>NC_086319.1:132786512-133159012 GCF_036172605.1 Pelobates fuscus | reverse complement strand
CCTATAAAACGCTGGATAGCCTTAAGTCCTTGGGGAAGTGGCCAGGACAGTATGGCTTCCAATTTAGCAGGATCCATACTGAAACCCTGTTCAGTAATTATATATCCAAGGAATTGAACAAACATTTTTCTAACTTACAGTAGAGTCCGTTCTGTAACAATTTCTTGAGCACCATCCTAACATGATTATGGTGTGACTTCAAATCAGGGGAATACACAAGTATGTCATCAAGGTACACCACGGCACAGACATGCAAAAGATCCCTAAGGACATCGTTTATGAGGTCCTGAAACACAGCAGGAGCATTACACAGTCCAAAAGGCATGACCAGATATTCGTAATGCCCAATGCGCGTATTAAACGCTGTTTTCCACTCGTCATTCTCTTTTATACGGACGAGGTTATAAGCCCCCCTGAGGTCTAATTTAGTGAAGAACTTAGAACCTTTCACACGATCAAACAACTCAGTGATGAGGGGGATAGGGTAGGCGTTTTTAATCGTAATGTTGTTCAGACCCCTGTAGTCTATACATGGCCTCAAGTCGCCTTCCTTCTTAGCCACAAAGAAGAAACCAGCACCAGCAGGGGAGGAGGACCTTCTAATAAAACCTTTACTTAGGGATTCCCGTATGTACTCCTCCATGATCTGGTTTTCTTTCTCAGAAAGAGGGTAGAAGAGGGTAGAAGCATAGTACCCGGTAACAGGTTTATGGCACAGTCATACTCCCGATGTGGAGGTAGCTTATCTGCCTCCCGTTTCTCAAAAACCAATGCAAGGTCTGCATATACAAAAGGGACAGAAACAGAAAGTGGTTTAGCCATGGGCACATTGAGTGAACAAACAGGACGTACATGAGCCATACAATCTCGTTGACAAGATTCCCCCCAGGAGAGTATATCTAAACAACCCCAGTCAAGTACCGGGTTGTGCTTAACTAACCAGGGAAAACCCAGAACGATGGAGGCAGTAGGGGAGTCAATTATTTGGAAGGTTAACCTTTCCTTGTGCAAAGCACCCACAGACATAATGATTTCTTGGGTTTCATGGGTTACCAGAGGTTTCTCAAGCGGTCTACCATCTATGGCCTCAACGGCCAAGGGTGTGGCCTTTTGGATCAAAGTCAAGGTTGCGGTTTTGGCAAAGTTCTCATCCATAAGGTTGTCTGCCGCACCTGAATCGATCAAGGCTTTAGTTGTTATGGTGGTTTTATTGACCAAAAGAGAAACCGTAATAAACGGTCTGGAGATGGACACAGGAGGGGACAAAGTCATAACACCCGAGGCCGACCCCTCTCTAGGCCTTAGGTGCTGTAGTTTCCCTGTACCTTAGGGCAGGCATTACAGTGGTGCCCCCTCTTTCCACAATAAAGGCATAACCCCTCCCTTCTACGGTACGCTCTTTCAGCCTCAGTTAACCCCGTAGCGCCCAATTGCATGGGTTCAGGGGATGGTGGCCTAGGAGCGGGTAGTGCTAGTAATGCAGTACTGGGTAGGGCAGGTAACACCCGTGTATCCAGGCGTCTTTGACTACGCCTCTCTCTAATACGGTTATCAATAAGGATCACATAGTCTATAACATCATCCAAAAGAACAGGCAATTCCCTGGATGCTATTTCATCCAGTATGTAAGCGGCCAAACCCTCCTGAAAGGCTGTTACGAGGGCGTCATTGTTCCAAACCACTTCAGCTGCTAGAGTGCGGAATTCGATAGTGTAATCCGCTACAGATCTATTACCCTGTTGTACCCTAAGCAGAGCTTTGCCAGCAGAAGCAACCCTACCGGGTTGATCAAATGTGCATTTGAAAGCGGTCAAAAAGTCTGCCACGACACAAGGCTGGGTCGCCGCTGTAGCGCTGTGGCGGCGTCATATGCACTACATGCGCAGGAACGGGTACCGGAGTGGGAATGGGCTCGGGCACAGCAGCAGCAGCCTCCTGAACGGCAGGCTGCAAGTGTGCAGTACGAGCCAGTATGGTTTGCAAAGCTTGAGCAAACTGATCCATACGGTGGTCCAAGCCATCCATTCTAGCCTCCTGATTAACTAGGAGCTGTGGTATGTCAGCAGGTTCCATTATGGCCCTGTTGTAATGTCACGATTCGGGGAACCCAACACGCTAACACACACACAGACACACACACAGAAAGTGTGCAGTACCGGTCCTTAGAGTGGCCGGGCTAAGCACACACAGAAAAGTCAGGAGACAAGCCGAGTAAGGGGACCCAGAAAACAGAATAACGAGAAACAAGCCGAGGTCAAAGGGTAGGAGAAAGTCACAAAGTCAGTATAACAAGCCAGAGAGTACGTAACCAGAAAGCACGCGTTCAGAATCAATACTATAAAGCAAAGACCACAACAGGGCAGGGAGGAACAGGAAAGGTAAGTATTTAAACCAGAAGATTAATTCTGTTTGGATGATTTCCAATCAGAATTAACAATCACACGTGGGAGATATCTAAACCTCCCACTGTGATTGAGGCACTGTGCCTTTAACGCCGGGTCAGGTGACTGACCCCGGCGTGTAACAAATTGGGCGGTCTCCCAGCGTGCAGCGTCATGCATGCTGCCGCTGGGGGACTTGGAGGAAGACGTGGGCGGCATCCGTGGCTGGGAGGATGCCGCCCGCCGAACACATGGCAGGAAGGGGACCGCGGACGGCTGGAGGGTGAGTGCCGCGAGCGGACTGCAGCCTCCCCTCGCAGCCGCCCGCGGGATCCTGACATACGAGGACTTTTGATGTTACGTCTTGGAGCGAGAGTGTGGTATAACATAAGGACAGCGCTTTTACCTTTGGCAGCTTCCCCATACACTTATGGAGAAACGGTGGTAGTAGGTTGGTATCTTGTAATCTGAGCTTGCGTTCCTGTACAATGTTCCTAATTCTTAAGTAGGGGAACAGTTCCCGCAGCGGTAATTGGTACTCCCTAGCTATATCCGGGAATGATTTAATACCCGTATTAGTCAGTAAGGAGCGTACATGGTGAACCCCCTGTCTTAGCCAGGGTTCTATCTGCAGGTTGGTCGTTCGGGCAGTTAATGCTTGTATTGGTGCTGCAAGAAGCATGTCATTCCCTTGTAGAAATAACGGTGTAGTCTGCTTCCACATTTGGAGCAGTGTTTTCGTGGTTGGTAGCACAGAGCTGGACTTGGGAGGTTTCGTTCCTGCCCAGAGGGCTAGTGGGAGTGTTCCCGTGGGCATACATGCGTTTTCTGATGCTAGTCATACCGGAGGAGATGGTCGCTCAAGGATTGTGAGTCCCTGTGCCATTATTGAGGCTTTGTAGTATAGTTTTATATTGGGTATGCCTAATCCGCCTTTTGTAAATGGATGCCATAGTGATCTTTATTCTAATTAAAGCCTGAAATTTCTTTAGAATAGGATTCGGGATTGAGATGGGCAGAGTGCGAAAAAGATATAGTATGTGGGGCGGCGTCATCATTTTGACGGTATGGATCCATCCCAACCAGGATATCTCTTTGTCTTCCCATGCCTTAGTTTGTTTTTCTAGTTTATGCATGAGCGGGATGTGATTTTCCCTAATTATCGCCAAATGTGTTACTGGAAACTTAATGCCCAGGTAGGTAAGGGAGGTTTTTCTCCAATCAAAGGGGTATTGCGTTTTCATGCGGGCAAGTGTGGGGGAAGCTAGCCCTATTGCTAACGCTTGTGTTTTCTTGGCATTATTTTTATAATATGACAACTTCCCGTATCTCTCCAGCAGTGCTAGTAGTTTTGGTATTGTCGTCTCCGGTTGTGTTAAAAATAAGAGGACCTCATCCGCAAAAAGGCCTATTTTTTGGACTTCAGGCCTACGATCTCGTGTTCAAATTTAATGTGTCTAATTAGAGGTTCCATGCACAGGATAAATATTAAAGGGGATAACGGGCACCCCTGCCTGGTAGCATTCGTTATCTGAAAAGACCGTGACAGAAACCCGGAGTTGAATATTTTGGCTGCAGGTTTGGAATACAGGACCATAATACTTTTCAAGAAAGGTAGCGGAATACCCATACGTGCCAACACAGCCTTCATGTACACCCAGTTTATGCGATCAAAACTTTTTCTGCGTCTAAAGCTAGCAATATGCCCCTTTGGTGAGTAGACTGGGCCCACGTGATTAGGTTTAAAAAATGGCGAGTATTATCCCCTGGCTGCCTAGTTGGAATGAATCCTGCCTGTTCTGGTGAAACTAAATCTAGTAAAACAGGTTGTAAGCGCATGGCTAAGAGTTTGGCATATAGTTTTGTATCCGCATTTAGCAGCGAGATGGGCCTCAAGTTGGCACATTCAGTAGGCGGTTTACCCGGTTTAGGGAGCATGACAATGTGGGCTAGCAACATCTCCTCCGGTATGGACCCTGTTTCCGCAAAGAAATTAAAAAGTTCTGTCAGATGCGGTGTTAATTGTGCCTCAAATGTGGTGTAAAAATAGTTGGAAAACCCATCTGGACCCGGCGCTTTATGTTTAGGGAGTTTGTGTATTGCGTTTCGCACTTCCTCTTCTGTAAACCTAGGGAGCTTTGGTGGGCATTCAGACGTGGTAAGTCCGCTTCTTGTAGGAAAGTTTCTATGTCTGACTCAATTGGTGTAAATTTTTGTCCTGTTGGAGGTTATATAGCTTATCATAAAAGGATGCCAGTTCATTTACCATTTCCTGCGAGTTAAATAATTTGGTCCCTACGGCTGATGTCATATATGGGAGTTTGGATTGTATATACTGGGATTTTAGGCGTTGTGCGCGCAGTTTGCCTGCCTTATTCCCTTGCATGTAGTAGGTGAGTTTCAGCTTACGCAGCTGCCGTTCCATAGATAGTAAAGAGATTGCATGTAGCTCTTTTCTTATGTTTGCTATTTTTTGGGATAGGGTTTTGGTTGGTCTTAGTTTATTGTCTCTGTCTAATGTTTCAAGATGTGTTATCAGTTTCTCTGTCTCATTACGCACCTTTAGTTTGTTTATTGACCCTATTTGGATCGGGAGACCGCGCAGTACGGCCTTAAGGGTCACCCATTTAGTGTCAATACGTGAGGGGTCTTGCCGATGGTCAGCATAGAATGCCTTAATGGTTGCGCTTAATTTGGTGGCCGTATCCTCGTTATCTATGAGGGATTCGTTCAGTCGCCATGCACTCTGACCTCGTGCCGGGTACATGGCTCTGAACGTAGTAATTACTGGCGCATGGTCGGACCAAGTCCTGTCTCCTATTTCCACTTCCATGACATTCAATATGGAGCTCTTGTCCACCAGACACATATCAATACGAGAGTAGGTATAGTGTACTCTGCGAGAAATAAGTATAGTTTATACCTGTTGGGTATAGGGTGCGCCACGTATCATAAAGATCGTTCGTGTGGAGGAGTGTACTAAAGCTGTGGCTCATCGCGTTGGCTTGCTGTAGTGGGTGTTTCCCCTCGTTTTATATCTAAGTCGGGATTCATCGTGCAGTTAAAATCACCACAGATAATGGTATGTCCCTCACGTAGTTTAGTTATTTTAATCAGCGCTCATTTAATAAATGAGGTTTGGGAGTTATTGGGTGCATATATGGATGCGATCGTAAGTTGCATACCATTCAGCGAGCCAACCATGACGAGTAATCTTCCTAACTCGTCCTTATACATCTTATTAAGCTGGAAAACCCAATCCGCATGGAACAGGATGGCTACTCCTCTTGTTTTAGTAGGTGAAAGAGCATGGAATGATTGGGGGTATTTGGAGGAGATTAGATTAGGGGTGTTTTATGAGTCTCTTGGAGACAGACTATGGCTGCGTTGGATTTATGAATTTCTTTGATCGCTGAGCTACGTTTGAAAGGGCTGTTCAGGCCATTCACGTTCATAGTGAAGCATTTAAAGTGGTACGACATTTGTTAATAAAAATATGTGTGCTATAGAGCCCAATGGAAGTGAGCTTAGAGTGTAAATGATTATGGCCTTTAAGATAGTCTGCGTTAATACAGGTGCCGTAAGGTGGCTTTGCATCTTGCGAGGTTTCAGATAGATATAGGGAATTGCTGCCGTCAAGGTATGGGGTAGGAAATTAACAGGGTTAAACCAAAATACAATAAAAGTAAGTATGTACAATATCTCTCGAACTTGAGAGAATAGCATGGGGCACAATGGGGAGCCTATGCGCTCCTCGTCCATTGAAACTCCCGTGGGGGTGCGTGCGGAGCGGGTCCGCGTCCGGGCCAAAATTTTATAGAAAGTCGCATCTTATTTTTAGCAACTGGAAGGGATTGTGGGTGTGAACAACAGCCTCCCTTTTGTTCACAGGTTGCCGCTATGTCAACTAAAGCCACAAGGCGTTCACTGAGCTACGGTACAGTGCTGCAATTTGGGTACCCAACCATTCAATTCCGTATGGTGACCTGGCCCGCCTCCCTAACCAGTGGAAATCACAGCTTCCTTCCTTATTGTTCTGCTCTGGTGGTAAGGGGGTAGGTGTTACTCCTTCTAGTGTAGCACTGGTGACCTTGCCTAAGATTCGAGGGAATCGGTGTCGTCCGTGTCCAACAGTTTACATTTATACAGTGTTATAAACATATACAGCAACCACCCCCCACACATCCTTATAACAGTATATGCATGAGGTACACCTCCTAACAAATTGATGTTAGCTGGTGGGTAGAGTCAGCCAATTGCCAGCTAGTGCTGGACGCATAATACCCCAATTTGGGATCCCCCAACGGTGCGTGAATGATACGCCATGGCGTGGGGAGAGACATATACATATTAATCATTGGCCACTTATTAAACATTTGCCAAGTCGCTAGCATTTGGATCTGGATGTATTACAACTTTTTTTTATTTATTTTTTTATGTAAGCTACTCCTAATTCCCACATTAAACTTCTACACTGGCGTAGTCAGCATACTAATACCACTCTCGTCGTCTGTCGGCATCAATCATCAGCTCTGCGAGAACGAGGAATCCGTGTGAAAAGCGGGGATCCTTTAGGAGCCAGTCTGTGGTAGGTCATGTATTGTCCCAAATAGCTGTAAAACCGTTCAGTTGAGAAGTCATCTTGTATCTTGTTATATCTTGTTGCCTGTCAGGTCCAGAAGGCCGTTGTCTTCATCTTTATTTTAGCGAGGTGGAGGGCCTACCATCTTCCACTCCGGACGGATTCTTTTCGGGGAGACCGCAGTTTTTGCAGACGTAGAGATGGTTCCTTGTGCATTCCAGAGGCCCCAATTCTTCAATGTTTCCAGTTCTCCCACCGGATCATCTATAATGTGGAGCTTGTTGTTTCTCCATATTAGGAGTTTCGTGGGGAAACCCCACCTGTATGCTTGCCCATGATTCCGTAGGGTTTTGGTTACAGAGGAGAATTCTTTTCTTCTAACCATAGTTAAGGCTGATTGGTCGGCGTATATCGATATATTATTATACGGCTCAGGTAGCGTTGGGGTGGACCTGGCTGCCTTTAGAAGCGCTTCTTTGGCCTTGAAGTAATGAAAGCGGACAATAATGTCTTGCGGCACATCTGCAGTGAATCTGGGTGGCTTGGGTGTGCCCTATCCAGCTTCCATGTAGTATCAGCTAAATCGGGCACTAGAGTAGAGCATAGAGCTGTTACACATGTGGGGATCTGGTCTGCACTCACCGATTCTGCGACCCTTCGAAATCGCACATTGTTCCGGCGGGAGCGATCTTCCATGTCCGCCATCTTGTGCCAGAGTTTAGCATTATCGGCCTCCAGTTTCTGTATTTTATCCACTACTGTGTTGTGTGCTGAGCATAGATCATCCGCCTTGCGTTCAATCTGATCTGTGCGGTCTCCCAGTTCTGCCAATTCTTGGTGGATGCCAGATATAATGGACGTGAAGTCTTCTTTTAGTGTAGCTCTCAGGTCCATGAGCATTGATTTTAGATGTTCCTTAGTGACGGATGTGGCGAGGGCAACTCGTTGCTGATATCAGTCACAGGGGACTGAGCTCTGCTTTCGGCGCCATCTTGGGCCTGTTTCTGCCGGTCTTTTTTGTTTTGTCGGACCGTGTCCGTTAGCTTTGTTTGCTTTGAGGGTGACATGGTATTCCTCCCGGCCTTCCCTTCCGATTGCAGGGTTTAGATTCGGGAAATTATTGCCTTAAGGTGATATTTTGGCCCGGTTGTGTGCGGAGCTCCTACTCCATGCGTCCGTCCGTGCCGGAAGTTGGACACGCCCCCCGGCATAAGGCTATCCTAACTATAAGATAAGGCCAGGGACTAATGGAAGTATTTAGAAAATTGGGTTTTCTAGATGGTCCGGATGGTTCTTATCTGCCGTCACATTCTATGTTTCTATGTATGTATGTCAGTATGTATATGTCTGTCTATGTGTGTCCGTATGTGTCTGTCTGTCTGTCAGTATGTATGTGTGTATGTCCTTATGCCTCTGTTTGTATGTATGTTAGTATGTGTCTGTATATGTCTATGTGTCTGTTTCAGTATGTATAGGAATTAGTTTGATTTTTTTTTTCAAACTATAGTCCGGCCCCCAACAGTGTCTAAAGGGACAGTGAACTGGCCCCTTGTTTAAAAAGTTTGAGGACCCCTGTATTAGATGATTGTGGATTACTTCCTTCCTGATTAAAACTTAGTACTTATAACAAAGATTCACTGTGCTTAGTGGAGGCACACTGTTGTAGGATAAAGACGGGTGGATTTATATATATATTTTTTTTTTCTCACTTCTCACTTAACTTTATCAAGTTATGTTTATTTAACTCTATTTTATCAAATAGGTATTATTTGATAAAATAGCGTTAAAAAAAACATAACTTGATAAATCATGGAAGTGACAATACCCCTTTAATTATTAAAGTGATAAAATGTTTATTAAAAAAACAAAACCGAAAATGTATTATTTGAATAATTACAGAGATCTGTAGCAATAAATTTAACATTGTTTTTGTAGTATTCAAGTGTATCACATAGCTCATAATAAATATCTCTTGTGAGGTACATTATATGGACAAAAGTATTGCGACACCTGACCATTACACCAACAGGGACTTTTATGAGACTGCATTCTAAATGCATAGAAATTAATATGTAGTTTGCAGCAATAACAGCTTCCACTCTTCTGGTTAGGTTTTTTACAAGATTTCATGTGGGAAGTTTTGCCCATTCATCCAGTAGAGCACTTGTGAGGCCAGGCACTGATATTGGATGAGAGTCTTCATTCGCAGTCTTCATTCCAGTTCGATGGGGTTGAGGTCAGAGCTCTGTGTGGGCCAGTCAAGTTACCCAAACTGTACCCGCAAAATTAGAAGCATATCATTGTCCAAAAGCATTACGAATTCCCTTGAGTCAAAGTAAGTGACATAGCCCAACCCCTGAAAAACAGCCCTTTACAATTATCCCTACTTAAAATGTTACAGTTGGCACAATGCAGTCAGGCAGGTAATGTTCTATTGCCAGAGTTTCTCATCAGCCTGCCAAATAGAGAAGCATGATTCATCACTCCACAGAACACATTTCCACTGTTCCACTGTTCCACATTTCCACTGTTCCACTGTGGCAGGTTGCTTTACACCACTCAATCCAATGCTTGACTGATGTGAAGCTCGGCCATGGAAATCCGTTATTATTATTATGATGTTTATATAGCGCCATCAAATTACGCAGCGCTTTACAATGGGTGGACGAACAGACATGTAGTTGTAACCAGACAAGTTGGACACACAGGAACAGAGGGGTTGAGGGCCCTGCTCAATGAGCTTACATGCTAGAGGGAGTGGGCTAAAATGATACAAAAAGGTAAGGATAGTATTAGACTAGTGACAGTTGCAGAAGAGGAATCAGTCAGGAGCTATTAACAGTTTAATTGATACGCTTTTATGAAGAACTGGGTTTTTAGCGATTTTTTTAGAAGGAGTGGAGACTGGGTGAGCATCTAACGGAGGAAGGAAGCGAGTTCCACAGGAACGGTGCAGCCCTCGAGAAATCTTGAAGGCGAGCATCAGAGGCGGGAGTACGGACAGAAGATAGACGTAAGTCTTCAGCAGATCGTAAGGGCCTAGACGGGACATACTTGTGTATAAGGGAGGATAGATAGGTGGGAGCAGCATTATGTAGCGATTTGAAAGCAAGAACCAGACTTTTAAATTGAGCTCTATATTTTATAGGAAGCCAATGTAGGGACTGACAGAAGGGTGAGGCATGGGAGGTGCGGGCGGACAGGAAGATGAGCCTCGCTGCCGCATTCATTATGGAGTGTAACGGTTCAAGTTGGAAACATGTAAGACCATTGAGAAGTGGATTACAGTAGTCAAGGCGAGAAAGGACAGTGGAATGGACCAACACCTTAGTTGCATCTGGCATTAAGTAGGGGCGGATGTGCGCAATGTTTTTGAGATGGAAATTACAGGATTTGGCGATAGATTGAACATGAGGCTTGAAGGAGAGGTCAGAGTCAAAGAGAACACCTAGGCAGCGAGCCTGCGTGGTGGAGCTGATGGTAGCAACGTTGACTTGGAGGGAGACAGACACAGGAGTAACAACACTTGAGGGAGGAAAGACCAGAATTTCAGTTCTGGTCAAGTTTAGTTTAAGGAAGTGGACAGCCATCCAGTTAGAAATAGCAGAGAGGTAGTCAGAGACGCTAGTCAAGAGGGACGGGGAGCGATCAGTAGAGGACAGGTAGATTTGTGTGTCATCTGCATAGAAATGATATTGGAAGCCAAAGGAGCTAATGAGTTTACCAAGGGAGGCAGTATAGATGGAGAACAGTAGGGGACCAAAGACTGAACCTTGGGGGACACCAACAAAGAGGAGTTGGGGGGGGGGGGAAGAAGCAGAGCCAGAGAAAGAAACACTGAAAGGGCGCTGGGAGAGGTAGGAGGAGCACCAGGAGAGAGCAATATCTTGTAGACCGATATTGCGGAGGATGAGAAGTTGTTGATGATCAGCAGTGTCAAAAGCCGCAGACAGGTCAAGGAGAATTAGGATAGAGTAGTGACCACGAGAATTTGCAGTGAGTAGATCATTGGATACTTTGGTCAGTGCTGTTTCCACAGAGTGCTTAGTGCGGAAACCAGACTGAAGCGGGTCTAGCAGAGAGTTGGACTCGAGGAAGTCTGTCAATCTCGCATACACAATTCTTTCGAGGATCTTGGATGCAAAAGGCAGTAGCGAGATAGGATCATAGTTGGATGTGGAGTTAGGGTCAAGATTGGGCTTCTTTAGAATTGGGGTTACAGTTGCATGTTTGAAGGGCGATGGAAATATACCAGAGGAGAGAGAGAGATTGAGAATTTTAGTGAGAGGTGGAGAAAGAGAAGACAGAGTACGGATGAGATGCGAGGGAATTGGATCTAGGAAACAGGTGGTGGGGTGGGAGGACTGAAACAGAGCAGAAACCTCTTTCAATGTAGCGGGTGCAAATGAACAGCAGAGGGAGTGAAGTTAGGGGAAGTATTGTAAGGGGAAGAAGAAAGATGAGAGATCTCTTCTCTGATTGTAGAGATCTTGTCAGTAGTGATGTACCGAACTGTCCGCCGGCGAACAGTTCCCGGCGAACTTAGCGTGTTCGCGTTCGCCACGGCGGGCGGACACATGCGCAGTTCGATCCGCCCCCTATTTGTCATCATTGGGCAAACTTTGACCCTGTGCCTCTCGGTCAGCAGACACATTCCAGCCAATCAGCAGCACTCCCTCCCTTCCACACCCTCCAACCTCCCTCCCAGCATCCATTTTCGATTCATTCGGAAGATGCATGCTTAGTGAGAGGAGGGAAAGTTTAGCTGCTGCTGATTAGATAGGGAAATTGATAGCTAGGCTAGGGTATTCAGTGTCCACTACAATCCTGAAGGACTCATCTGATCTCTGCTGTAAGGACAGCACCCCAAAAAGCCCCTTTTAGGGCTATAACATCAGGCTGCTTTTTTTTTTTTTTTCCCCTATGTAATGTAATTGCAGGTGCCTGCCTGCCAGCTTCTGTGTGAGGTTCACATTGGATACTGTGCCTATTTGCCCAGTGCCACCACTCATATCTGTTTTAACAATTGGTTAAGCTTTACATTTAAAAGAAATATTATTTTTTCACTGTAATAGAAGAGCAGTTGCCTGCCTGCCAGCTTCTGTGTCAGGTTGGATGCCTTGCCCATTTGCACAGTCAGTGCCACCACTCATATCTGTTTTAACAATTGGTTAAGCTTTAGATTTTAAATAAATCATTTTTTTCACTGTAATAGAAGAGCAGTTGCCTGCCTGCCAGCTTCTGTGTGAGGTTCACATTGGATACTGTGCCCACTAGCCCAGTGCCACCACTCATATCTCTTTTAACAATTGGTTAAGCTTTAGATTTAAAATAAATATTTTTTTTTCACTGTAATAGAAGAGCAGTTAGTTGTCTGCAAGCGTCTGTGTTTCAGGCCTACTTCAGCGTGTGCTCTGCAGACCTGTGCCAGCGTGCTTTGACAGTTGCCACTCATATCTTGTGTCTCTATAGCGTGCTTTTACAACCAAAATTTTGTTTCCACTGTAATAGAAGAGCAGTTGCCTGCCAGCTTCTGTGTGAGGTTCACATTGGATACTGTGCCTATTTGCCCAGTGCCACCACTCATATCTGTTTTGACAATTGGTTAAGCTTTACATTTAAAATAAATATTTTTTTTTCACTGTAATAGAAGAGCAGTTGCCTGCCTGCCAGCTTCTGTGTGAGGTTGGATGCCTTGCCCATTTGCACAGTCAGTGCCACCACTCATATCTGTTTTAACAATAGCTTAAGCTTTAGATTTTAAAGAAATCATTTTTTTTCACTGTAATAGAAGATCAGTTAGTTGTCTGCAAGCGTCTGGGTGTCAGGCCTACTTCAGCGTGTGCTCTGCAGACCTGTGCCAGCGTGCTTTGACAGTTGCCAATCATATCTGGTGTCTCTTTAGCGTGCTTTTACAAAGAAAAAAGGTTTCCAGTGTAAGCTAATAGCAGACAGTCAGTGTCCTTCAAGCGGCTCTGTCAGGCCTTCCTTCAGCGTGTGCCCTGCACAACCCTGCCAGCGTGCTTTGACAGTTGCCACTCATATCTTGTGTCTCTATAGCGTGCTTTTACAACCAAAATTTTGTTTCCACTGTAATAGAAGAGCAGTTGCCTGCCTGCCAGCTTCTGTGTGAGGTTCACATTGGATACTGTGCCCACTAGCCCAGTGCCACCACTCATATCTGTTTTAACAATTGGTTAAGCTTTAGATTTAAAATAAATATTTTTTTTTCACTGTAATAGAAGAGCAGTTACCGTATATACTCGAGTATAAGCCGACCCGAATATAAGCCGAGGCCCCTAATTTTACCCCCAAAAATTGGGAAAACTTATTGACTCGAGTATAAGACTAGGGTGGGAAATGAAGCAGCTACTGGTAAATTTCTAAATAAAATTAGATCCTAAAAAAATTATATTAACTGAATATTTATTTACAGCGTGTATATAATGAATACAGTGCGTATATGAATGCAGTGTGTGTGTATGCAGTGTGTATGAGTGCAGTGTGTATATAATGAATGGAGTGCAGTGTGTGTATATGAGTGCAGTGTGTGTATAATGAATGCAGTGCAGTGTGTGTATGAATGCAGTGTATGTATGAGTGCAGTGTGTATGTATGAGTGCAGTGTGTGTATGAATGCAGTGTGTATATAATGAATGCAGTGCAGTGTGTGTATGAGTGCAGTGTGTATGCAGTGTGTGTATGAGTGTAGTGTGTGTATATGAGTGCAGTGTGTATATGAGTGTGTATAATGAATGCAGTGCAGTGTGTGTATATGAGTGCAGTGTGTATATGAGTGCAGTGTGTATATAATGAATGATGAATGCAGTGTGTATGTGTGAGTGCAGTGTGTGTGTATGAGTGCAGTGTGTATGCAGTGTGTGTATAATGAATGCAGTGCAGTGTGTGTGTATGAGTGCAGTGTGTATGAATGCAGTGTGTATATAATGAATGCAGTGCAGTGTGTGTATGTGTGAGTGCAGTGTGTGTGTGTGCAGAGCATTGGTGGGGGTTGGGCATTTTATTAATTATTATCTTAATATTTTTTTTTGTTATTTTTTTTAGGTAATTATTTTTTATTTTATTATTATTGTATTATTTTTTTTTGTTATTATTATTTTAATATTTTTTTAAATTATTATTTGTTTTATTAATATTTTTATTTTTTCTTCCCCCCTCCCTGCCTGTTAGCTGGCCAGGGAGGGGGGCTCTCACTCCCTGGTGGTCCAGTGGATGGGCTGTAGGAGGGGGGCTGGCAGGAAGCTGTAACTTACCTTCACCGCAGCTCCTGTCAGCTCCCTTCTCTCTCCTCCGTCCGTGCAGCTCCCAGGTCAGCTCCCTCTGCAACTCTCGCGGCCGCGCGGAGCGTTGCCACGGTAACCCGTGGCAACGCTCTGACCCCGCGGCTCTCGCGAGAGTTGCAGAGGAAGCCGACCTGGGAGCTGCACGGACGGAGGAGAGAGAAGGGAGCTGACAGGAGCTGCGGTGAAGGTAAGTTACAGCTCTGCCAGCCCCCCTCTCCCCCCAGTCTTTATTATGGCAATGAAAATTGCCATAATACAGACACTCACTCGAGTATAAGACGAGAGGGAGTTTTTCAGCACAAAAAATGTGCTGAAAAACTCGTCTTATACTCGAGTATATACGGTAGTTGTCTGCAAGCGTCTGTGTTTCAGGCCTACTTCAGCGTGTGCTCTGCAGACCTGTGCCAGCGTGCTTTGACAGTTGCCACTCATATCTTGTGTCTCTATAGCGTGCTTTTACAACCAAAATTTTGTTTCCACTGTAATAGAAGAGCAGTTGCCTGCCTGCCAGCTTCTGTGTGAGGTTCACATTGGATACTGTGCCTACTTGCCCAGTGCCACCACTCATATCTGTTTTAACAATTGGTTAAGCTTTACATTTAAAATAAATATTTTTTTTTCACTGTAATAGAAGAGCAGTTGTCTGCAAGCGTCTGTGTTTCAGGCCTACTTCAGCGTGTGCTCTGTAGACCTGTTCCAGCGTGCTTTGACAGTTGCCAATCATATTTGGTGTCTCTATAGCGTGCTTTTAAAACCAAAATTTGTTTTTCACTGTTATAGATTGAATAGCAGTTACTTGTCTTCAAGCGGGTGTCTCAGGCCTACAGTGTGTGCTCTGCAGAACTGTTCCAGTGCACATTGCCAATCATATCTGGTGTCTCTATAGCGTGCTTTTAAAACCAAAATTTGTTTTTCACTGTTATAGATTGAATAGCAGTTACTTGTCTTCAAGTGGCTCTGTCAGTCCTTCCTTCAGCGTGTGCTCTGCAGAACTGTTCCAGTGCACATTGCCAATCATATCTGGTCTCACAGTAGCTTGCACGCATAGTACCACTAATCCCAAAAAAAATGACAGTCAGAGGCCGTCGTGGTCGTGGCGCAGGGGCCGTCGTGGTCGTGGTGCTGTGATTCCCTTTTGCCCTAGAATAATGCCCAGTTTTCAGAAGCCACGTACCCTGAACTTGAAAAGTTCTGAGGACTTAGTTGACTGGCTAACACAGGACACCCAATCTTGTACAGCCT
Source organism: Pelobates fuscus (assembly GCF_036172605.1). Taxonomy (NCBI): domain Eukaryota; kingdom Metazoa; phylum Chordata; class Amphibia; order Anura; family Pelobatidae; genus Pelobates; species Pelobates fuscus. Next base: position 133,143,503 of record NC_086319.1, on the reverse strand, counting down.
CCGCTCGGAACCTTGACGCACCATCCTCCTCCAGCTTAGCTTCAGGCACCTCTCAAGATAGCACTCACCCGCCTGCCGCCACCACCAAAACTAGCACCACAGCCGCTTTACTTGGTATGTCAGAGGAGTTATTCACACACCCGTTTGAAGAAATGAGTGATGCGCAACCATTATTGCTAGAGGATGTAGGTAACAGGGATATGTCTCAGGCAGGCAGCATTAAACACATGGAGGTACGGTGTTATGATATGATGATGTTGTACCCGCTGCTGCTTCCTTTTCTGAGTTGTCAGATACAAGCGAAGCGGTTGATGATGACGATGCGTCCATGGATGTCACGTGGGTGCCCGCTCGGCAAGAAGAAGAACAGGGCGAAAGTTCAGATGGGGAGACAGAGAGGAGGAGGAGGAGACGAGTTGGAAGCAGGGGGGGGCATCGCAAGGAGCTAGTGGCACAGTCAGACAGCATGCATCGGCACCCGGGGTCAGCCCGACAGCACGCCAATCAACGCATGCTGTGTCCACCACCAGAATGCCGTCATTGCAGAGCTCAGCAGTGTGGCATTTTTTTTGTGTGTCTGCCTCGGACAACAGCGATGCCATTTGCAACCTGTGCCAAAGGAAACTGAGTCGTGGGAGGTCCAACACCCACCTAGGTACAACTGCTTTGCGTAGGCACATGATCTCACATCACAAACGCCTATGGGATCAACACATGAGTACAAGCAGCACGCCTACTCTAAGCCGCCATCCTCCTCCTGGTCCAGCATCTTCAGCCACGTCAACCACTGCTGTCCTTCTTGCCCCCTCTCAACCTTCCGCCACTCCGTCTCCCGCCTTGAGCAGTTCCCGCTCATCTGCCCACAGTCATGTGTCTGTCAAGGACATGTTTGAGCGTAAGAAGCCAATGTCACCAAGTCACCCCCTTGCCCAGCGTCTGACAGCTGGCTTGTCCGAACCATTAGCCCGCCAGCTTTTACCATACAATCTGGTTGAGTCTGAGGCGTTCAAAAAATTTGTAGCTATTGGGACACCGCAGTGGAAGGTACCCGGCCGGAATTTCTTTTCACAAAAGGCAATCCCCAACTTGTACTCGATTGTGCAAAAGGAAGTCATGGCATGTCTGGCACACAGTGTTGGGGCAAGGGTCCATCTGACCACTGATACCTGGTCTGCAAAGCATGGTCAGGGCAGGTATATCACCTACACTGCGCATTGGGTAAACCTGCTGACGGCTGACAAGCAAGGAATGCGTGGCATTGCAGAGGAGTTGGTGACACCGCCACGAATTGCAGGCAGTCCTGCTGCCACCTCCTCTACTCCTCCTACTCCATCCTCTTCCATAACCTCCTCGGCTGAGTCCTCTTGTGCCGCTGCTTCTTGCTCCACATACACGGCACCCCCTCAGCTCCCCAGGTACTATTCCACATCCCGGATATGGCAGTGTCACGCCGTCTTGGGTTTGACTTGCTTGAAAGCAGAGAGTCACACCGGACAAGCACTCCTGTCCGCCCTGAACGCACAGGTGGAAATGTGGCTGACTCCGCAGCAACTGGATATCGGCAAAGTGGTGTGTGACAACGGAAAAAATTTGATAGCGGCATTGAAGTTGGGCAAGTTGACACATGTGCCGTGCATGGCACATGTGTGTAATCTGATCGTACAACGCTTTGTGCATAAGTACACAGGCTTACAGGACGTCCTGAAGCAGGCCAGGAAGGTGTGTGGCCATTTCAGGCATTCCTACACGGCCATGGCTCACTTTGCCGATATCCAGCGGCGAAACAACATGCCAGTGAGGCGCTTGATTTGCGACAGCCCTACACGTTGGAATTCAACACTCCTAATGTTCGACCGCCTGCTCCAACAAGAAAAAGCTGTTAATGAATATTTGTATGACCGGGGTGCTAGGACAGCCTCTGGGGAGCTGGGAATTTTTTTGCCTCGTTACTGGACGCTCATGCGCAATGCCTGTAGGCTCATGAGTCCTTTTGAGGAGGTGACAAACCTAGTCAGTTGCAACGAAGGCACCATCAGCGACATCATACCATTTGTTTTCTTCATGGAGCGTGCCCTGCGAAGAGTGCTGGATCAGGCTGTAGATGAGCGTGAAGAGGAAGAGGAAGAGTTGTGGTTGTGGCGAAACCGACCTCGCCACGTGTCCTTGGAGGGGGCTGATTGCCCGCCTCTTGCCTTTGGACTATGGACCAGACTTTATGGGAATGTGATACCCCAGATAGCCATACCATGGAGCCTATTCATATAATGAAAGACTATGGGAAAGACTTTAGCTCCATGGCAATTGTACTGTGTGAGTAGGATCTGCGCGCTATTCGGTAGTTTTGTGCGTGCAGATCCCAGCTATCTGGGGATAGGTGAAATGTCTGTGTGTTATGTGTAAATGTGACTTTATGTATTTTAAAGTGTTTTATGTCGTTTTGCAACCATGTGGTTAATGGAGTCTGCCTTTAGTCCTGGGTAATTGGATTACTTCTCCAATTAACTCCAGGGCAGAAGGGAGGAAACCAGGGTGCATTGTGGGGATGTTTTTCTGCCAGCCAGAAAGGAACAAAAGATACTTTTAGTAACTTTTGAACCCCTGGTCGGATTCATGCCATTTTTTAATATGTTGTTCCCCTGAATGGATTGATTGTGGATATGTATTTTTATGTGAATGTGATGTATGGTTTTAAAGTTATGAAAGTTGTGTAAAAGTATATTTTACACTGTATGCATAATGGGATTATGTGTCACACTAAGGGGAGGGGATGTGTGGGAGGTAACATCTATGTCATTGGTTCTTTTATGCCTCCCCCTGGGTGTGGCCTGTATGTGTGAGTTGGAAATAAAAGCCAGGCTGGATGAGCCAGTCCAGAGTTCCTGTTTTACCCTCAAAGTGAAGTGTTGTCTCATTATTGGGGGAAGGATTTATTGCATGCTGTTCCAGTTGACTGCTAGGAGTACAAGCCTATTCGTATGGTTCCTATTCAATGGTCTACAGCATTCATATGCTTGGGAGAATTTAAAGGTTTCTCGGATTCGGTGATTGTGGTGTCTGCCAGAGTGCTTGGAGTCCTCAGGAAGCACTAGGAGCATCCATTAATGGAGGTACCAAGTCGGGGTGCCAGGTGATCCGTTACAGTGGTCACCATCCCCACCAGAAACAGCCTTATCAGCATCGCTTGCTGGACCTGCGGCAACGCTGGAAGAGGATTGTGAGGAAGAGGAGTCAGAGGAGGATTGTAGCTTTGAGGAGGAGGAGGAGGAGCAAGACCAAACACAACAGGCATCCCAGGGTGCTCGTTGTCACCTATCTGGTACCCGTGGTGTTGTACGTGGCTGGGGGGAAGAACATACCTTCAATGACATCAGTGAGGAGGAGAAACGGGAAATGAGTAGCTCGGCATCCAACCTTGTGCAAATGGGGTCTTTCATGCTGTCCTGCCTGTTGAGGGACCCTCGTATAAAAAGGCTGAAGGAGAACGACCTGTACTGGGTGTCCACGCTACTAGACCCCCGGTATAAGCAGAAAGTGGCGGAAATGTTACCCAATTACAACAAGTCGGAAAGGATGCAGCATTTGCAAAATAAATTAAAAAGTATGCTTTACACAGCGTATAAGGGTGATGTCACAGCACAACGGGAATCTAACAGGGGGAGAGGTGGAAGTCATCCTCCTCCTCCTCCTCCCACGACCACGCCGGCAAGGACAGGATGCTTTAAAGACGTGTTGTTGATGGAGGACATGCGGACCTTTTTAAGTCCTATGCATCGCCACAGCTCTTCGGGATCCACCCTCAGAGAGCGACTCGACCGACAGGTAGCAGACTACCTCGCCTTAACTGCAGATATCGACACTCTGAGGAGCGATGAACCCCTTGACTACTGGGTGTGCAGGTTTGACCTGTGGCCTGAGCTATCCCAATTTGCGATAGAACTTCTGGCCTGCCCCGCTTCAAGTGTCCTGTCAGAAAGGACCTTCAGTGCAGCAGGAGGTATTGTCACTGAGAAGAGAAGTCGCCTAGGTCAAAAAAGTCTAGATTACCTCACCTTTATTAAGATGAATGAGGGATGGATCCCGAAGGGACTGACACTGGGCGATACATTCGATTAAAAAAGGCCTGATGAGATGAGCTGCCTTGGGCTAAAAATGGTCCACACGCTGCTGTATTTTAGCTCTGAATGACGTTTGACTTGCGTGACTTATCCGCCACCAACTAGGGTTCAAGCCGCCATGTTTTAGGGCACTTTCTGCCTGTCAAACAAACATCAATTTTTCTGGCCGCTGCTACAGCAGCGGCTGCAACAATACCAAATTTTTCAGGCATGTGTACATGCCTAATTTTTAGGCCCACTGGTGCAGCACTGTGGCTTCAAAAACCAAACCAAAAATTAAAATCCTCCAAGATGGCACCAATATACCAGTGGTCTAAGCATCTTCCCACCTTGGCCTAAAAAGGGGAGGTGATTCAACAATTAAAAATCTCTGCCATTTACACGTCCACTGATAGGCGACGCGGAAGGTATTAAACTGATATGAACAATACTCCACTCCTATCAGTAGGTCCGTCCCATTGTGATTTATGCCCCCCACCCACCGCGCAGGGATGGGGGCTGGGGGGGAGGAAAGTAGGCCCCCCCATTGTGATTTATGCCCCCCACCCACCACGCAGGGGTGGGGGCCGAGTGGGGGAGGACAGTAGGTCACCCCATTGTGATTTATGGCCCCCACCCACCGTGCAGGGGTTGGGGAGGACAGTAGCTCCCCCCAGTGTGTATCAGGGGCTTTGAGGACAGGTGTCAATCCATACCTGCCAAGTGACCCTATGTAGGGGGAACAGTCCCTATTCTGCTCTGTGTCAGTCTGTATCAGGGGTTTTGAGGACAGGTGTCAATCCGTATCTGCCAAGTGACCCTATGTAGGGGGAAAAGTCCCTATTCTGCTCTGTGTCAGTGTGTATCAGGGGTTTGGAGGACAGGTGTCAATCCATATCTGCCAAGTGACCCTATGTAGGGGGAACAGTCTCTATTCTGCTCTGTGTCAGTGTGTATTAGGGGTTTTGAGGACAGGTGTCAATCCATATCTGCCAAGTGACCCTATGTAGGGGGAACAGTCTCTATTCTGCTCTGTGTCAGTGTGTATCATGGTCTCTGTGGACGGTGAACAGTCTCTATTCTGCTCTGTGTCAGTGTGTATCAGGGGTTTTGAGGACAGGTGTCAATCCATATCTGCCAAGTGACCCTATGTAGGGGGAACAGTCTCTATTCTGCTCTGTGTCAGTGTGTATCAGGGATCATTAGGATAGGTGTCAATCCATATCTGCCAAGTGACCCTATGTAGAGGGAACAGTCCCTATTCTGCTCTGTGTCAGTGTGTATCAGGGGTTTTGAGGACAGGTGTCAATCCATATCTGCCAAGTGACCCTATGTAGGGGGAACAGTCTCTATTCTGCTCTGTGTCAGTGTGTATCAGGGGTTTTGAGGACAGGTGTCAATCCATATCTGCCAAGTGACCCTATGTAGGGGGAACAGTCTCTATTCTGCTCTGTGTCAGTGTGTATCAGGGGTTTTGAGGACAGGTGTCAATCCATATCTGCCAAGTGACCCTATGTAGGGGGAACAGTCTCTATTCTGCTCTGTGTCAGTGTGTATCAGGGGTTTTGAGGACAGGTGAAAATCCATATCTGCCAAGTGACCCTATGTAGGGGGAACAGTCTCTATTCTGCTCTGTGTCAGTGTGTATCAGGGGTTTTGAGGACAGGTGTCAATCCATATCTGCCAAGTGACCCTATGTAGGGGGAACAGTCCCTATTCTGCTCTGTGTCAGTGTGTATCAGGGGTTTTGAGGACAGGTGTCAATCCATATCTGCCAAGTGACCCTATGTAGGGGGAACAGTCTCTATTCTGCTCTGTGTCAGTGTGTATCAGGGGTTTTGAGGACCGGTGTCAATCCATATCTGCCAAGTGACCCTATGTAGGGGGAACAGTCTCTATTCTGCTCTGTGTCAGTGTGTATCAGGGGTTTTCAGGACAGGTGTCAATCCATATCTGCCAAGTGACCCTATGTAGGGGGAACAGTCTCTATTCTGCTCTGTGTCAGTGTGTATCAGGGGTTTTGAGGACAGGTGTCAATCCATATCTGCCAAGTGACCCTATGTAGGGGGAACAGTCCCTATTCTGCTCTGTGTCAGTGTGTATCAGGGGTTTTGAGGACAGGTGTCAATCCATATCTGCCAAGTGACCCTATGTAGGGGGAACAGTCTCTATTCTGCTCTGTGTCAGTGTGTATCAGGGCTGGGCTTTGAGGACAGGTGTCAATGTTAGGTGATTTCTGCCCTTTATGGATTAAAAGCAGACTCTGCATCAACTGTGCAATTTTCCATGGGAGTTTTGCCATGGATCCCCCTCTGGCATGCCACAGTCCAGGTGTTAGTCCCCTTGAAACAACTTTTCCATCACTATTGTGGCCAGAAAGAGTCCCTTTTGGTTTTAAAATTCGCCTGCCCATTGAAGTCAATGGTGGTTCGCCGGTTCGCGAACATTTGCGGAAGTTCGCGTTCGCCGTTCGCGAACCGAAAATTTCGGGTTCGCGACAACACTACTTGTCAGTGAAGTGAGTTGCAAAGTCTGAGGTGGTCAAGTTAGTAGGTGGAGGAGGAACAGCAGGGCGAAGAAGAGGGTTAAATGTGTGAAATAGTTGTTTGGGTTCACGGGAGAGTGTGGTTATGAGGGTATTGAAGTAATTAACTTTTGCAGAGGAAAGAGCCAAGCTGTATGAGCTCAAATAAATTTAAATTGGAGAAAGTCAGATACACAGTGAGACTTTCTCCAACAGCGTTCAGCAGTTCTGGAGCATTTTTGGAGGGATCAAGTGAGCTTGGTGTGCCAGGGTTATTGTTGGGGGCGCCTGCGGCGTTTAAATGTACAAGGTGCCATGATGTCTAGTTGAGAGGAGAGGGTGGAATTGTAGAAGGAGGTTGCAGAACTAGGACAGGTGAGGTTTGAGATAGGTAAAAGGAGAGTTTGGAGATTAGTGGAGAAATGCTCTAGGTCAAGACATTGGAGGTTTCTGTGAGAGTGATGTTCAGACGGTGGTGTTAAATGGGTCTCAGGTATGCCAATGTCAAAAGTCAGCAGATGGTGGTCAGATAGAGGAAAATTAATATTGGAGAGATTAGAGGCAGTACAGAGGTTGGTGAAGAGTGTTTCCCGCTGTATGGGTTGCTAATTTGGACCATTTCGTAAGGCCAAAGGAGGAGGTTACAGAGAGCAGACGAGAGGCATCAGTGCAATTACATGTGCATTACATGAAGCCTACTCCACACAGTTTTTGTGCTGATATTAATGACAGTGGAAGTACACCACAGCACTCAGTGACCCCGATCTGTGACTGTACATGGTCTTCCACTTCCGCATATTTGTTGCTATTCATAAACGTTCCAATAAATCCACTTACATTTGACCGTGGAATATCTAGCAGGGATAAAATTTTACAAAGTAACTTATTGCAAAGATGGCATCCTATCACTCTCATGGTACTTACCTTTTTGATGTTGTGAAACCGTTCTTCTTCACAGGTTGTGCGGGCTGAATTCACAGCTCTGGCATGTGTCCTAACTTCCCATAGATATTCGGATGCTCGATTGGTGCATAAATTTGCAAAACGTCACATCTGTTCCTAAAGTGTCCACGTCACCAAGGCGACCCCAATCTTGAATTATTTGGAGTTGCAGATGTGATGTGGACCAATAAAAAGTTAAATAAGCCTATATAATGCGTGTTTAGGCCCTTATTATTTATATATAATATTCTTTAATCATGACTTTGGCTATTTCTGACTTTGTCTCTATCTACATACATAATGTTAAAGGGACACTATAGTCACCTGAAAAACTTTAGCTTAATGAAGCAATTTTGGTGTATATAACATGCCCCTGCAGCCTCACTGCTCAATCCTCTGCCATTTAGGAGTTAAATCCCTTTGTTTAGGAACCCTAGTAACACCTCCCTGCATGTGACTTGCACAGCCTTCCATAAACACTTCCTGTAAAGAGAGCCCTATTTAGGCTTTCTTTATTGCAAGTTCTGTTTAATTAGATTTGCTTATCCCCTGCTATGTTAATAGCTTGCTAGACCCTGCAAAAGCCTCCTGTATGTGATTAAAGTTCAATTTAGAGATTGAGATACAATTATTTAAGGTAAATTACATCTGTTTGAAATTGAAACCAGTTTTTTTTTTTATGCAGGCGCTGTCAATCATAGCCAGGGGAGGTGTGGCTAGGGCTGCATAAACAGAAACAAAGTGATTTAACTCCTAATTGACAATCAATTGAGCAGTGAAATTGCAGGGGAATGATCTATACACTAAAACTGCTTTATTTAGCTAAAGTAATTTAGGTGACTATAGTGTTCCTTTAAGTCTAGCCACTGTGAGGCTGTATTACTGTATTTATTGACCCTCTATTTGTGTGTTTCCCATATCCTGTAAGTTAGGATAAACACCCTGTGACATCACAATAGGACCATGGACACTGAAGGAATGGGACCTTGCCAAACATTATGTGAGGCACAGTTTGAGGAATTAGATCCCAGGATGGATCAATACGCCCAGGTCCTCCAAACATTGTTAACTAGAACAACATACCTTTTTCCTCAGAATCCTGCACCCTTATCTCCTCAGACCGTACCACTTATATTAGAAGCTTCCAATAGCATCATCTGCTTTCATGGAGGTGGTAAACGACAACACTTTAGACGAGATGGCAGTTAGAGCTCTACCAGATAATTAGGAGTATCTTATGAATTATTTAATAGACATAGCTAATCAATTTAGAGAAAGACAACTATAGAGGAATAGATCTAGACGATATGCACTAACTTTTACACCCAGGGTTACAGCTCCTGATTCTTCTACTACATCAGATACTGACCCTTTGCAGTTAGGTACAACCAGGGCGGGCACTTCCTATACGGCAAACTAGGCAGCCGCCTAAGGCACAATAGAGGAGGGGGCGCCCTGCGCCCTCATCGCCGGCCCTTCTAATGCTGCAGCCGTCTGAGCGCTCTATAGAGAGCCTCAGGCGGCTGCAGCACTGCCTCTCTCCTCACCTCCCCTTCCCTGTGTAGTGTGGAGAAGCTCCTCTCCGGTCCGCGGTATACCCAGCCGGACTGATAGGAAGTGTTCACTCACTTCCTATCAGTTCGGCCAGGTACAGGAAAAATAAAATATCCTGTTCCGTGGACCGGAGAGGAGCTCGGCCATGCTACACAGGAAAGGGGAGGTTAGGAGAACACATGGGAGGGAGGGGTGAGGAGAAAAAATGGGGGAGGGGGAGAGCACACAAGGAGCGGGGTAGTGAGGAGAACACACAAGTGGTGGAGTGAGAAAAACACACAAGGGTGGGGATTGAGGAGAATACGGGGGGGTGAGGAGAATACGGGGGGTGAGGAGAATACGGGGGGTGAGGAGAACACATGGGGGGGTGAGGAGAACACACGGGGGGTGAGGAGAGTGTGGAGAACACATGGGAGGGGGAGGGTGTGGAGATCACATGGGAGGGGGAGGGTGTGGAGAACACAGGGAAGGGGAGGGTGAGGAGAACGAAGGGGAGGGTGAGGAGAACACAGGGAAGGGGAGGGTGAGGAGACCACACGGGAGGGGGAGAGTGTGGAGAACACATGGGAGGGGGAGGGTGTGGAGAACACATGGGAGGGGGAGGGTGTGGAGAACACAGGGAAGGGGAGGGTGAGGAGAACGAAGGGGAGGGTGAGGAGAACACAGGGAAGGGGAGGGTGAGGAGAACACAGGGAAGGGGAGGGCGAGGAGAACACAGGGAGAGGAAGGTGAAGAGAACACTGGGGGGTGAGGAGAACACAGGGATGGGGGAAGAGTCCACTGAGTGAGGGGAGGGGTGAGGAGAATGGGGGGGATGAGGAGAATGTGGGTGGGTGGAGAGACCACTAGGCGAGCAGGGGGTGAGGAGAGACCACTAGGGGAGAGGGGGTGAGGAGAGACCACTAAGGGAGGGAGGGTGGGGGGAGAGCAGAGAACACACGGGAGGGGGAGGTGTGGAGAACATACGGGAGGGGGAGGGTATGGAGAACACAGTGAGGGTGAGGAGAACACAGGGAGGGTGAGGGTGAGGAGAACACAGGGAGGGTGAGGGTGAGGAGAACACAGGGAAGGGGAGGGTGAGGAGAACACAGGGAAGGTGAGGGTGAGGAGAACACAGGTGAAGGGAGAGAGAGAGAGACCACTAGGGGAGCAGGGGGTGAGGAGAGACCACTAGGGGAGCAGGGGGTGAGGAGAGACCACTAGGGGAGGGGGGGTGAGGAGAGACCACTAAGGGAGGGAGGGTGGGTGGAGGAGAGACCACTAGCGGAGGGTGGGGGGGAGGAGAGACCACTAATGGAAAGGGGGGGCAGAAGAGAGATGGAACCACTAAGGGGGAGATGAGAGACCACTAATGGAAAGTCTGGGAGAAAAGGAGAGACCACTAAAGGAGGGGAGGAGAGCTCTAAGGGACGGAAGGGATAGCTCTATAGGACAGGGGGCAGGGCAGGGAGCTCTTTCACACCATGCACACACACACAATGCATCCCTACACACACAGAAACACAACATGCTTCCCTTACACAGAGAAACACACAACGCATCCCTTACACACAATACATCCCTTATACACAAACACACACTGCTTTCTATCCCTTACACAAAAACACACTGCTTCCACTACACACAAACACACTGCATCACCTACATAAACTGGTATCCCTATACACCACATTCCATAAGCACACACATTAGATCCTCTACAATAACACATAACACATCCCCTACACACTCCACTCCCTGTGAACGAACTCATGGGTGGAACATGTAGCTGGACTTATGGGTGGGCCTTATGGGCATACCCACCTTCAGGCCCTGGGGGCCCAGACCTTAAACAGTGTAAGGGGCCCCAAAAAATGGAGCTGCTTCCCGTTCTCCCAGAACATTGACTTTTGTGACCACAGTTACAAACAGCCTCCAGAGATCCTGTTCTATACCAGACCAGTGGAGCCAAACTGCAGCCAGAGCCCATCACCATCCTTATCTGGTTGTAAGTAGGCTAGTAATCTAGTATATGATTAGTGACACTAATCTCTAATTTACCTCACATTAAAGGGACACTATAGTCCCCAGAACCACTGCAGCTTAATTAAGTGGTTCTGGTGTCTATAGCCTGTCCCTGCAGGCTTTTTAATGTAAACACATACTGAGTGCAGCACTGGCGTTAGTTCATATGGCAGATCATATGGGGGGGACATTGCAATGTCACTGGGGGAGGGTGGGGGCGGCACATTTTTATTTTGCCTAGGGCGGCAAAAATACTTGCACCGGCCCTGGGTACAACTAAATTATCAGAGGCAGAGCAACTATATAGGAGAAATGGGGAGCTCCACCTATATTGTGGAAAGAAGGGCCATCTTAGAATTGATTTCTGGTGCATCCTAAAACTCTTGCACCTAAGCTAGCTCAAGGGACTGGACTTGGGTGTCCCCTTTCTTGTCTCAGAATTGATTTCTTCCCCATATTACCTTGTTTTAGAAAAAGAAATTGGCTGATAATTCTATTGATAAAGGTTTTGTTAACATCCATGCATTTCCCTTAAGAAAGAAGGGAACCATATTCTTCTTTTATAACACATGAGAGTCACTGGAAATGCATTCATGTTTACTGCACACCGAGAGACTGTCTTTCCAAGTAATTTCATCTCCCTCTTCTCCAATGGTTTTAGGTCATCCATGGTTATCACTGCATAACCCCATTATTGATTGGAAGCTGGGGCAAGTTATTTCTTGCCAGGAGAAGTTTGTAACTAAGGTTACTACTTTACTCCATACTTGCATATTAGATTTGTTTTTGATAAGAAAGAGACTAATAAGTTGCTACCTATATAACTGCTCCATAGTTCTCCTATCAGGCACAGCAGTGTTTCTCAACCCTCTCATCAATGCACACCTAACAGTCCAGGATTTAGGGATTAACTAGGTGTGTTTAAGGTGTTTAGAAAAAGAAAAACAAATCTTTAGAGTCTAAGGTGTTAGGTTTTTTTTTTTTTTCTTTTCTTTAAACATCTCAGACACACCCGGGTTAGGTGTACCTTGAGTAGAGGGCTAAGGAGCACTGAGACACAGTACCTCCTAAAGGCAGAGTTTATCCTCAATCACCCAAGGAGAATAGGATCATGGCGTAGTATATTATAGGTCTTTTTCTCTGGCAGGAGCTGATTTCTTATTTGTTTCTAAAAAAAAAAAGGGGGGGGGACTTGTTTAAAAAAAAAAGGGGGGGACTCCACCAATTTTAGAGGACTGCATAAAATCATAAGGAATGCCTACCTTATACATTTAATCACAGAATTGTTTGACAAATTCAAAAGAGGTTCTGTGTTTACCAAATTAGATCTTAGGGGTGCATACAATTTGGTACAAATTAAAAAGGGTCCTGAATGGAAAACCGCAAAAAAAGTCTTAGTAATGCTCTTGCCAAGATTTTAATAATTCCAAGATTTTAATAATGATATGCTGAGGATGAACTTTATGGACATGTCTTTTTGCAGCCCATGTAACTATGTAATCCTTAGAGACTGTATACATACTTTTGTGATGGCATATTTAGATGACATAGGGCTTTATTCTGATCTTCATAGAAATCACCTACACATGTCAAAGGTATTACAAACACTTCTTACTAGTGACCTCTACCCTAAATTGGAAGCATGTCTATTTGACCAATCTGAAGTATAGTTCTTTGGTTATATGACATCCGCTTTGTGATAAAGTGAAGGCAGAGAGGCCTTTTAACCCCAGGGGAAGTATGTGTTGTATGTGTGGTGTGCAACACAAAGCTACGTTTAGTTATGGGCCCCTGGGGTGAGGCATTTGGAGAGCAGGGTGGGCCAATGCTCCACTCCTCAGTTTATACACAACTGGGAGAAATAAGGTCCAGGCCAGAGTTTTTGGGAACTGTCTCCAACCCACTGCTCAGCTGCAGATAATCAGCTGTAGCAGTAGGAATAAACCCCTCCCTGCTAGGCAGGTAAAAGGTGATTGCTGGCTTCCTCCCTGGAAGCAGGTAGGAGAGAGGCTGTTCTCTCCTGTGAGAGAGTCAAAGAGACTGAGCACTGGGAGAGCAAAAGGAAAGCAGTTAAGGCTGGCTTGGAGCACTGGGAGTGCAGAAAGGAAAGCAACAGGATGATTAAGCACTGGAGTGCAGAGAGCTGACAAAGACACTAGGTTGGTGAAACCAATATTGTTTTGTTCTAGTTTAACCCCTAAAAGATAGGGAACCTAATGTTAGTTAGTGCTCAGACGAGTTAGGTTTTTGTTTATAGGGATTTGTGTTCTATTTATGTTTTCATTTGCTGCTGTCTCCTGTGTGGACTTACAAATAAAGTGCCTGGATTATATGCAAATAAAAGGACTGTGCCTGTTGTTTACCCTAGAGGACCGTGCTACCTGCAGACAAGGATCACAATATGGTGGAGGATGCGGGCACTGTAGCCCATTGAGGGTCTGTGGGTGTGCCAGTCATTCGGTAGTCTGCTTGAGGACTTTTATTTTTGCAGACCTGTTAAACAAATAAGTAGCAAAGGCTGAAATAGTATCAAAGAATGCCTAAAAAAGGAGATGTTATGTCATGCCTAAGAATGAAGAGCCTAACCAACAATGCAATAGCATAGGTTCAGTAATAGGTATAGCTGAAAGAATGTATCGGATTAACTGAGCTGTTAGGTAGCACTTTGTATCAAAATAGGAACTAACAGTAAACTAAGCTGTTAGGAAGCGCTTGGTATCAGATTGAAACTAACAGTAAACCTCAGTGATCTCAAAGTAATTCGTAGTTAATGCTGACAATAAGCTTAATGAGAAAAAGCACGTTAGTATATTGTGCTCAAAGAATGGGGCAGAAATATAATGATTGCGAATAGTAGAAAGAATATAGTTGAGAATGATAATTGTAGATTATGCTAGCTTTAGTGTACCTATAATCTTAATTTTATTAATGACAGGAGGCGAGTATTTGCTTTAGTCTCTCTTTACTAGAACTCCACAGCAGCACAGAAAAACAACCAATCAGAAAAAAGTTAGGTACTATAAAACCCCCTTCCCATTGCATCATTTCCTCTTTCAAGCTGCGACAAAACAGAACAAAGGCAGAAAAAATAATGGGAAGCAACGAAGTCCAGATACGTAGAATACAGCCATGTCCAACGTCTGAGAAGAACTGTCAACCAGATAGCGTTGATGGGCTGAAAATAAATAAGTCAATGTCTACCATCCACGACGAAGTGCCACACTAGATAGCGCTGAAGGACTGGAAACTGAAACGAGAGAAAAACAGAATCGAACAGGTTGATTATCCAATGAAATGTATTTTGAATAAACTTGTTGATACCCAATGTAGCAAACAAAATTACCTTAATATGTAGATATCCCAAACCTACTTGTGAAAAACAGACATAAGGACAGGTGACAGGTAGCAGAAACAACAAGCAGAGTTGTATACGTACCTGATTAATCCAAACTATAAAATTAAAGGGAGGGATAAGAACGGGTGGGAAATACTCGCCTCCTGTCATTAATAAAATTAAGATTATAGGTACACTAAAGCTAGCATAATCTACAATTTTATAACATGACAGGAGGCTTCGTATTTGCTGTTTTAACGCTCAGTCAACAAATTCCACGCTGTTTGTTTCGCTGGTACCCATTCTCTGAGCTACCCGAGCAAACCCAAATGGACTTTCCAACTGCGATAGATGACAATACAGCAACCAATGGAGATGCCAGTTGATGAAGTAACCCAAAAACGGAAAAAACATCCTCCGCTGATAGATCCAATGTACGTGGGGTCGCGACCTGTTACCTACAAGCCGGTCCATGAGCGGGCAAACTGACCTATTAGCCATTTCCCTGCAGTTATAAAATGCCGAAGGTCATTTGCGGACTTAGGGCCGCGATAAGACACTGCCACCATGTCACGACTCTTGATGTATAAGGTTGCTCCACCGATCGTGCAATGTGGCCTTGCAGGTAGACCTCCACTCTCAAGGGATGCGCCCAAGTCCACCACCAAGTCGCAATAGAACCGAGTAGGATCTTTCGTTCCCTCCTGGCCTATCCGGTGAGATGTCTCATCCGAGAATAAATTTATAATGCAGGCAAGAGTGTGGTCAGACTAGCCGTATCCTAAGTGATTCCAATATTCCAAATGGACTGTGTAATCCTCGGATGTGGTAGAGAAAAGACTCCAAAAGGACGTCCATTCAGGATTCCGAACTGAACTTGTGTAGAGGAACGGTGGTCGACTATTCAGGGAATAGTGAATCCCAGAAATATTCAAAGGGATGGGAAGTGCAAACTGGAGCGCAGATTTCCATGCGGATTTGTCCTCGTCTAAGAGTGAAAGATGTTTGTGTAGGAGTAGGGGCACACCAGGTACCTCCATAAAGTCTCGTAGGTCTCCTTGACGGTAGTTGAAAAGTAGGTTAGCAAGAATCCAACAAAACGGCTCCCGTGAGGGATAAATAGAGTATAGATGGAGGGTCCACCATCTCCGAACCCTGTTCACCAGGTATGCGCTCCGAGGAGACGGGGCAGTCCTGCCATCTTATCCCAAGATCTTAATGACCGGGGAAGTCAAGACAACCGGGGTTTCCGGTCTTACCATGTGATCCATACGTACGGTTTACCTTCAGACCGGGTAATAAGCCTTCCTTAATCTTGTTATCTGAGCAAGGCAGTGCCCGTTTGCTCCATGAAGGTCTTCGTATCTCCTGATATCTTGACATGGGAGAAACTGTCTGCGCAGTTTGTTCGTAATGGTCTGGATATCCAAAACAGAAAGCAATTCTCTGTATTATATGGTGTGGCGAAACCGAGCTCGCCACGTGTCCTTGGAGGGGGCTGATTGCCCGCCTCTTGCCTTTGGACTATGGACCAGACTTTATGGGAATGTGATACCCCAGATAGCCATACCATGGAGCCTATTCATATAATGAAAGACTATGGGAAAGACTTTAGCTCCATGGCAATTGTACTGTGTGAGTAGGATCTGCGCGCTATTCGGTAGTTTTGTGCGTGCAGATCCCAGCTATCTGGGGATAGGTGAAATGTCTGTGTGTTATGTGTAAATGTGACTTTATGTATTTTAAAGTGTTTTATGTCGTTTTGCAACCATGTGGTTAATGGAGTCTGCCTTTAGTCCTGGGTAATTGGATTACTTCTCCAATTAACTCCAGGGCAGAAGGGAGGAAACCAGGGTGCATTGTGGGGATGTTTTTCTGCCAGCCAGAAAGGAACAAAAGATACTTTTAGTAACTTTTGAACCCCTGGTCGGATTCATGCCATTTTTTAATATGTTGTTCCCCTGAATGGATTGATTGTGGATATGTATTTTTATGTGAATGTGATGTATGGTTTTAAAGTTATGAAAGTTGTGTAAAAGTATATTTTACACTGTATGCATAATGGGATTATGTGTCACACTAAGGGGAGGGGATGTGTGGGAGGTAACATCTATGTCATTGGTTCTTTTATGCCTCCCCCTGGGTGTGGCCTGTATGTGTGAGTTGGAAATAAAAGCCAGGCTGGATGAGCCAGTCCAGAGTTCCTGTTTTACCCTCAAAGTGATGTGTCGTCTCATTATTGGGGGAAGGATTTATTGCATGCTGTTCCAGTTGACTGCTAGGAGTACAAGCCTATTCATATGGTTCCTATTCAATGGTCTACAGCATTCATATGCTTGGGAGAATTTAAAGGTTTCTCGGATTCGGTGATTGTGGTGTCTGCCAGAGTGCTTGGAGTCCTCGGGAAGCACTAGGAGCATCCATTAACGGAGGTACCAAGTCCGGGTGCCAGGTGATCCGTTACAGCAGCAGGAGCGTTACAGCAGCCGAGTAGAGGCTGCATCCGAGGAGGTTAGCCGTCTTTCCCTGAGGCGGCGGGAGGAACCCGAAGTGGGGGTCCTCATAGACTGGTCCTGTGAGGAACCACAACAGGCAGGTAGAGATGGGACCAAGGTCTCTCCACCGGGCCCACCGGGATGCTGGGCAGCCGGCCCAGATCCCCAGCAGCAGCCAGAGTTGCCAGGTGGGGAAGCAGGTGGCCCTTACTCACAAATGTTGAGGGGCCTCACGGATTGGTCCTGGGAAGACCCACAGATGGCAGGTGGAGATGGGACTGCGGTCTCTCTACCGGCCCTACAGGGATGCTGGGCAGTCAGCCCAGATCCCCAGCGGCAGTGTGCGTTACAGGGAGCTGAAGGTGCCGTTCTTGCTCCCCAGCGGCAGTCTACGGTACAGGGAGAGGAGCCTGTTATCCCCTCTCCCCAGCGGCTGAAGGTGTGTAAGGGAGAGGAGTTTGTTATTCCCTCTCCCCAGCGGCAGCGCAGCTCACCAAGGGGAGACAGTAAGCCCCACACCAGCGCAGATGGGACCGTGGTCTCTGCGCCCAAGTTACAGGGAGCTGAAGGAGCCGTCCTCCCTCCCCAGCGGCAGTGTGATTTGTTGGGAATTGGGAGCCCGGTCTCCATTCCCCAGCGGCAGAGTATCCAGCAGGGAATAGAGAGCCCAGCCCCCTTTCCCCCACAGCAGGACTCTGTGCTGGGAGGAGAGACAGTCGGTCTCCCTCCGCAGAGACGGGAAGTATGCATGGGAGAGGAGATTGTTACCACCTCTCCCCAGCGGCGGATCATTAATGTACAGGGAATAGAGAGCCCAGTCTCCATTCCCCAGCGGCAGAGTATCCAGCAGGGAATAGAGAGCCCAGCCCCCTTTCCCCCACAGCAGGACTCTGTGCTGGGAGGAGAGACAGTCGGTCTCCCTCCGCAGAGACGGGAAGTATGCATGGGAGAGGAGATTGTTACCACCTCTCCCCAGCGGCGGATCATTAATGTACAGGGAATAGAGAGCCCAGTCTCCATTCCCCAGCGGCAGAGTGTTCTAATGGGAGAGGAGCTGGTTACCACCTCTCCCCAGCGGCAGCTTAATGTACCAGGGGGAGACTGTAAGCCCCACACCTGTGCAGATGGGACCGTGGTCTCTGCACTTCCAGCACAGGGGGTAGGGACAGTCGGTCCTGCCCCCCCACAACAGGGCTGTTTAGCCAAAGGGGAGACAGTCGGTCTCCAGCAGCAGAGCTGTGTAACTAAAGGGGAGACAGTCGGTCTCCAGCAGCAGAGCGGTGTAACTCAAGGGGAGACAGTCGGTCTCCAGCAGCAGAGCGGTGTATTTAAAGGGGAGACAGTCTGTATCCAGCAGCAGAGCTGTGTAACTAAAGGGGAGACAGTCGGTCTCCAGCAGCAGAGTTGTGTAACTCAAGGGGAGACAGTCGGTCTCCAGCAGCAAAGCGGTGTAACTCAAGGGGAGACAGTCGGTCTCCAGCAGCAGAGCGGTGTATTTAAAGGGGAGACAGTCTGTCTCCAGCAGCAGAGCTGTGTAACTAAAGGGGAGACAGTCGGTCTCCAGCAGCAGAGCTGTGTAACTCAAGGGGAGACAGTCGGTCTCCAGCAGCAGAGCGGTGTAACTCAAGGGGAGACAGTCGGTCTCCAGCAGCAGAGCGGTGTATTTAAAGGGGAGACAGTCGGTCTCCAGCAACCAGGCTCCAACCAGACTACTCCCGTGGTAGTGCTGGCAACAGGACAGAGTACCACTGGTCTCTGCCCCCTCAGCAACCTACCAAGGCAGCCTACCAGTCCCCCACACAGCCGTGGTGAGGCACCTGAACCTGGACAAGATTCTCCCTCACCCAGGTGTAGTAACTGTTTATTGTGGGTGGGCTGCTCTGCTGTTTCTGTCTTGTGGGTGGGTTGCTGGACTAACAAGGGCACTGACCGGCAGGAGGTCAAGTACCCTGTTAGTCTGGGGGGTAAAGGGGAGAAGTGTGGCGAAACCGACCTCGCCACGTGTCCTTGGAGGGGGCTGATTGCCCGCCTCTTGCCTTTGGACTATGGACCAGACTTTATGGGAATGTGATACCCCAGATAGCCATACCATGGAGCCTATTCATATAATGAAAGACTATGGGAAAGACTTTAGCTCCATGGCAATTGTACTGTGTGAGTAGGATCTGCGCGCTATTCGGTAGTTTTGTGCGTGCAGATCCCAGCTATCTGGGGATAGGTGAAATGTCTGTGTGTTATGTGTAAATGTGACTTTATGTATTTTAAAGTGTTTTATGTCGTTTTGCAACCATGTGGTTAATGGAGTCTGCCTTTAGTCCCGGGTAATTGGATTACTTCTCCAATTAACTCCAGGGCAGAAGGGAGGAAACCAGGGTGCATTGTGGGGATGTTTTTCTGCCAGCCAGAAAGGAACAAAAGATACTTTTAGTAACTTTTGAACCCCTGGTCGGATTCATGCCATTTTTTAATATGTTGTTCCCCTGAATGGATTGATTGTGGATATGTATTTTTATGTGAATGTGATGTATGGTTTTAAAGTTATGAAAGTTGTGTAAAAGTATATTTTACACTGTATACATAATG
The DNA here is from genome assembly GCF_036172605.1 of Pelobates fuscus. NCBI lineage: Eukaryota > Metazoa > Chordata > Amphibia > Anura > Pelobatidae > Pelobates > Pelobates fuscus. The sequence continues at coordinate 133,123,973 of NC_086319.1, read as the reverse complement.
GGATTATGTGTCACACTAAGGGGAGGGGATGTGTGGGAGGTAACATCTATGTCATTGGTTCTTTTATGCCTCCCCCTGGGTGTGGCCTGTATGTGTGAGTTGGAAATAAAAGCCAGGCTGGATGAGCCAGTCCAGAGTTCCTGTTTTACCCTCAAAGTGATGTGTCGTCTCATTATTGGGGAAAGGATTTATTGCATGCTGTTCCAGTTGACTGCTAGGAGTACAAGCCTATTCGTATGGTTCCTATTCAATGGTCTACAGCATTCATATGCTTGGGAGAATTTAAAGGTTTCTCGGATTCGGTGATTGTGGTGTCTGCCAGAGTGCTTGGAGTCCTCGGGAAGCACTAGGAGCATCCATTAACGGAGGTACCAAGTCGGGGTGCCAGGTGATCCGTTACATATGGTGCAGAATATACCAAAACCTGCACTCTCGTAATACCGGAGGTCCATCCGTTAGCCGTACCATCTCCGGGAGTGTGTGTAAATAAGTGGGAGTCTCCCCCCGTTATACCTCTGTGAGTATTTCTCACGTGTGTTATAGCGGTCCAGATCCAGTAGATCCATTACAGTAGATAGAATAGAGGGATCCAGTCTAAGTATGTATATCTTGCATGACCAGGCAGACCTCTATAACGAAATCAGTAGCATGGACATCAGCTCTAATTGAATGCAGGAGGGACGCCTCTCTATGTAGTCATCAATGTCTTGCACAGGTACAAGCCTGTGTGATGAACAAATGGCCGGTACTGTAGAGCGTCGAGTGTATGAGAGAGCCGCGCTCTCTACTAATGTGATCGCATACCGTGATAGCGCCCGGCTGCTAGCCTGAGCGGGCCGCACCCATTAATAACCAACAGCAGAGTCTACATCCGTGACCGGTTCTCTCTCTGAGAATGTGTCCTCCAAACCTGTCCTCTGTATCCAGCCCAGTATCTGGTTTAGGTCGAGGGAGGGGCTGCGCCCTCTAATAACAAATCAGTATCCGGTTCTGTATATGAGAGGGGTTCGCCCTCTGTTTCTGAAAATAAATATACTCGGATCGAGGTGATGGAGGGCCGCACCCTCCTGTGATCCAAACTAGAGTCCCTAGAGACTCAGGGTGACCAACTGCAGGGCACACCAATTATTAATGTCAGCATAAGGCTGAGGGCAATCTTCGGAAACAACGATGGAAAACTATCAACCGACTATCCGGATCCCATGCGCGCACGCGGGGTCCAGGAAGACTGTTGGTAGTCTGAGGAAAGCTGGAGACGTTCTCCGCAATCCACGAGTGCCCGGGAGGTCGGAGGAGGTCAAGTCAGGCCTCTCGACGACCCAAGCGAAAAGGAAAAGGAAGTCATGAAAGAACAAAAAAGCAACAATTAACGTAGATAAGAGTAAATACACCAATTCTATCTCAGATAGAAGGCAAATAGCAGGCCGGAAGGTAATAAAAGTAAGCCCCACTGGACAGGGCCAGGGGCTAACCTTACGCGGGAAAAAACTACCGACACCTATAAGGATTCCGGGAGGCAGATACGCAGTAGATGTTAAAGACAAGGAAAAACACAGCTTTCTCCTGTAGGTGTCTGAGTACCGGTCCTTGCCTGTGTGAAGTTCTCCTTGGAGATGTGCCGTCGCCGGTTTGGAGTAAACCGTGGATGTGTCCGGGGTCTTCATACGAAACCCTGCCCTTCAGGCATGAGGTTTAGGGCCTTCACCCTTCCCACCATATTCAGATGGCCGTACATTGGTGTCCTCTTGGATAGTATGGCAATGGTACTTGTCTGGACACCTGCCTATTTCCATGTCACTGGTGGGCACTGGTTTTTCCTCAGTGATATTCCCCCAGGCCTGCGGCCAAAAGGGGTTCGGCTCCAATAGAGCAGGCCCGTCAGAAGGGCACAGGCCCAGCAGGCCAAATGAATGGACACAGAATAGTTGGCCCTTCAAATAGGCACCGACATAGTAAGCCAATAAATGGGGCACAGACATAGCAGGACGTTTTAATGGGCACAGACATAGCAGGCTGTTCTAATGGGCACAGACATAGCAGACCGTTCTAATGGGCACAGACATAGCAGGCCGTTCTAATGGGCACATACATAGCAGGCCAATCATTGGGGCACAGACATAGCAGGCCAATCAATGGGGCACAGACATAGCAGGCCAATCAATGGGGCACAGACATAGCAGGCCAATCAATGGGGCACAGACATAGCAGGCCAATCCTGGGTTTCATATTAAATGAGTAATGGGGACCTCTGAGTTTGGCATAGTCCCCTAAATGTCTCTAAATCCTCCAGGTATCCTGTGACCTAGGACCCTTAGACACTAATCTTAGACAGCGTACTACTGTGTGAATAAACCGTAAACGGGACTGGCGGTCCCTAAGTGCCCAGCAGGCAACATAGAGGTAAAACCCGTTATATTGGGTTTAAGCTGGATATGTTCCAGTGATAAAGTGTCCATAAAATCAAGCTCTGCTGAGCAATACCTTCTTTAACGTGCAAATTGTAATGCACATGTACATACAGATCTGTATGATATATCTTATCTTTATTGTAGGTCATCATCATCATCGTACCGCCTGAAGGGTATAGTACTCATGGTCTCTTCAGGAGGTCTCTTCAACTCAATGAATCTTCCCAAGAAGCCTGATAAGATAGAATAGTATCGGCATAGACAGGACTGACATCTACCGTCAGTGAAACTCACAGCAATCTGTGATATCTATAGCACTAAGACTCACAGCAAGCCGTGCTATATACACTGACATAGAACTCACAGAAATCTGTGATATATACATAGTCATAGAACCCACAGTAATCTGTGATATATATATATATATACACTGGCCTAGAACTCACAGGAATCTGAGAACTCACAGTAATCATTGATGTATACATATACATAGCCATAGAACCCACAGTAGTCTGTGATATAAATATACATATGGAAACTCACAGTAATCTGTGATATATCTACCTGAAACTCACAGAAATCTGTGACATTTACACATGGAAAGCTAACAGAAAACTATAAATAAACACATGGAAAACTACCAGTAATCTGTGTAAATAAACACATGGAAAACTACCAGTAATCTGTATACATAAACACATGGTAAACTATCAGTAATCTGTGTAAATAAACACATGGCAAACCACCAGTAATCTGTGTAAATAAACACATGGCAAACTACCAGTAATCTGTGTAAATAAACACATGGCAAACTACCAGTAATATGTAGAACTAAACACATGGCAAACTACCAGTAATCTGTATAACTAAACACATGGCAAACTACCAGTAATCTGTATAACTAAACACATGGCAAACTACCAGTAATCTGTATAACTAAACACATGGCAAACTACCAGTAATTTGTATAACTAAACACATGGCAAACTACCAGTAATTTGTATTACTAAACACATGGAAAACTACCAGTAATCTGTATAACTAAACGCATGGCAAACTACCAGTAATCTGTATAACTAAACACATGGCAAGCTACCAGTAATCTGTATAAATAAACACATGGTAAACTACCAGTAATCTGTATAAATAAACACATGGCAAACTACCAGTAATCTGTATAACTAAACACATGGCAAACTACCAGTAATCTGTATAAATAAACACATGGTAAACTACCAGTAATCTGTATAAATAAACACATGGCAAACTATCAGTAATCTGTATAAATAAACACATAGCAAACTACCAGTAATCTGTATAAATAAACACATGGCAAACTATCAGTAATCTGTATAAATAAACACATGGCAAACTACCAGTAATCTGTATAACTAAACACATGGCAAACTACCAGTAATCTGTATAACTAAACACATGGCAAACTACCAGTAATCTGTATAAATAAACACATGGTAAACTACCAGTAATCTGTATAAATAAACACATGGCAAACTATCAGTAATCTGTATAAATAAACACATGGCAAACTATCAGTAATCTGTATAAATAAACACATGGCAAACTATCAGTAATCTGTATAAATAAACACATGTCAAACTATAAGTAATCTGTATAAATAAACACATGGCAAACTATAAGTAATCTGTATAAATAAACACATGGCAAACTGTCAGTAATCTGTATAAATAAACACATAGCAAACTACCAGTAATCTGTATAAATAAACACATGAAAAACTATCAGTAATGTAAAGGAAACATTCCCCAAAGAAAATAAAAGAGCCAGAAAGGCACATAAATCTCACAACCAAGCATAGTTCATAACAATCATAAATAAATCACACTAAATCCCAAAGCCACCCACTAGAAGCAGGAGGCAGTGGTACTCTGACCTGTACTGATGCGGAGCAGCAAAGAAAGAGGAAATGATGCAATGGGAAGGGGGTTTTATAGTACCTAACTTTTTTCTGATTGGTTGTTTTTCTGTGCTGCTGTGGATTTCTAGTAAAGAGAGACTAAAGCAAATACGAAGCCTCCTGTCATGTTATAAAATTATGAATTTGCTATGTATAGATAGCCCGCCCGTGCCTTCAAGGGCACCTACAACCCTCCCGGTTAACCCAGTGCAAGGAAAGAAATAAAGTGCAAGCTTAAACAATTATAGTCATATAAATAAGTCAAGCGGCATGATAAATCACTTGACGCGCGCGTTTCACCCGACCAGGCTTGTCAGAAGACACCAACCGTTTACTGGCTGCACAGGTTAAGAACCTGAGGGACGCTCAGCAGGACAATAGAGCTGCCCTTAGAAGAAATCTTAAGCAAGCTGAAAAGCATGGAGGAAGCAAAGCGTGATGTTGAGAAACACGCAGGAGAAAGAATGACTGACTGAGGCCAGCAGTGTCAAGTCGGTTTGTGCTATAAAGAATGAGACAAGTAAAGCTAGCAAATACAGCCAGGGAAAGAAAAATGAAACAGAAGCCCCTGATGTACACCCAAGTGAACAAGTCAAAGGCATGAAAAGCAGACTGACTTGGGGAGTCAGAGAAGGCAACAGCAGAGGAGCTGAGCAAATGAAGAGAAGCAAAGCACGCCAGTTGAGTATAACAATGTGGTGCACTGTTTAGTAGCCGAGGCTACCCAAGAATGTCGACCAGCTGTTGAACAGTTTGGCAGAGAAAAGCAAGGCAGAGACGTAGTGGCAAAACAAAGTCAAAATAAGAAAGGCAAAGTAGCCGCTTCTGATATAAGCCAAGAGAGCGACAGTTACGGAACCAAGCTGTGGTAATAAGGTTGGCACGTCCGCAGCTAAGCCAGACCAAGGCAAAAGTTACAAAGAAGGTGACATTGGCGTAGCAGAACTAAATATTTCAGAGACACCTGGTATTGCTACAAAGACTTTTAATGATTGTCCGGGAGCTGTAGAACTGGATCTGCTGGCAAAGACTACTGCTACAAGGCCTGGGCGCACTGACTACCTGGAACAGCTGCCAGATTCTGGGAACACAGTAATGGAATTAAAGGCGGGACTCGGACTGCCTGACCGGCTGCTTGATACTGGGGCTGTCATGACCCAGCGAGAGGCCATGACTGCGTCTCTGGACACCCCTGAGGGAGCAGAAAGACCGCCAGACAGCCCAGAGGAAAGCATTGCTGACATTGAGAGGTGGCCACTCAAGGCCGAACAAGCGGAGAATACCCCTGGGGGGGGGAAACCAGGCAAAGGAAAGATGAGCTAAGCCGGGAATCTGGGCCTCCGGCAGAAGTAAAGCGCTCCATACCAGGCCAGACTGAGCATGATTGGATGGAGCTGGGATCAAAGGCTGCATTCATGCAGGAGGAGGGTGCTCTAGACAGCTTCCCTGGCCAACCCCCTGAGGATATAGAGCTGAGACCTGTAGCATTAACCGTAGAGAGCAAGGAAGGTTCCCAGGGATTCACAGAACAGTTGGAGGATGTTGTGAAGCCCTTCACGGAGGGACCTGTTCCAGTGGAGGACGAGCTGGTGACAGAACCAGGTATGGAGAGGTTGAGCACCCAGAAAATTCAGCTTCAGAAGCTGCTGTGGATGTGGAGGCAGCTGATGATTGAGAGGAACTTGACTGCTAAGGAGCCACACAGTATTGATCCTCAGCCTAGATCCGCTAGCAACCAGATAAGCGGGGAGACTGGAAAGAAAGGACAAAGTCTGGGACAATATCCCTATGATGGTAGAACGTACCTAAAAGTCCCATTTTGGGTACGAGACCAGACTGAGAAACAACTCAGATGCTTCAACTGCCACATGCAAGGACATATTACATATATCTGTCCTGAGAGTAAAGAGACAATACAATGTGACATAGTAATAAGGCCTCTGCATAGGATTGTATTGACTTGCTTAAAGATGTGTGTGGTGACTAGTGGTGGTGTTACAGCACAGTTAAAAGTGGTGATGGTGGTAAGGAAGAGTGCACAAGCACTGATAGATTCAGGGAGTGAGGTTACTTTGATGAAAAGTCTTCTGTTCCAGCCAAAGTATGCAGCTGCCTACCTTGATGTGGTGTTTCCCAGGGTAGACTGGGTAGCACACGTGATGAAGGTCCAGTTAGTTGTGAGTAATGTAAGGGCTGCCGGTTTGACCACTAACACTGCTAAGTGTTATCTAGGATTTGAGGAAGCTAACTATTTGGGTTATCCACTTGGGTGGGGGTTCCTTAAACCACAAGGGAGCAAGGTAGCAGCCTTCTACAATAGGCCACTTGCTGTAACTGAGGAGCAGGTACAGCCCTAGGTGACGTGAATGTTCACGGTTTGTGTTCTAAGGCCGCTCGACCCGATGGGTCTGAGCCGGGGACGAGGATATGTGATAAAGTGAAGGCAGAGAGGCCTTTTAACCCCAGGGGAAGTACGTGTTGTATGTGTGGTGTGCAACACAAAGCTACATTTAGTTATGGGCCCCTGGGGTGGAGCATTTAGAGAGCAGGGTGGGCCAATGCTCTACTCCTGAGTTTATACACAACTGGGAGAAATAATAGTCTAAAGTAAAATAGACCTTCAGTAGGCAATTGAACCCCACGGAAACACAACCCCGGTTTCACTTCGACACTTCGACAGAAGTCGAAGTGAGTTCCACGATTCAAACGCTGCCTTCGGATGGGACTTTGTTATTTTCAGGGCAGAAATAGAACGACCACACAGCCTGAAACTGTTATGGGCATACAAACAGGCGTGCGGTCGGTCCAAATAGACTTTTTAATAATTCTGGAACCACTGAACAGATTTTGAATATGTTGAACCAAAAGTTGTGTTGTTCATAAAAATGTAAGTTTTATTCATGTACGATGTATAGTTTTGGAGTTATTAAAATGTATAAAAATGTAAGTTTTAGCTTGGAGATAATTGAGGAGATACAGTAAGAAACTCAATTATCCCCCAAGCAGAGGGGAGGGAATATGTGGGATGTAACCGATATCTGATTGGTTAATGCCTAATTGCCTGTGGGCGTCTCCCTTGCAGGGGAGCACTGCATAAAAGCAAAGTACCTGCCATTAAACATCAGAGTTCTTCTTGATCCCTCAAAACGTAGCCTTGTCTCGTTATTGGAGGGAGCTGTTATAATCACACTGGGGATTGCTATGCTCTGCGTACTCCCCTGAGCTTGAATCACTTAGCTCTTTTAAGAGCTGTTCCTGTTATGCTCTCCTTGGAGGAGAGGTCTTCCCCGCACAGCAGGGCCGGACTGGGGATACAAAGCAGCCCTGGAAAAAAAAATCTATGCCAGCCCCATAAGTCATTGCGCCATATATTGTCGCAATAAATATATATATATATATATATATATATATATATTGCTTTTTCTAATATAATATATTGGTTCTTTCAGAGTAAAACATTTAATTATACAGTAAGCATACTCACATGCAGACACAGACAATCTCACTGACACACACAAGCTCATTGATACACAGCCTCATAGACAAACAATTTCACTAATATACATAAGCTCATTGACATAAAAACACAAGCTCACTCACTAGCAGGCACACACACACACACACATACACATGCAAGCAAGCTCACTAGCAGGCGCACACACACACACAGCTTAATGTAGTGGTTCTGGTGTCTATAGCCTGTCCCTGCAGGCTTTTGAATGTAAACACTGACTTTGCAGAGAAAAGGCAGTGTTTACATTGCTTCCTAGTGACACCTCTAGTGACAGACACTCAGACGGTCACTAGAGGCGCTTCCTGTGTCAGTGCGGATTGGCTGAGATCATCAAGCTTGATGATCTCAGTCATAGAGGCAGAGACCAGCACGACGTTGGAAAAAAAAAAAAAAGGTGAGTAAAACACTATTTTTAAAAACACACACAGACACCACAACTGACACACACACACACACCACGACTGACACACACACACACACACCATGACAGACAAAGACACACACACACACACACACCATGACAGACACACACCATGATACAGACACACCGTGACACAGACAGACACACAGCATGACACATACAGACACACACACAGCGTAACACAGACAGACACACACACAGCGTAACACAGACACACACACAGCGTAACACAGACAGACACACAGCATGACACAGACAGACACACAGCATGACACAGACAGACACACAGCATGACACAGACAGACACACACACACACTGCATGACACAGACAGACACACACACACTGCATGACACAGACAGACACACAGCATGACACAGACAGACACACACACACTGCATGACACAGACAGATACACAGCATGACACAGACACACACACACCGCATGACACAGACAGACACACACACACACCGCATGACACAGACACACACACACACACACCATGACAGACACACACACACACACCATGACAGACACACACCATAATACAGACACAGCATGACACAGACACACAGCATGATACAGACACACACACACCGCATGACACAGACACACAAACAGCATGACACAGACAGACACACACACACCATGACAGACATACACACACACCATGACAGACACACACCATGATACAGACACAGCATGACACAGACAGACACACAGCATGATACAGACACACACACAGCATGACACAGACAGATACACATCATGACACAGACATAAACACAGCATGATACAGACACACACAGCATGACACAGACACACACACACAGCATGACGCAGACACACACACACAGCATGACGCAGACACACACAGCATGACACAGACACACACACACAGCATGACGCAGACACACACACACAGCATGACGCAAACACACACAGCATGACACAGACAGACAGACACACACACACACACAACATGATACAGACACACACACACACAGCATGACACAGACACATACACACACACCATGACAGACAGACACAAACACACACAGCATGACACACACACACACTTCCACTGACATACATATTTTTAGTACCTGTGGGCAGGGGCGTACCTAGAGCATTTGGCACCCGGGGCGGACCCTGAGTGTGGCAACCCCCCAACCCCCCTAATAAAAATGTAAGAAAACACCCACATATTTTTTCAATGTTTTCAATAATATTTATTGCACAAATTTGTAAACTGCTTGTAAAATTTGTAAAATGCGCCAGTTTTGTAGAAGGGGGAAGACCAGTGCTTTTGTAGAAAGGGGCTGGTGAGAACCTTCTAGAAAACTCCTGCCCTGCCCCTTTCTACAAAGCCCCTTGTCTCGCCCTTCATATAAAAACCCTGCACCCCGATCACATAAATTTCAGACACTCCCTACACATAAAAACCCTGCACCCCGATCGCATAAATTTCATTCACTCCCTACACATAAAAATCCTGCACACCCCCTTAATAAAAAACCCTGCACACCCCCTTAATAAAAAACAAAAACGTGCACAACCCCTCTTAATAACAAAAAACCTGCACACCCCCTTATAAAAACCCTGCACACCCCCTTAACAAAAAACAAAAATCTGCAGTGCACATCCTCCCTTAATAAATAGAATACTGCAACCCCCTTAATCAAAAAAACCCTGCACCCCCATTATGTAAACCTCCCCCTTTAATTCTTTAATCCACAGCCCCCTTTAATTAATCCACACACCCCTTAATTAATACACCCCCCTTAATAAATCCTCACCCCCCTTAATTAATACACCCCCCTTAATTAATCCTCACTCCCCCTTAATTAATACACCCCCTTAATTAATCAACACACCCCATAATTAATACACCCCCCTTAATTAATCCACACACCCCTTAATTATTACACCCCCTTAATTAATCCTCACTCCTCCTTAATACACCCCCCTTAATTAATCCACACCCCCCTTAATTAATCCACACCCCCCTTAATTAATCCACACCCCCTTAATTAATACATCCCCCTTAATTAATCCACTCACCCCTTAATTATTCCACTCACCCCTTAATTAATCCTCACTCCCCCTTAATACACCCCCCTTAATTTATAGACCCCCCTTAATTAACCCACACCCCCATTAATACACCCCCCTTAATTAATCCACTCACCCCTTAATTAATCCTCACTCCCCCTTAATACACCACACTTAATTAATACTCACTCCCCCCTTAATTAATACACCCCCCTCAATTAATCCACACCCCCCTTAATTAATACACCCCCTTAATACAACCCCCTTAATTAATCCACACCCCCCTTAATTAATACTCACTCCCGCCTTAATTAATCAATACACCCCACTTAATTAATACACCCCCTTAATTAATACACCCCCCTTAATTAATACACCCCCTTAATTAATACACCCCCCTTAATTAATACTCACTCCCCCCTTAATTAATACACCCCCTTAATTAATACACCCCCCTTAATTAATACTCACTCCCCCTTAATTAATACACCCACTTAATGAATACACCCCCTTAATTAACACACCCTTAATTAATACACCCCCTTAATTAATACTCACTCCCCCCTTAATTAATCCACACCATCCTTAATTAATACACCCCCCTTAATTAATACTCACTCCCCCCTTAATTAATACACCCCCCTTAATTAATCCACACCCCCCTTAATTAATACACCCCCTTAATTAACACACCTTAATTAACACCCCCCTTAATTAATACACCCCCCTTAATTAATACACCCCCTTAATTAATACACCCCCCTTAATTAATACTCACTCCCCCCTTAATTAATACACCCCCCTTAATTAATACTCACTCCCCCTTAATTAATACACCCACTTAATGAATACACCCCCCTTAATTAATACACCCCCTTAATTAATACACCCCCTTAATTAATACTCACTCCCCCCTTAATTAATCCACACACCCCTTAATTAATACTCACTCCCCCCTTAATTAATACACCCCCTTAATTAATCCACACCCCCTTAATTAATCCACACCCCCCTTAATTAATACACCCCCCTTAATTAACACACCCCCTTAATTAATACACCCCCTTAATTAATACTCACTCCCCCCTTAATTAATACACCCCCTTAATTAATACACCCCCTTAATTAATACACCCCTCTTAATTAATACACACTCTCCCCTTAATTAATACACCCCCTTAATTAATCAATACACCCCCTTAATTAATACACCCCCTTAATTAATACTCACTCCCCCCTTAATTAATACACCCTCCTTAATTAATACACCCCCCTTAATTAATACTCACTCCCCCCTTAATTAATACACCCCCTTAATTAATACACCCCCTTAATTAATACTCACTCCCCCCTTAATTAATAAACCCCCTTAATTAATACACCCCATTAATTAATACTCACTCCACCCTTAATTAATACACCCTCCTTAATTAATACACCCCCCTTAATTAATACTCACTCCCCCCTTAATTAATACACCCCCCTTAATTAATACACCCCATTAATTAATACTCACTCCCCCCTTAATTAATACACACTCCCCCCTTAATTAATACACCCCCTTAATTAATCAATACACCCCCTTAATTAATACACCCCCTTAATTAATACTCACTCCCCCCTTAATTAATACACCCTCCTTAATTAATACTCACTCCCCCCTTAATTAATACACCTTCTTAATTAATACACCCCCTTAATTAATACTCACTCCCCCCTTAATTAATACACCCCCTTAATTAATACACCCCCTTAATTAATACACCCCATTAATTAATACTCACTCCCCCCTTAATTAATACACCCTCCTTAATTAATACACCCCCCTTAATTAATACTCACTCCCCCCTTAATTAATACACCCCCCCTTAATTAATACACCCCCCCCTTAATTAAACCTCCCTCCCCTTTAATTCTTTAATTAATCCATTATCCACCCCCCCTTTAATTAATTTAGCCCCATCACATAAAATGACTACTTACATTTTATTGAAGTAGTACGCCACTGCCTGTGGGTGGGCAGACTGGTAGCTGTGCTGGCGGCTGCAGGAAGAACTTGAAAGGCGGCCGCAGGGGAAGCTTTTCATGAGGCCCGGAGCAGGCTCTTCTGGGGGAGCAGGCTGTTCTGTCTCTGCTCCCCCTCCCTCGCGCGCAGCTTAATGAGACCGGAGCCGGAATATGACGTCATATTCCGGCCCCGGTCTTTCTAGCGCGCGAGGGAGGGGGAGCAGAGACACCCCCTTAATTAATACACCCCCCCTTAATTAATACTCACTCCCCCCTTAATTAATACACCCCCTTAATTAATACACCCCCCTTAATTAATACTCACTCCCCCTTAATTAATACACCCACTTAATGAATACACACCCTTAATTAATACACCCCCTTAATTAATTAATACACCCCCTTAATTAATACTCACTCCCCCCTTAATTAATACACCCTCCTTAATTAATACACCCCCCTTAATTAATACTCACTCCCCCCTTAATTAATACACCCCCCTTAATTAATACACCCCCCCCTTAATTAATACACCCCCCCTTAATTAAACCTCCCTCCCCTTTAATTCTTTAATTAATCCATTATCCACCCCCCCTTTAATTAATTTAGCCCCATCACATAAAATGACTACTTACATTTTATTGAAGTAGTACGCCACTGCCTGTGGGTGGGCAGACTGGTAGCTGTGCTGGCGGCTGCAGGAAGAACTTGAAAGGCGGCCGCAGGGGAAGCTTTTCATTAGGCCGGGAGCAGGCTCTTCTGGGGGAGCAGGCTGTTCTGTCTCTGCTCCCCCTCCCTCGCGCGCTAGAAAGACCGGGGCCGGAATATGACATCATATTCCGGCTCCGGTCTCATTAAGCTGCGCGCGAGGGAGGGGGAGCAGAGACAGAACAGCCTGCTCCCCCAGAAGAGCCTGCTCCCGGCCCTGCCGCACAGTCCTGGATGCTGGAGGTTCATACCGGGTGGAAGGAAGAGGTCTTTCCCACACGGTCCTGGAGGACAGAAGCTGATCCAGGGTGGAAGGAAGACGGCGAGACTCTAGTCAAGCTACGGCGGTTGCGGAGTCTGCGGTGGTTGTGGTGTCCGGTGCGGTGCTTGTGGTCCTCGGCGCAAGCTAGAAAGCGTCCATCAACGGAGGGTACTCAGTCGGAGTACGTGGAGCTCCGTTACAGACGCTAACAAACTGTAAGCAATATAAGAGTGGCCATTACCACAGGGTTTTAAACCTATAGAACATTTTATAAGTTTTGCCACCTATTATAGGAGACTCATCAAATAATTTTCTTCTGTCATAGCCCTTATTAGCAGTCTCACAAAAAAGAATTCTAACTGCTATATATGGTCCCCTGAATTTATGGAAGCATTTAAGAACATTGTTTCAACTGTTCTTTCCATATCATCTTTATTATTAGACCTTATAAAATCAATACAACACGAATCCCCTGATACTAAACCAAAAGACAAATTATATATCACACCAGAAGTATGTTTTCTTTCTCTCTTTCTCTCTGCATACAGAGGACTATTTAAGATATTACCCTGGTATTTTGTGACTTCTGTTGGCCACCTCTTAAAGGGGATTTTAAAGACTAGCAGGCTTGTGATGTATGTGAAACAAGTAAAATCTTACACAGAGTTCATTGTGGTTTGCTCCAACCATTACCTATACCTACTAAACCTTGATATAGCCTATGTATAGACTTTACTGTCAAACTCTCTCCTTCCATTTGATTCACCGTTTTCAAAAATAGCTAATTTTTACCTGTTAAGAAACTTTCCTCCTCTGCAGATTTAGCTAAGGATTTTCACAGGGAGGTATTTTCGTTATACAGTATACCAATATGTCTCTGATGGGGTAGTCAATTTGTATCACATTTTTGGAAATCGTTTTGCTTGGAGTTGGGTATTGAATTGTCCTTTCCATCTGCCTACTACCCTCATACCAGTGGAGCTACCAGTCTAGCTAACCAGTCAAAGCTAACGATATATGTGTTGCTTTATAGCTCATCATCAAGCTGATTGAGTTGACCTCCTTCCTTGGGCAGAGTTTGTCTAAGGAAGAATGCTATTTCCAGAATGCTATTTCTACTTCTGGAAACAACCCTTTCTACATTGTCTATGGTCGGCATACTGTTGTTCTCTCAATGACATTCTCCTCACAGGGAGTTCCAGCTGAATATCTGGATGAGTTTCTGGATGAACTTCTGGCTGGTTTACCTAGTACCTATGAGCAGGTACAATTTTTTTTTTCTTCTTTTTAGCAACAGAAGAGACAAGCTGATAGACATCCTTGTGCAGCTCCTTCCTATATGGTTGTGGATAAGGTCTGGCTTTCTGCACGCAATATCAGTCTTGGGGTACCTTTCATGAAATTTGCTCTTCACTTTATATGACCTTTTATATGTAAATTCTGTGTCCTGCATAAAGTATTTGCCCTGTTCAACCTCTTTCATACCTCCCTATTGAAGTCTCTTGTGTGTAATCGGTTCACTGGGCCTCGTGCTACTCCAACTCCTATTTCTGTTGAGGAGGTTGAGGTCTATTCTAGATACCTTTTGGGATCATCTTCAGTATCTCATTCATTGGAAAGGGTGAAATATGTAATTGGGTCACTTTGAATGATGTCCATGCTCCTTTCCATCACTGTCAACTGGGCAAGCATGGCTCTTCACGCCCGTTGAGCGTATCCTCCTGTCCATTCGGCCACATGGCCTGCCTCATACCAGTTCAATGCGATGGAACCGCTCCTCCTCTCAGTTTGCACGGGCCGAAAGCACCATATGGCTGCATGATCTAACTTCCTATAGAAATTCAGATGCTGCCTGGTCAAATGGCACGTCCTCATATAAAATGAATTTGTGAAACGTACCATCCCTTCCTAAGTTTTATTGACTTTGTTAACATCTATAATCAAGACCCAGCTTGTGTATTTGTTTACCCAGCTTGTTTATTTGTAAACAGCCTTGCTGTTCATCAGTCCACGGTAAGACAAATTGTCTATAAATGGAGAAAGTTCAGCACTGCTGCTACTCTCCCTAGGAATGGCCGTCCTGTAAAGATGACTGCAAGAGCACAGCGCAGGCTGCTCAATGAGGTGAAGAAGAATCCTAGAGTGTCAGCTAAAGACTTACAAAAGTCACTGGCAAATGCTAACATCCCTGTTAGCGAATCTACAATACGTAAAACACTAAACAAGAATGGATTTCATGGGAGGATACCACAGAGGAAGCCACTGCTGTCCAAACAAAACATTGCTGCACATTTACAGTTTGCACAAGAGCACCTGGATGTTCCACAGCAGTACTGGCGAAATAGTCTGTGGATAGATGAAACCAAAGTTGACTTGTTTGGAAGAAACACACAACACTGTGTGGCTAAAAAGAGGCACAGCACACCAACATCAAAACCTCATCCCAACTGTGAAGTATGGTGGTGGGGGCATCATGGTTTGGGGCTGCTTTGCTGTGTCAGGGCCTGGACGGATTGCTATCATTGAAGGAAAAGTTAATTCCCAAGTTTATCAAGACATTTTGCAGGAAAACTTAAGGCCATCTGTCTACCAGCTGAAGCTCAACAGAAGATGGGTGTTGCAACAGGACAATGACCCAAAGCATAGAAGTAAATCGACAACAGAATGGCTTAAACAGAAGAAAATACGCCTTCTGAAGTGGCCCAGTCAGAGTCCTGACCTCAACCCGATTGAGATGCTGTGGCATGACCTCAAGAAAGCGATTCACACCAGCCATCCCAAGAATATTGCTGAACTGAAACAGTTATGTAAAGAGGAATGGTCAAGAATTACTCATAAAAACATAGAAACATAGAATGTGACAGCAGATAAGAACCATTCGGCCCATCTAGTCTGCCGAATTTTCTAAATACTTTCATTAGTCCCTGGCCTTTTCTTATAGTTAGGATAGCCGTATGCCTATCCCACGCATGCTTAAACTCCTTTACTGTGTTAACCTCTACCACTTCAGCTGAAATGCTATTCCATGCATCCACTACCCTCTCAATAAAGTAATACTTCCGGATATTATTTTTAAACCTTTGTCCCTCTAATTTAAGACTATGTCCTCTTGTTGTGGTAGTTTTTCTTCTTTTAAATATAGTCTCCTCCTTTACTGTGCTGATTCCCTTTATGTATTTAAATGTTTCTATCATATCCCCCCTGTCTCGTCTTTCCTCCAAGCTATACATGTTAAGATCCTTTAACCTTTCCTGGTAAGTTTTATCCTGCAATCCATGAACCAGTTTAGTAGCCCTTCTCTGAACTCTCTCTAAGGTATCAATATCCTTCTGAAGATACGGTCTCCAGTACTGCGTACAATACTCCAAGTGAGGTCTCACCAGTGTTCTGTACAATGGCATGAGCACTTCCCTCTTTCTACTGGTAATACCTCTCCCTATACAACCAAGCATTCTGCTAGCATTTCCTGCTGCTCTATTACATTGTCTTCCTATCTTTAAGTCATCAGAAATAATCACCCCTAAATCCCTTTCCTCAGATATTGAGGTTAGGACTCTATCAAATATTCTGTACTCTGACCTTGGGTTTTTACGTCCAAGATGCATTATCTTGCACTTATCCACATTAAATGTCAGTTGCCAGAACTCTGACCATGTTTCTAGTTTAACTAAATCATTATCCATTTGGCTTATCCCTCCTGGAACATCAACCCTGTTACATATCTTAGTATGATCAGCAAAAAGACCTACCTTACCATCAAGACCTTCTGCAATATCACTAATAAAAACTCCTGACCGTTGTGCACGTCTGATCTGCAACTACAGGAAACGTTTGGTTGAAGTTATTGCTGCCAAAGGAGGTTCACCCAGTTATTAAATCCAAGGGTTCACATACTTTTTCCACCTGCACTGTGAATGTTTACATGGTCTGTTCAATAAAACATGGCAACATTTCATTCTTTGTGTGTTATTAGCTTAAGCATACTGTGATTGTCTATTGTTGTGACTTCGATAATGATCAGATCACATTTTATGACCAATTTGTGCAGAAATCCATATCATTCCAAAGGGTACACATACTTTTTCTTGCAACTGCATTTATTATATATGAATCCTGTAAGTAAGGGCAAGCACACACTTGGATTCATTGAGCTCTTTAACCCCTTAAGGATGGCGGGCGTTCTATGCCGTCCTTAAGGAAGCGGCTCTAAACGCTGCAGGGCAACATAGAACGCCCAAACCGTCCTTTGTACTTACCCGGTCGCTGGCGATCCCACGCCAGCGATCACGGTGTGGAGACTCACCTGGGAGCCCAGGGAGTCCTTGCAAGGACCTCGCGATCACATGGACGGCAAAGTTGTATAATTATTATATATATGATTTTAAATATATATATATAAATATTAATATCAAAATACACGTACAATTATATTGATTAAATATATATAAAATTTTCATTATATATATTTATATATAATATAAAATAAATAAATCTGTAAATACGTAAAAAAATTAAATGAAAAAATAATTAAATTAAATATATATATGTGTGTGTGTGTAAATTCGTTCTAACTGTATTTTAAAATTATATATAGATGTAAAAATACATGTAGAACGAAATAATATATATATATATCTTTGTACATAAGTATATACGTATATATCACTATACCTATATATATATATATATATATATATATATATATATATGTGAATACAAAAATACCTTGCACTCTAGCTCAAATTGTGTTTAAAGTCTGTAGCAGACTATTACTTGCCGGGTGCTCGTTTTCAGGGGCGGAAAATGTAAACAGCGGTCTGGAACTGCACTCACGGTCCTTTTAAATTGAAAATTCCTTTATTGCATCAAATATACGACGTTTCGGTCCACACAGGGACCTTCCTCAGGATGGACTGACAATTAAAACATAAAACTTACTCACATATATACCCCCCAATAACATAATTTCATGACTTACCCCAGATGTGTTCCGCTGAGATCGGCGTCCTCCCCCCTCGTGTGCGCCTGCGCGCTAACAACCTGCCGCTTCCTGGACGTCAAATTGTCACGTGTAAACGTGAATAGATGTCGCTGTCTAGGTAACGAATACACTATCTCCTAGGAAACCCGCTGTAAATATAAAGCAGTTGGGTTTCTATATGCAGGAGACAGGATCGGAGTATCGGCTTTACTCAACGGAACACCCTGACAAATAGAATTAATTTAAAAACTTTTGATTTCATACATATACAAAGCGAGATTAAAGTAAAGTGAAGTTCTAGATAGTATTGGACCCTTAAGTCCTTCTAAGCGATAAGCTATCTATTGTACCTTCATAACAAAGATTGATCACGTGATTGTGTAGTGACTGAAACTATATATATATACTGTAATGTGTATACATGTACAAAATAAGGTGTATGTTGTGATGTTGTTCTTTAGTGAAACGAATATGTTGAACTATGTGAAAAACAAGGTTTAAAGGATATATGAATATCCAAAATAAAATAAATGAATAATAATGATACAAAATAATAAAAAATATATAAAAAATATATATAAAACAATATAAAAAATATATAATGAAAAATGATGTGTGCACTAATGAAAAAACATGCAAATATTAAATTGTGTAGTGAAAACATGTGTGTTGTCAGATATTAGTGTATCCGTGATTTAAGTTGTATGTGCCTATAATTATATAACTTGTATTATGTGTTCATATATTATAAATATTAGGCAATGACAAAAATGGTAACTCACTTATATAACTATCCTCCATACCCCTATCTACACCCTTGCTCTACCTATATATATGTATTTAGAGTACCCACTGGATCCTACTATTAAGCTCGAATTACTTGGTTGTTGGGATTGTACCCCGGGGAGAGAATGTCTCCATTAGTCTATATTCAGTAACATATTTATACGCAGTGTTTATGAGGCCCATAGTACTGGAATCTCCTTCTATATAACTGCTATACATGAACCTTTCCTTAAGTGTTTATTTAAACGGCCCTGTCCATGGGCCCTTAACTCCCTTACAACCAACTCTTTTCCAAAAAAATATATCTTTCAAAAATATTTTTTAAGAAAAACCCTCTATAATGCTTAACTAGCTGATCGTGCTTACTTTGCTAACTGATCAACTGTTGAGGCTTTTTTACCCCTAACTTGAAACATTATATAGGTTTTATCAATATAGTATCCCTAGAAAACTCCAAATGAAATCAAAATATAATTTTAAAAACAATTATATACAAAGTGGAAGATTTGCTGACTTCATTTTTTGAGATTATTACAAAAAAGAATGATACGTTAATAGTTCATTCAATCCCTTTGTATAGACTGTGTCCAGTATGAAAATCCAATGTGTTTCCTTATTCAATAATAGCTTGCCTCTATCTCCTCCTCTGCGTGGTTCCGGAATGTGGTCTATTGCTGTAAATTTGAGTGCTGCTAGAGGGTGTCCCTTTTCCAAATAATGTTTAGCAACAGGTTTATCACTGTGCCCGCCTCTGTAAGCTGTGCGTATATTGGATCTATGTCCTCTTATACGTTCACACAAAGGTGTTTCCGTTTTGCCTATATACGATAGCCCGCAGGGGCAATTCAGCTTATATATTACAAACGGAGTCTTGCAGATAATAGTGTAGTTGATTGTATATGTCTTATTCGTATGAGGATGATTGAAAGTCCTGGCGGGGATCATGTGGCTACAAGTGACACATCCAAGGCATCTGATGCTTCCTCTCTGTTGGATTTTGTTGGTTCGTGCATAACTGTGCACTGGATCTGTCCTGACTAATATGTCACGAATGTTCTTGTTCCGTTTATAACTAATCATTGTTTTTTGATTGAAAATATTCGGTAATGTTGTATCCCGTGCTAGCATACTCCAATTTTTTTTAACAATATTTGATAGTTTCTCTGATGCTGCATTATACGTCAATGGACAAAAAAGTCGATTCTGCGATATCAAAGGAATCTTCGGGACTTGGTGTCTCGCCTGTTCTAATGCCACATCTAATTGTTTAGTATTATATCCTCGATTTAAGAATTTGATTTTCATCTGTTGTAATTGTTCATCTTTTATTTGCTCATCAGAGTTGTTACGTATTGTCCTGAGGAACTGTGCCTTGGGAACTGTGCCTTTGTCTCTGCGGTGGGAGGTGTGTTGGAACCTATAGCAAAATGGTTGGATATATTATTTAAACAACCGATAGCTGAATTAAAAACATGCATCAAGGACACTCCGTCTTTAATAAAGGTATTGTCATCAATACAGCTGGGGCAGCTCCCAATAGTGTTGATTACCATGGACGTGAAAAGCCTCTACACGGTTATACCACACAATCAAGGGATCGAAGCTATGAGGCAGGTTTTAACACACTCTAAAGTCTACAATGGTCCTCCAATCGAGTATACTTTACAACTACTGGAGTTGGCATTATCAAATAATTACTTCAGATTTGAAGACGATTGGTTCATGCAGAAAGCGGGTACTTCTATGGGGGCGGCAATGGCCCCCATGTACGCTAATTCGTATATGTACATTTATGAAACAACTCACATCCTACCAAGGTATGGGGAAACATTTTTAAAGTTTTTTAGGTTCATCGATGATTTGTTCATAATATGGACAGGAACTGAACAAGAAGCACAGGATATGGTGACAAACCTTAACAGGATGGAGAGCCCGATACAATTTACAGCAGAGATCAGTAAGGAGAAAGTACATTTCCTAGACCTACAAGTCTTGATTAAAGAAAATAATATACACTACTCATTGTACACTAAGCCCACTGATCGTAATACGATCCTTCATGCACAGAGTGCGCATCCTGAAAAATTGAAAACTTCATTGCCCAAGGCACAGTTCCTCAGGACAATACGTAACAACTCTGATGAGCAAATAAAAGATGAACAATTACAACAGATGAAAATCTAATTCTTAAATCGAGGATATAATACTAAACAATTAGATGTGGCATTAGAACAGGCGAGACACCAAGTCCCGAAGATTCCTTTGATATCGCAGAATCGACTTTTTTGTCCATTGACGTATAATGCAGCATCAGAGAAACTATCAAATATTGTTAAAAAAAATTGGAGTATGCTAGCACGGGATACAACATTACCGAATATTTTCAATCAAAAACCAATGATTAGTTATAAACGGAACAAGAACCTTCGTGACATATTAGTCAGGACAGATCCAGTGCACAGTTATGCACGAACCAACAAAATCCAACAGAGAGGAAGCATCAGATGCCTTGGATGTGTCACTTGTAGCCACATGATCCCCGCCAGGACTTTCAATCATCCTCATACGAATAAGACATATACAATCAACTACACTATTACCTGCAAGACTCCGTTTGTAATATATAAGCTGAATTGCCCCTGCGGGCTATCGTATATAGGCAAAATGGAAACACCTTTGTGTGAACGTATAAGAGGACATAGATCTAATATACGCACAGCTTACAGAGACGGGCACAGTGATAAACCTGTTGCTAAACATTATTTGGAAAAGGGACACCCTCTAGCAGCACTCAAATTTACAGCAATAGACCACATTCCGGAACCACGCAGAGGAGGAGATAGAGGCAAGCTATTATTGAATAAGGAAACACATTGGATTTTCATACTGGACACAGTCTATCCAAAGGGATTGAATGAACTATTAACGTATCATTCTTTTTTGTAATAATCTCAAAAAATGAAGTCAGCAAATCTTCCGCTTTGTATATAATTGTTTTTAAAATTATATTTTGATTTCATTTGGAGTTTTCTAGGGATACTATATTGATAAAACCTATATAATGTTTCAAGTTAGGGGTAAAAAAAGCCTCAACAGTTGATCAGTTAGCAAAGTAAGCACGATCAGCTAGTTAAGCATTATAGAGGGTTTTTCTTAAAAAATATTTTTGAAAGATATATTTTTTTGGAAAAGAGTTGGTTGTAAGGGAGTTAAGGGCCCATGGACAGGGCCGTTTAAATAAACACTTAAGGAAAGGTTCATGTATAGCAGTTATATAGAAGGAGATTCCAGTACTATGGGCCTCATAAACACTGCGTATAAATATGCTACTGAATATAGACTAAAGGAGACATTCTCTCCCCGGGGTACAATCCCAACAACCAAGTAATTCGAGCTTAATAGTAGGATCCAGTGGGTACTCTAAATACATATATATAGGTAGAGTAAGGGTGTAGATAGGGGTATGGAGGATAGTTATATAAGTGAGTTACCATTTTTGTCATTGCCTAATATTTATAATATATGAACACATAATACAAGTTATATCATTATAGGCACATACAACTTAAATCCCGGATACACTAATATCTGACAACACACATGTTTTCACTACACAATTTAATATTTGCATGTTTTTTCATTAGTGCACACATCATTTTTCATTATATATTTTTTATATTGTTTTATATATATTTTTTTATATATTTTTTATTATTTTGTATCATTATTATTCATTTATTTTATTTTGGATATTCATATATCCTTTAAACCTTGTTTTTCACATAGTTAAACATATTCGTTTCACTAAAGAACAACATCACAACATACACCTTATTTTGTACATGTATACACATTACAGTATATATATATATATAGTTTCAGTCACTACACAATCACGTGATCAATCTTTGTTATGAAGGTACAATAGATAGGTTATCGCTTAGAAGGACTTAAGGGTCCAATACTATCTAGAACTTCACTTTACTTTAATCTCGCTTTGTATATGTATGAAATCAAAAGTTTTTAAATTAATTCTATTTGGCAGGGTGTTCCGTTGAGTAAAGCCGATACTCCGATCCTGTCTCCTGCATATAGAAACCCAACTGCTTTATATTTACAGCGGGTTTCCTAGGAGATAGTGTATTCGTTACCTAGACAGCGACATCTATTCACGTTTACACGTGACAATTTGACGTCCAGGAAGCGACAGGTTGTTAGCGCGCAGGCGCACACGAGGGGGGAGGACGCCGATCTCAGCGGAACACACCTGGGGTAAGTCATGAAATTATGTTATTGGGGGGTATATATGTGAGTAAGTTTTATGTTTTAATTGTCAGTCTATCCTGAGGAAGGTCCCTGTGTGGACCGAAACGTCGTATATTTGATGCAATAAAGGAATTTTCAATTTAAAAGGACCGTGAGTGCAGTTCCAGACCGCTGTTTATATATATATATATGTGTATATACCTATATATAAATTAAAATAATAAAAAAATATACATATATATAATTCTACGTATATATTTATGTAATAATTTTACATAATTAGGTAATTTTATTAATTACAATTAGCAGGACAAGCCTGACAACCCAGGCCAAAAGTCCAGGGAATTTAATTTGCTAGCACTATATTTAACCCTGTAACTTTCAAAGATACAATAAAACCTGTACATGGGGGGTACTGTTTTACTCTGAAGACTTCGCTGAACACAAATATTAGTGTTTCAAAACAGTAACATGTATTACAACGACAATATTGTCAGTGAAAGTGAATTTTTTTTGCATTTTTCACACCCAAATGGCACTTACACGGACAATATAATTGTCGTGCTACATTTTACTGTTTTGAAACGCTAATATTTGTGTTCAGCGAAGTCTCGCGAGTATAACAGTACCCCTCATGTACAGGTTTTATTGTGTTTTCAAAAGGTAGAGAGTCAAATATAAGGCTTGCGTTTCAGTTTTTTCACATTGAAATTCGCAAGATTGGTTACGTTGCCTTTGAGACCGTACGGTAGCCCAGGAATGAGAATTACCCCCATAATGGCATACCATTTGCAAAAGTAGACAACCCAAGGTATTGCAAATGGGGTATGTCCAGTTTTTTTTAGTAGCCACTTAGTCACAAACACTGGCCAAAATTGACATTCAAATTAGTTTTTTGCATTTTCAAATATTAACACTAATTTAGGCCAGTGTTTGTGACCAAGTGGCTACTAAAAAAGACTGGGCATACCCCATTTACAATACCTTGGGTTGTCTATTTTTGCAAATGGTATGCCATCATGGGTGTAATTCTCATTCCTGGGCTACCATACGGTCTCAAAGGCAACATAGCCAATCTGGCGAATTTCAATGTGAAAAAAATGAAAAAAATGTAACATGCTATATTTGACCCTGTAACTTCCCAAAACACCATAAAACCTGTACATAGTGGGTACTGTTTTACACGTGAGACATAGCTGAGTACAAATATGTGTATTTTATTGCAGTAAAATCAAACAGTATTATGACATTCACAGTTAGAATGTCACGTAGAACTAAACATTTCTTATTTTCTCCCTTTTTTTTATATTTTATTCATATTAAATTGTTTTATACCTAAATATTTGATGTTACATGGAAGCCCTGTTTCCCCTGAATAAAATTATATATAATAGGTGTGGGTGCACATAAAATGAAAGAGGTGAATTACGCCTGAACAGACATATAGCGCAAATTAAAGTTTTTGTTTACGTTTTGTTTTGATCACAACGTGTACATTTGGCTCAGTCCTTAAGGGGTTAACAAACCATTTTGTTTTCACAAATGTTTGTAAATGAAGGCTGCATAGCTAGGTTCTTGATGTTATACACCTCGTGTAATGGTCTGATTAAAACACCTGCATTCATTAATTAATGTCCACATAATGTACATACTTTATTACAGCTGAGCAGCTGAGCAGAAAAATACATTTTATGACATGCCAACTGAACAACCATATCACAGAGCACTGAAGCAAGCAATACACTGAGGAGGACTGAGAGTGTGTGTATCATACACACAACAACAATAAAACTTCAACGAGTTGTCTTGTGGACCTAAAACTAATGTATTATTCCTTGTCTGGCCCTTATGGTAATTTACGTTAATTAGAATTTAAGTTCCTTTTTATGGACACAGCCTCTTTTGTTTCACATTACATTTTTGAAATCACATCTTGAAGTGAAAATAAATAGTAAATACAAATGAACTCAATGTACATGATACAAAAAGTTTTCTACAAATATTTTTTAGCAAAGACAACTTGCTGTCATATAGAGAATCACTTATCATACGCACTATTATTCTGCAATTGTATTAATATTAACTATGTTATAATTAAACCAACAAACCACCATTGCCTGTAAAAAAAAAAAATTATGTCAAACATGTGGGTGCTAAGAAAGTGGGTTTCCTGCTACATAACAGTAAGTTCTCAGAATCCATTCCCCTGTTTAAAACTTGCATAACACAAACTTTGCATATTTATTTATATTCACAGAATTATTAAGGAAGGTGCAATTCAGGCAAAGTTACAAAGATTGCTGCCTTACTGCTCTAGTCAAGCTTCTTGGAAATGAGAGAAGAGATTTGGTTGAATTTGAATTTTGAATATCAAAGTTCTTTGAGATTGGTGATCAAATAAATTGTAAAAATGCACCATTTATTCTAAATCGTACGAGAAAAGATACATATTATTGGTTATTCTTTCTATGTTCTGTTGGAGTATACTATGGTATAGTATAGGTAATATCGTCATGATAGTTTCTGAGTTTCATTAGCATACACATATACACAGGATAATTTTTATTTTGCATTGATTGCAAAGCAATAGAAAATCAAATTGAACATTTAAAATTTCACTCAAATTCTACTTTACTGTAACATTGTTTTTTTTAATCTGCAGTATGTATGTTTCTATGCTTAAGCAACATTTTCTTCCCCTTTATCTGTGTAAATTGCAGCCTTCATTCCACAAACTACAGCAACTTTTGTAAGTCAAACTTAAGGCTCAATTAGAGTAGTCAGCTACATGGACGTAGAGATGTAGGTATCCCCTACATTGCTCAGTACCGTTCTTTTTCAAAGTGCTGATGAGGATGTTGAAGAATATGTTTTAATGTTCATTTGGCGGTCAAGCCTTAAGGTAGAAGCAATACAGAGGTACACTTTACTCTTATCCGTTTGAATATAAGTACTTATATAAGTATATTTTGTACAAGTGTGCATATTTTTGCACTCTAATACAGAAAACAGAGCTAAAACATATACAGTATATATAAAAACCTTCCTACACAGTTGATAAGGTTAATCAATCACATCATCTTACTAACAACAAAATAGTTGCAAAAAAGTTATAAATTGATTTGCATGTCACTGAGTGAAATAAGTATTTGACCCATTCGACTTAGTACTTGGTGGCAAAACCCTTGTTGGCAATATATATATATATATATATATATATATATATATATATATATATATATATATGCCAAGAGGCCTGCATTCACCTAAACATGCATCTTGCCTGCTGGGGCCAAACCATGTAACTTAACCCCCATTAGATCTTGAATGTGTGTCCTGTATGCTAAAGTTAACTTTACCAGCCATACTCCAGCCCCCCTCTAATAGCGCTACACCTGCTTCAGTATTTTTCGTTGGACTACAATCCTCTCTGTAACCTTTTCCTTCAGCTTCACGCAATGGTCTAACTCAGCAACTCATACAGCATGAAACACTCCTGATCTCAACTTCTACTTTAAATGTTGTAAGTGACCCCAAATACAACCCTCGCAAACTAAGCTGAACCATTGCCTCCCAAAATGCTCCAGAACTGCTGAACGCTGCTGTAGTCTCATTTAGTGTCTGACTTCATCCACTATAAATTTATGCTACGCTCCTACTGTTTGTCTCTTTCCTCTGAAAAAGAAAACTACTTCAACACCCTCATAACTGTTCCCGAGAACCCAAACTACTCTTTCACACTACTAACTTGGCCACTACAAACTTTGAAACTCACTTCACTAAGATTTCTATGATCAGGAAGAGATCTATAATATCTCTCCTACCCCTGCTCTGCTTTGGTCCTCCAGCCTCTTAACCAAAAAAAAAATATGTCAGGTAGAATGTTTCAGGCTGTTGAAACAAGCTGGAGGATAATCCCTATAAATTAACACATT
The DNA here is from genome assembly GCF_036172605.1 of Pelobates fuscus. NCBI lineage: Eukaryota > Metazoa > Chordata > Amphibia > Anura > Pelobatidae > Pelobates > Pelobates fuscus. The sequence continues at coordinate 133,096,694 of NC_086319.1, read as the reverse complement.
TACCAAAGTATAATAATTTGTAGGAGAAACACCCTAGAAACAAAAACTACCCCATTCTTATAAAACTTAACTTTTAATTATAAATCATCTTAAAAGAAAATACTGAAGTGAATATACTAAGATCAAATAACAGAAAATCAACTCCTTAATCAGTATGTATGACCCCATCTTTCAAAAAAATAATACTGAGCAAAACTTCAAGAAATACATATTAAAAACTAATAGAGATGGTATGGCATCCCTTATCTTGTAATATTTAAAACAATGTCAAACAGAATCACACATGTTGATGGTAATCAATTTTTTGCAGTGGTGAAATATGAATGTTTTAGATTTTTTATAGAACTCTTTCAGTATTTAACTCTAAACTAAGAATTATCAGGAATTTAAGATGAATTCTCGAGTATGGGTTCATAGTTACATGGACGTGCTTCAAAAAAGTTTAATGTTCACAATGCTGCTAAGGACATGTTATAACATAAACTGAATTTTAATGTTATACTTATATAACCCCAAGGTTCCCTTATTATACTGAATAAGAAATAGAGAAAACAAGTGCAGATAAAAGAATGAGCATTGCATTTTTACTAGACTTCATAAATAGACATTCAGTTTTTATTTTGCTAGAATATAAGGCAAAAGCTAAATAGAATATATTAATGAGTCCCTAAAGAAGAGCATGACAAAATTGCTTTAAAACTACTTAAAATAAAAAATAACGGGGCGTGGCCTGACCACTCAAGGAGTCGGATGTGTGAGTGATCAGCTCCGAGCGAGATTCCCCTAATACAGCGATTATACCTGAGAGATTATTCTCCTGAAAAGCAGCATACTTACCCGAGCACTTACCCATCGACATGGCTCAACGATCCTCTAAAAAGCCTAAACTAAAAGAATCTTCTTCGCTCCAAATCACGGCGATGTCCTCGCCGCCACGCCGCACACAAAATGGCGCCGATAGGCCAGTATCACCGGCCTCGAGTTCAGGCCGTAGCGACAGCACTACTATCTCTCAACGAGAACTCCCAGCCACTGATGCATCGATACAAAAAATGCTGAAGGATTTACAAACATCTTTACAAGCGGATTTTGCAAAACTGGCGAAAGACATCAGAGCTGATGTAAAGGCGCTGGGAGAACGTACAGATTACCTCGAGAATAAAACCGAGGAAATTATCACTGCACATAATAATGTGGCTGAGGCCTACGATCTCTTAGACGCAAAAGTCACATCTATAATTAGCAAACTTGCCGACCATGAAGACAGAGATCGGAGAAACAACGTCCAAATACGAGGCATCCCAGAGGAGGTTGGCCCTAATGATTTGGCCGCATATGTCCGGGTCCTGTTTCACCTACTGACTCCAGATCTCCCAGAATCGGCACTGCTGCTAGATAGGACCCACAGACTGCCTAGACCCCGGCAGCTCCCACCTTCTACTCCGAGGGACACCATAACGAGGATTCACTATTATACCACCAAAGAGGCGATCATGTCAGCATCGAGGAAAAGACCAACGCTCCCGGATGCATATAATTAGATCCAGCTGTACACCGACCTCTCGGCGTCGACATTGGCGGCAAGGAGAAGCTTTATGCCTATCACCAAGGCACTAAGAGCGGCAGACATACCCTATAAATGGGGGTTCCCGGCCCGCATCATCATCAAGCGCAATGGCACAGAGAAACATCTCTTGACCCCAGAAGCTGGAAGGAAAGCTTTGGAAGAATGGAACATACCGCTGACGACAGAAGCAAGTGAAGGCCTAACTACAGAAAACCAGGCCAAAGCACCAATGAGACTTACCCACGATTGGGGAGTTCAATCCCCAGATAAGTGACTTTGTTCTAAGTGACTTTTCCTACATGCGGCCTAGAGGCCTTCAGTGATCGTATGATCAATCACGACATTACGGCCGGTTCCTAGACCCGGTGGTAACGTATGAAAAGATCAAGTTGTATGTTTTGCATGTTTATCTGGGACTGGGTTGCCTTGTCCTCCGTCTGATGCCCCACATAGTATAATATGACGCCTAGTCTTAAAGTACATGTATTAACAGGATCGTGGCCCTCAGGGGCTTTTGGACTGAATGGGTTATTCTCAAGGCCATATTTCCTTTCACATCTTTTCATATAACACATGTGATATCCCCATCGGATCGCTGGGGATCGCTTTGCCTTGGGGGCAAACCCGGTTGGCTGGAGGGATCCGATCTGGGAACTGCTTGAGCCAAGGTAAAATATAAGAAGTTTGATCACTGTGTCCATGTCGCCGCAACATTACAGCGGGTTAATGGATTAGATGGCAATATGTAGTCGTATTAAGTGTACCTAGCTTGTTTCAGTCTAGGATGTTTTATCTTCGCACCGCTGCCCCACATAGTATGTTGTCCAATCTCAGAGAACATCTATCAATAAGGTAGGGGCCATCACGGGCTTTGGGCCCGATATATATCTTTTTAGGCCTCATATCCTCTCATATAGTACTTCTGTTGTCCCCATCGGATCGCTGCATGCCTTGGGTGCAAACCCGGTTGGCTGGAGGGATCTGATCTGGGAAATGCTTGAGATACAGTGATCTAGACGATTTCTGTATACTGTACACATGAGGTTTGGGAGGCTTGAGGGAGGCCTTACGGCACCCAGGGAAACATACCGGACCCCACCGTACATACAAATCCTGGCCACCACCTGACCAAGCGCAGGGGTAGAGGTGTAGGTCGTTTTCTCCAGTACACACCATATCACGACGGAGCTATACTGGGTCACGTTGAACTACATTTACGTTGCATTTGAATGCGATGTTACATGTTTGCAGATTATGATTGTTTAACGTTTTAGGAGGTACTAAAGGAAGCACCATCTTTCCCGGGGGCACCATTGGGGATACTGGGAAACTTGGACTGTCAAAATCCTGTAATGGTTCATATTTTGGGTCCGGGTACAATGTTGCTACGAGAGCTGATATGGGACACACAGGACTCAACCTGTGTACATAGCCCTGTTACATAGTTACATAGTTACATAGTTAGATAGCTGAAAAGAGACTTGCGTCCATCAAGTTCAGCCTTCCTCACACCTGTTTTTTGCTGTTGATCCAAAAGGCAAAAAAAAAAAACCCCAGTTTGAAGCACAATTTTGCAACAAGCTAGGACAAAAAAATCCTTCTTGACCCCAGAATGGCAGTCAGATTTATCCTTGAATCAAGCAGTTATTACCCTACATTGAAAGATTATATCCTTGAATATTCTGTCTTTGCAAGTATGCATCTAGTAGCTGTTTGAACATCTGTATGGACTCTGATAAAACCACTTCTTCAGGCAGAGAATTCCACATCCTGATTGTTCTTACAGTAAAAAAACCTTTCCTTTGCCTTAGACGAAATCTTCTTTCTTCCAGTCTAAACGCATGGCCTCGTGTCCTATGTAAAGTCCGGTTTGTGAATAGATTTCCACACAATGGTTTGTATTGGCCCCGAATATATTTGTATAATGTTATCATATCCCCTCTCAGGCGACGTTTTTCTAAACTAAATAGGTTTAAATTTGTTAACCTTTCTTCATAGCTGATATGTTCCATTCCTTTTATTAATTTTGTAGCCCGCCTCTGCACTTTTTCTAGTGCCATGATATCCTTCTTTAGAACAGGTGCCCAAAATTGCACAGCATATTCAATATGTGGTCTTACCAGTGATTTATAGAGAGGCAAAATGATATTCTCGTCCCAAGAATGAATGCCCTTTTTCATGCATGACAATACCTTACTGGCCTTGGCCACTGCTGATTGACTTTGCACATTGTTGCATAGTTTGTTGTCTATAACAATTCCCAAGTCCTTTTCGTGTGTTGTTATCCCTAATTCACTTCCATTAAGGGTATACGTTGCTTGTGTATTCTTTTCGCCGAAGTGCATAACTTTGCATTTTTCAACATTAAATTTCATCTGCCATTTGAGTGCCCAGTCCTCCAGTCTATCTAAATCCTTCTGCAGCAAAGTAATATCTTGCTCACATTGTATTATTTTACAAAGTTTTGTGTCATCTGCAAACACTGAAACATGACTTTCAATGCTGTCTTCAAGATCATTTATAAAAATGTTAAATAGAAGGGGTCCCAGAACAGACCTCTGAGGGACACCACTTGCCACCTCTGTCCAGCTTGAAAATTTACCATTAACGACAACTCTTTGTATTCTGTTTTTAAGCCAATGTTCTACCCAAGAACAAGCATTTTCATCGAGACCGATTTCCTTGAGTTTGAACACTAATCTTTTGTGTGGAACTGTGTCAAATGCCTTGGCAAAATCCAAATAGATCACATCCACTGCAACACCCTGATCTATACTTCTACTTACTTCTTCGTAGAACGCAATCAAGTTAGTTTGACATGACCTGTGCTTCATAAAACCGTGCAGATTTTTGCTGATAACCATATTCTTCTCAAGGAATTCTTGAATATTATCCCTTAATAACCTTTCAAATATTTTACCAGCCACAGAAGTTAAGCTCACATGTCTATAATTTCCAGGCAAGGATTTTGAACCCTTTTTGAATATAGGAACCACATCTGCCTTCCTCCAATCCTCCGGAACACTTCCTGAAAGAAAAGAATCTTGAAAGATTAAAAACAGAGGTTTTTAATCGGATGATCTCTCTGTTAACGGATGATCTCCGTGTAGCGATGGGGAAATCTCCACCCCCACGAGGGCTTAGATGCCCAACACTTATGAGAACACCAGGTCTCTAGTTAGAGACCTTATCTTTGTAAATAGTTGGTATTATGTTACATAATAGTAACACGTTGTCACGTTGTCACGTTGTCACCACGACATGACCGTCAACCACATATACAATCCTAACGCACCTTTGGATAGGCGCACTATTCAGAGCCGATGTATTAAGTCACTCTCTCATGAGGAATTCACCTATCGAATCAAAAGTCAGGGACAAACCACTACCAAGATGTATAGAACCGCAATCTATGCCCCACAGCAGTATAGTATGCCAAATCCAATGTCCATTCCAAATGACACTTAATATCTTTTCGCTAAACGTTAAGGGCTTGAATTCACCCCACAAACGCCGCATGGCCCTGATGGAAGCAAGGAAACACAAGGTGCATGTGGCTCTATTTCAGGAAACTCATTTCCAAACCTCCAAACTACCCAAATTCTCCTCCATACACTTCCCAATAGGCTACCACAGTACTTATAAGACAAAGAAGAGAGGGGTTACAATTTTAATTAGCAACGCAGTCTCCTTCCAACTAATTAAAAAAATAAGCGATAAGAAAGGTCGTTATCTCCTCTTGCAATGCATAATTAATAATGCCCAATACACAATAGTTAATTTATACGGCCCTCATAACGGCCAACACATATTTTTGGACCATGTTCTAACTCTCACGAAAGCTCATAAATTTGGAGAGACCCTTGTGGGGGGTGACACAAACTTTATCGTTGACCAGTCGTTAGATGTTACGTCCGCCTCCAAAATATCACCAAAAACAACACAGCAAAGGGCACGGTTGACTTCCCTAATAACAGCTACCACAGTTATGTGGATATTTGGAGAACTCTCCATCCCCTGGAAAGGGATTACACACACCACTCTCTAGTACATAATACTTACTCCCGAATCGATCGCTTTTTAATCCCGTCAACTCAAGCCCCTAGAACTTGCAAAGCCGATATCGATGTTATCTCTTGGTCAGACCATGCACCAATTACACTCTCGATTACCACGCAACACCCCATGAGTGGAAACCGCACCTGGCGACTAAATGACTCTCTCCTCACAGACCATACCTTGGTAACGCAAATTAACAATGAGTTGGAAACATATTTTGCTTTGAATAATACGGGCAATGTAGGGGTAGAGACTTTATGGCAAGCCCACAAAGCGGTCCTTCGAGGACAATTCATTAAGCACGCTAGCTACAACAAGAAACAACGTACGAAAAAACACATAGACATTCTCACTGAACTGTCCACACTCACCCAAATGAACAAACAAACACCGTCACATGACACCACAATGCGGATACTCCAACTTCAAGCCACATTGAGAGATATGGAACAATCCAAAACAACCTACCTCCTAATGAAAATGAAACACAAATTTTTCAAAGACGGCAATAGGGCGGGGAAATGTCCGACAAAATAGTGGGGAAGGTGGACAGAGCCATCAAGGACCTAAGTAAGGAGATACAGGAGATAGGTCAGCGCACCTCGCGCACAGAGGATCAGCTCTCAGAAATGGCGGAGGCCCACAACTCCCTAGCTGACACTGTAGAGGGCCTGGTTGCGAGAATGGACGCCCAGGACCTCAAAGTTGCGGACATTGAAGATAGGGCACGCCGCAATAATTTGAGGATAAGGGGTGTGACAGAAGCGGTCAAAACAGAAGACCTCACCAAGAGTGCAAGAGTGCTAAATGCAGGGTTTCTGTCCGAACCGTTCAAGCTCACGAACGGTACGAGGCAGGGTTGCCCCCTGTCCCCACTGCTATATGTCTTGGCAGTGAGGATACGCGACAATCCAGCGATACATGGTATAGAAATAGGGGGGAGGGAGTACAAAACTAACCTGTTCGCAGATTACATATTGCTTACACTTACACAGCCACACATATCACTACCAAACCTACTGCAGGAAATCAAGAACTACGGGGAACAGTCATACTATAAATTAAATGTCACAAAAACCCAAGCGATGGGGATAGGACTACCGCACAGCTCTATAGAACACCTCAAGCTCTCATTCCCACTGGACTGGAGAGACGACCACCTCACATTCCTAGGTTTGAGAATCCCGAGAGACCCGCAAGGCCTCCTGGAACTCAATTACGGGAGATTATACAGAGAATACAGTGACACACTGAAAAAATGGGAAAACACATATCTGACATGGGTGGGGAGATTAGCGGCGGTTAAGATGATGTTATTGCCCAAGTACCAATACTTACTTAGGACACTGCAGATCCCCCTCCCCATTACATACATAAAACGGATGCAAAATGTCATCACAAGTTTTATATGGGCACACAAAAAAATAAGAGTAGCAACATCGATTCTAACCAAGACTGTGGACCAGGGAGGGCTGGGGCTACCGGACATGAGGACATACTATAGAGCGGCAATAATTTCCACGGCCCTGCAGGCTCACGCAGCCGAAAACCCACCACAGTGGGTAGAAATGGAATCGGCCTGGAAAAACCCCAAAGGCCTTAAATACCTCTTATGGGTGCCGCACAACCGACGACCACCGCTCCCACACATGCCCACCACCACAGACACCCTACTCAGAATCTGGGACAAGGCTAAATCGCAACTAGGTTACACAAAAGCTTGGTCACTAGCTACCCCCATATTCAGCATTCATATTGCATACCCCACCTTCGACCACCGCAAATGGATAGAAAGAGGATGTACACTAGTCAATCACCTATATAGCAAGGGACACATGAAACAATTCCCGGAACTACAAGTAGAATATAACCTACCACTAAACACGATATTCTCTTATATACAATTGAAGGGAATATTGGCAAACAACACCAACCCGAACACCCCGATAACTGCGAGAAGAATAGAGCACGCATGCATATCAATGACCTTACCCAAAAAACCACTTTCACTCATTTATGCAATACTAAATGATCCGAGCCAACAAAAGCAGGGTGACACCTTTAGGGTAGCATGGCACAAAGACATAGGCAGGGAATTCTCAGACGACCAATGGTCCAGAGCCTTTACGGCTCATAAAGGCAGGTCTCGCTGCTCATCCCATCTAGAACTCATGCGCAAACTACAGTATAGATGGTATCTCGTGCCAACCAGATTGGCGCACATATACCCAGGCTCCTCCAAAACATGCTGGAGATGCTTAACAGGAGAGGGCACCATGCTCCACACTTGGTGGACCTGCCCGGCCATCAGAGAATACTGGAGGAGAGTGGAAGAGACGATACAAGGTGCACTACAAATCGAATTCGAGCTAAGACCGGAATGTGCCTTACTACTCATGACACTCGAAACCTACACAAAAACACAAGCCAGCCTATTGTTCCACATAGTAATAGCAGCCACCCTCCTAATAGCAAGGAGATGGAAACAAACACAAACACCCAAATGGAATGACCTGATACAACAAGTATCACTTAACTTGACTTATGAAATAGGGACCAACCAGCAATCCCAAATAGCAAAACACATCATTCAAGCTAGGCAAGATTGGGAGGTCTTTGTGGAGATGCTAGGACCAGTGGACGAGCTGGAGCCGTGAAAAATAGATAATGTTAGAGGAAAAACAAAAAAAAAAAAAAAAAGAGGAAAAACCTTAATAGCAAAGGGTAATCGTAGTGACAGGAGGGAGACGAGGAGTGATGATTACGAATAAGTAAGATAGAGGTTTACGGAACGCACCCACTACTACACCTGACCCAAAGCGTTGAAGAACTAGAACCCACACTGTACATAGTTGAGGGGAACCAGGCCTAACTATCACAAAGAATAACAAACACGGCAAGATAGCTGGAAGCTTCGTAAATCCGAAGAAGGGCTCTAGGAACTCCCCATCCCCCTACCCCTCTGTCTTCCACCCCGCCCATACCCCCATGTAAATAAACCCCATACCCCCATCCCGGAACTACAAGCATCAGATATGTTCACTAACAAACGAACGAGAATAACCGCAGCAATTGGTGCAATCACCTCAGCACGATCTAGTAGCTGATAACACTCAGTAAGCACGATGCATAATTGTACCACATTAAAGTTAGTTACCAGGTTGACTAGTCAATCAGCAACGGCTCCAAGACAAGCCGTTAGACGACTCTAAATAGGCATAAAGTGACCTATGTACTTATATGTCTGTTGTAATCTATATGATAATCTATATGATACCCAAGGAAATTCTCCAAAATACATAAAGTGTCACGTTGACTCTCAGTGTCGAACGAATCAGTATATATAGCACGACCATATTGCACATATTGTGATGTTGTGATGATGCACCAAGTGAACTATGTCAATTACTAACGAATGCCAGACATGTGTAAAATGTTCACCCTTTCCCCCCCTTTTTTTCTCTTCTGTATCCCTTGTTGAGAATTACGACAAAATAAAAATTGTCAAATTGAAAAAAAAAAACCAAGACACAAGCTCTGCCACTAAATCTGCCCAGCCCACGAAGCGAGAGGCTCCGTCAGTCATTCCTGTTTGACTGGAGACTGACACACATTACCTATTTAGGAGTGAAACTAGCTCTTCATGCCCACAAAACTGTATCCTTAAACTATGGCCCACTGCATCGCATTTGTACTTCCCATTTTCAGACTTGGAAACATGTCCTACTTAAAATGGTCCTACTCCCTAAAATCTTATACATCTTCCGAATGTTGCCGATATATGTTCAACGGCATGTCCTCACCACTCTCCAATCCAGCCTAACCAGATACATCTGGAACAAAACTAAATCGAGATTACCCATCGCCTTACTCCAATTGACATCTCGATCAGGTGGCCTGGGGGTACCTAACTTACGCGCTTATTATGAGGCAGCCATCCTCGAGTCAGCTATTCGACTTCATGCACCCAGACACACTTTCCAGTGGGTGGACATGGAACATGAGGTGATTAACCCGCACTCTCTGCTCCAGCTGATGTGGTCTCCAAAAATATACATACCACCGAAATTGACACTATATCCCACCACTTCCTCAACGCTGAAAATATGGGATAAAGTAATGTCCACTATTGTTGAGAAAGGGAAATTTTGTTCATACGCCCCAATTGAAGCGCTAGAACGGTTGACTCCATGGTTATCGATGAAAACATGGTCCACATACGGCATAAAAATCATCAACGATTTATGCCAATACAATACTATCAAGGCTTTCCCAGACCTACAAGCCCAATACAATCTTCCTAACTCTCTCATTTTCCAATATTTACAAATAAAAAGCATTGTACACACGAAGGTGTCACCGAGACCCCAATCTTCATCACAAGTTATGACCAACGCCTTTACTATTTTCTCCAGATGCCTCTCTGCACCGCTTAAACCCAAATCATTATCGCTTTGTTACAAAATGTTAGTAGACAGACAATCCCCCCACTCTTTCAGGTACGTGTCACAGTGGGAAAAAGAAGGTTTACCTATACTCACTGAGGAGCAATGGCTCCAAGCTTTGAACGCCCTTAAGGGCATCACATCTTGCTTTTCCCATATAGAGGCCTATAAGAAGATGATATATAGGTGGTACCTCACCCCGCAAAGACTCCACCAGATTTACCCTACGGTAAGCTCTGTTTGCTGGAGATGCAACTTGAAAGAGGGAAATATGACACACATCTGGTGGGAATGCGAACGAATTAGACCTTTATGGTCACATGTCCAGCGACTTCTGCATACGATAACAAAACACCCAGCACCTATCACCCCATCTCTGGCACTCTTACTCCTTTTCCCATCTCACTGGGGTAAAGAAACTAAACAATTAGCTTCAATCATTCTTCTAGCTGCGAGGCTCCTATTGGCCCAGTATTGGAAAAAGCCACTGTGCCCCTCCCGAACGGAGCTAAGGTAAAAAATTTACCAATTCTATAGGTACGAAGTTCTCGCCTCAGACTCATATATTAAAACTGACAAAATAGTACAAATGTGGAAGCCATGGCTACCGTTGCTGGGACATTGAGTCCACAGGACACCCAAGAGTCTACAAGTCCGAACATAGGGGTACCATTAGGCTAGAAATAGGCTGGACATGGGGAAATGTGACTATCTGCTGAAATGTCTGATGCTTAAACCTTTATTGTATCTATATTATATCACAAATTGCCTGTTATCAAAGAAAATGCTGTACCGGATATCTGTGTGTGCAGGTGACTATTACTGTGCATAATTATTAGGCAACTTAACAAAAAACAAATATATACCCATTTAAATTATTTATTTTTACCAGTGAAACCAATATAACATCTCAACATTCACAAATATACATTTCTGACATACAAAAACAAATCAGTGGCCAATATAGCCACCTTTCTTTGCAAGGACACTCAAAAGCCTGCCATCCATGGATTCTGTCAGTGTTTTGATCTGTTCACATCAACATTGCGTGCAGCAGCAACCACAGCCTCCCATACACTGTTCAGAGAGGTGTACTGTTTTCCCTCCTTGTAAATCTCACATTTGATGATGGACCACAGGTTCTCAATGGGGTTCAGATCAGGTGAACAAGGAGGCCATGTCATTAGATTTTCTTCTTTTATACCCTTTCTTGCCAGCCACGCTGTGGAGTACTTGGACGTGTGTGATGGAGCATTGTCCTGCATGAAAATCATGTTTTTCTTGAAGGATGCAGACGTCTTCCTGTACCACTGCTTGAAGAAGGTGTCTTCCAGAAACTGGCAGTAGGACTGGGAGTTGAGCTTGACTCCATCCTCAACCCGAAAAGGCCCCACAAGCTCATCTTTGATGATACCAGCCCAAACCAGTACTCCACCTCCACCTTGCTGGCGTCTGAGTCGGACTGGAGCTCTCTGCCCTTTACCAATCCAGCCATGGGCCCATCCATCTGGCCCATCAAGACTCACTCTCATTTCATCAGTCCATAAAACCTTAGAAAAATCAGTCTTGAGATATTTCTTGGCCCAGTCTTGACGTTTCAGCTTGTGTGTCTTGTTCAGTGGTGGTCGTCTTTCAGCCTTTCTTACCTTGGCCATGTCTCTGAGTATTGCACACCTTGTGCTTTTGGGCACTCCAGTGATGTTGCAGCTCTGAAATATGGCCAAACTGGTGGCAAGTGGCATCTTGGCAGCTGCACGCTTGACTTTTCTCAGTTCATGGGCAGTTATTTTGCGCCTTGGTTTCTCCACACGCTTCTTGCGACCCTGTTGACTATTTTGAATGAAACGCTTGATTGTTCGATGATCACGCTTCAGAAGCTTTGCAATTTTAAGAGTGCTGCATCCCTCTGCAAGATATCTCACTATTTTTTACTTTTCTGAGCCTGTCAAGTCCTTCTTTTGACCCATTTTGCCAAAGGAAAGGAAGTTGCCTAATAATTATGCACACCTGATATAGGGTGTTGATGTCATTAGACCACACCCCTTCTCATTACAGAGATGCACATCACCTAATATGCTTAATTGGCAGTAGGCTTTCGAGCCTATACAGCTTGGAGTAAGACAACATGCATAAAGAGGATGATGTGGTCAAAATACTCATTTGCCTAATAATTCTGCACTCCCTGTATATCAGAATCAGTGAGTGTGTGAGTATGTCAGTGAGGAACCATTTTTTTGTAAACTAACACAGCTTTATATTCAAAGACAAAAATACAATTCTTAAAGGGAGAGCTTAATGTAGTGGTTTTGGTGTCTATTGCCTGTCCCTGCAGGCTTTTCAATTTAAAAACGTCCTTTTCAAAGAAGTAATACCTCTGGTCATGCTACTTCTTTGAAAAGAAGTACCACTAGAGATGTTACTTCTTTGCCTAGTAACACCTCTCGTGGCAGTTCTCAGTCACTCACACGGTGCATGGAGGTGCTGAACATTCCCCATAGAGATGCACTGATTCAATGTACCTTTATGAGGAGATGCTAATTGACAAAGCACTACGTTTCTTCCTATGGGAAAGTATTGATTCTTAGCAATGGAGGAGGGGCCTTCAACATACACAGACACACTCACTGACAGACAGACACACACACACTCACTGACATACTCACAAACTCACTGATACTGATATACTCACACACATTCTCTCATACACTTACAAATTATTGTTATTTTTTTTTTATTTTAAGTACTTTAATTTAAATCCACCAAGCCTCCAGTATGGCTGCTGTAATCTTCAAACTCCTCTTGCTCGTGCCCTATTTAGTAATGCTGGGGCCAGAGTGACGTCATATTTCGGCACCTGACATCACTGAAAGACGTCCAAGGGGCAGAGGGAGAAGATTACAGCTCTCTTGCCACCGCCTCCACTCTCCCTCAGCTGGCCGCCTCTATTCTCCCTCAGCCGGCTGCCTGGCTGAATGGGCTGACAAACACCCTAGTCGCTATGGTGACCTGGGGTTTGTTGAACCCTGCCCTACAGTATGTCCCACTTTGAAATCCAACAAGCCCCTGGAGGAACATTTTTGCAAGTTTAAATCTTTTTCTGTTTTGCATCAGAAGGGGCTAAATTAATTTGTAAGTCCACCTATGTATGTCACTCCAAACATCATAACCACTACAGCGCAATGCTCGTCCATTATTGTAGAACGGTTTAATTTCTTACTTAGGGTCCACCAGGGGTTACTGTCTGCCTCCACTACATTTCTTGTGAGCTGACGTGCACAAGTGTATGTATATGTCAGTCAATGAACTAAACCCTGCTCTGTCAAGGCTAAAAGTTTCAAGCTGTATGGCAGTGATGAAAGTACCACAAGTAAGAAGTCAAAGCTTTCTAAAATGGTTTCATGGCTTACAACAGGGGAGGAGGATTAGGGGACAGGGGGAACCATGGCACTCCCAGTACCATAACCACTACAGTGCAGTCCAAACAGTGAGTGCTGCCCAGTGACGGCTGGTGAAATTATAAGATGGTGGAGCGCCTGACTTCTCCCCCAGATTTTTACTCCTCATTGTACGGTACAGAGATACTCATACAATACAGAGAGCAGAGCATAATACAGAGATGCTCATACAATAAAACAAGCTGGGCACTACATAAAGATATTTATCAAATTATCAAATACATAGAGATAAGTACCATGCAGAAATAACCATACCACAAACAGAACTGAAAAAATATTGATATAATATTAATATAATACACAGAGCTTGGTAGACTATAGAGATACCCATACACCAGGTAGTTCTAAGTAAAATGCAAAGAAATAATCCACAATAAGGAGATAATCATAACTATCCCACACAAACAGGATCCCTGTGATGGATTACACATAATACAATACAGAGATCCCCACACATTATATGTCTCAAAAGCTCTCTCTCTCTCTCTCTATCTTCCTATCCCTCTCTTAGTTCTCCCTTTATGATCTCATCTTCAGTTGTGCTCCTGCTCTGTCAACTTTAGCTCTCTATTAAATATTGCTGCTGGTGATGGAGCTCCTGTACGCTGACTGAGTACCTCCGCCAGGTCAGCTTTGTTGCTGCTGCCAGGGGACTCTGGAGTGCTTCATGTCAGGGTACCTGAAGCCTCTACCTCCGAAAGAGGTAGAGACTTAGTAGTTTACTCCTCCAGCAGGTCGGCTTCCTCCATCCCTCGCGGCTCCCCTAGACACTCTCACGCTGGCCGCGAGGGATCCGTCTCATTTTATGACGTCACGCACGCTGCCCGACGTTGTGACGTCGGTCCGGACCGATCTGTCACTCAAGTGACTGGAAGCCACTCAGGACTCGTCGGAGGCGGGTATACTCACTGTAACCAGGGTATTTAAACCTGTTTATCCCATTCACTCATTGCCCTGTCATGGTTCTAGCCTGTCTAGTCACACAGTGCTCTGGCGATTTCAGTTATTCCTTTGGTTCCGACCCGGCTAGTTTGACTTACTCTGTTCTCCCTCTGGTATCCTTGACCCGGCTTGTTCCTCGCTCACCTGTCCTCTCGTTCCCTCGACCTCGGCTTGTTTCTGACCATTCTCTTTACTCTCCGTACGTTAGTCCGGCCATTCTAAGGTCCGGTATACGTACCCTGCCCTGTTTGTACTTTGCGTGTTGGATCCCTGTCCCGATCCTGACATTACGACAGGGCCAATGGATCCTGCAGGTACAAACAGTCAGGTTGGTCCCTCTGATTCCAGGTTTGACGCCATGGAACACAGAATGGACCAGATGGCACTAGCACTACAGGCGCTATTATCTCGTGCCAATAACCCACCTGAGGAGATCCGTACTACTTCCATCTCTCCTGTAAGTTCTGGTCTAGAGGTAGCCACTGTAGGTGCTTCTTCCCGTATTACCCCACCTGTACGTTATGGTGGTTCACCGGAGAAGTGTCGTGGTTTTTTGAACC
Organism: Pelobates fuscus; assembly: GCF_036172605.1. Taxonomy (NCBI): domain Eukaryota; kingdom Metazoa; phylum Chordata; class Amphibia; order Anura; family Pelobatidae; genus Pelobates; species Pelobates fuscus. The sequence continues at coordinate 133,081,666 of NC_086319.1, read as the reverse complement.
AGATTAGTATCCACTTCGAAACTACAACCTCGCTCCTATCCCACAGATAGGGCGAAAGTTGGATTTATTATCACCCTACTCATTGAGAAAGCTCTGAGATGGGCCAACCCACTATGGGAGAATGATAACCCATTGGTATATAATTATAATGCCTTTGTAGCTGCATTTAGAAGAACTTTTGACCCTCCTGGTAGGAAGGTTAATGCAGCCAGATTACTGTTGCGCCTGAGACAGGAGAACCGAACACTTGTGGATTATGCACTAGAGTTCAGGTCTCTGGCGGCAGAAGTCAAGTGGAATGAGCAGGCTTATATAGATGTATTTTTGAACGGGCTATCAGATATTATCCTTGATGAGGTTGCTACTAGGGAGCTTCCTGAGAATTTAGAGGACTTAATTTCGTTCATTTCTCGTATTGATGAGCGTTTAAGAGAGAGACAGAACACTAGAGAGAGGAACTTCAGACCTGTCTTTAAATTAGCCCCTACATTTCAAAGTCCTGATTCCAATACCTCACTGTATCCTGAACCTATGCAGATAGGCAATACTCGCCTCTCTGAAGAGGAGAGGCAGTACAGGAGAAGGGAGGGTTTATGTATGTATTGTGGAGCCAGAGGTCATTTGCGTCTGAATTGTCCTACTCGCTCGGGAAACGCCCGCACCCAAGTTTCTCTAGAGGACAGGCCTTGGGTGTTTCTATTTTGTCCTCTACGCATAATTATAAAGATCACAGGCTTCTGCTACCAGTTTCTTTAACGTGGGAGAAGGGAATGCTAAGGACCATGGCCTTGATAGATTCCGGAGCTGCTGAGAATTTTATCGACCAAGTCTTTGCTACTAAACACACTATCCCATCCCAGTTAAGGGATACACCCTTGGCCGTTGAGGCCATAGATGGTAGACCTTTACTTGAGCCTGTTATCTCTCGTGAGACTATACCCATTAACTTAACTATTGGTATCTTACACGAGGAGAACTTATCACTTATGCTCATTTCATCTCCTTCTGTTCCCATAGTCCTGGGCTACCCATGGTTAAAGAGACATAACCCTATTATCGATTGGGAATTAGGGGAGATAATCTCATGGGGCCAGGGTTGTCAGGAGAGGTGTTTACGCAGGGTGTCTCCATTGGCTATGATTAACACACCAGATAGTTCTACCCAGTCTACAGGGAGACAGATACCTCCTCTGTACATAGACTTAAAAGCAGTGTTCGATAAGAAGAACGCTGATACACTACCCCCACACAGGACCTTTGATTGTAAAATTAATCTTTTGCCCGGCACCATGCCCCCCAGGGGTAATGTATATCCTCTATCCATTAAAGAGAATTCTGTTTTAGAGGAGTATATTCAGGAGAATTTAGACAAGGGATTCATTAGGAGATCCTCTTCTCCCGCCGGGGCTGTATTTTTTTTTGTTAAAAAGAAGGATGGCTCACTCAGACCATGTATTGATTACCGAGGTTTGAATAAAATAACCATTAGGAATGCCTATCCGATCCCCTTGATTACCGAGCTCTTTGATCGGCTAAAAGGTTCTAAGATTTTCACCAAGTTGGACCTCAGAGGGGCATATAACTTGGTGAGAATTCAACAAGGTCACGAGTGGAAGACTGCGTTTAATACCCGCTACGGGCATTATGAGTACACGGTCATGCCTTTTGGCCTTTGTAACGCACCGGCAGTATTCCAGGATCTGATTAACGAAGTTCTTAGGGAATTTCAACAGGATTGTGTTATTGTATACCTGGATGACATTCTCATACACTCTAGAGAGATTGAGACCCACCATAGACAAGTCAGAAAGGTATTACACAAACTTCTACAACACGGCTTATACTGCAAATTGGAGAAATGCAGCTTTGACCAGACCCAGATAGATTTTCTTGGATACGTGATTTCTGGGGAAGGCTTTAAGATGGATCCTGACAAACTCCAGTCTATTCTAGATTGGCCATTGCCTAAGGGACTCAAGGCTATCCAGAGGTTTATTGGGTTCTCCAATTATTATAGGCGCTTCATTAAGGGTTACTCTTCTATTATTGCACCTATTACCAATATGACCAAACAAGGGGCTGATACTAAGACTTGGTCTACTGAAGCTCTCGTTGCTTTCAAAAATCTCAAAGAACTTTTTGCTTCTGCTCCAATATTAGTCCATCCTGATACGTCCTTGCCGTTCCTATTTGAGGTCGATGCCTCTGAGACAGGAGTAGGTGCCGTTCTCTCACAAAGGTTGGGGGTGGATAAACCGTTACATCCTTGTGGTTTTTTTTCCAAGAAACTTTCTGGGCCTGAAAGCAGGTATGACATCGGAGACAGGGAATTTTTAGCAGTCATTAAAGCCTTGAAAGAGTGGAGACATCTATTGGAGGGCACCTTACATCCGGTTACTATTTTGACGGACCACAAGAACTTGTCCTATATTGGGGAGGCTAAGCGTTTGTCCTCTAGGCAAGCTCGTTGGTCCTTATTCCTGACTCATTTCAATTATGTGCTTACTTGCAGACCTGGCTCTAAGAACTCTAAGGCCGATGCTTTGTCTCGACAATATGAACCTTTCACTGTATCTGAACCGATTCTTTCTTCTATAGTTCCTAAATGCAAGATTGTTGCTAATACGAATCTCAGGATTCATTCCCCGTTACTGGCCGAGATCATTAAGCTGCAACATCTAGCACCTAAACAGACTCCTGAGGTTCGACATTTCGTTCCTCCTACTCTTCAACTGGAGCTGTTGCAATGTTTCCATAACAGCAAGATGGCGGGACATCCTGGTATCCGCAAGACGTATGCTTTGATTTCTAAAGACTTCTGGTGGCCTGCTTTACGTAAAGATACTAAAGATTTCATCGCTGTGTGTGAAGTGTGTACTAAGACCAAACAACCTCATACGCTCCCAAGTGGATTCCTGCATCCCCTAGAGGTACCAGAGAAACCATGGTCTTGTTTGGCCATGGACTTTATTGTCGATCTACCTATCTCTAAAAAACAGACTGTTATCCTCACCGTGGTTGACAGATTCACCAAGATGGCCCACTTCGTTCCCTTGCCTAAACTTCCATCCTCCCCAGAGTTGGCAGAGATATTCGCGAGGGAGATTTTTCGCTTACATGGGATACCTTCCCAAATCGTATCTGACAGAGGGTCCCAATTTGTTTCCCGTTTTTGGAGATCCTTTTGTTCTCAACTAGGGATTAAATTAAATTTCTCTTCTGCCTATCATCCCCAACGGAGCTGCTGAACGTACTAACCAAAAAATTGAGCAATATCTACGTTGTTTTGTTTCCGAACACCAGGACGATTGGGTCGGTTTGATTCCTTGGGCGGAGTTTGCGCACAACAATCTCGTTTGTGACTCTACTCATTCAAGCCCCTTCTTCATGAACTATGGCTTTCATCCATCTATTCTTCCCTCGGTTTCTCCTTCCCAAGGTGTACCGGCGGTTGATGTACATGTTGCCAATTTGAGGAAGTTGTGGGATCAGACTCGACAAATTCTTCTACACAATTCTATGCTGGTTAAGAAACACGCCGATAAACGTAGAAGGGCGGCTCCGATTTTCGTTCCAGGCGATAGAGTATGGTTAAGCACTAGGAATATTCGGCTTAAAGTTCCTTCCATGAAATTCGCTCCTCGATATATTGGTCCTTACAGGATCTTGACTCGAATTAACCCAGTGGCGTATCGTCTAGCTCTCCCAGCTGCCTTACGCATCCCTAACTCCTTTCACGTTTCATTGTTGAAACCCCTAGTCTGTAACAGATTCTCCTCCACGATCGCCCCTCCTCGCTCTGTTCAGGTGGAGGGTCAGGAGGAGTATGAGGTTAACTCCATCATTGATTCTCGTATCTCTCGGGGGAGAGTACAATATTTGGTCGACTGGAAGGGATATGGTCCTGAGGAGAGAAGTTGGGTACCACAAGAGGATGTTCATGCTCCTCACCTTCGCAGGGCGTTTCACTCACGCTTTCCGTCTCGTCCCGGTTCCTTCCGCCCGGTGGGTGTATCTGAGAGGGGGGGTACTGTCAGGGTACCTGAAGCCTCTACCTCCGAAAGAGGTAGAGACTTAGTAGTTTACTCCTCCAGCAGGTCGGCTTCCTCCATCCCTCGCGGCTCCCCTAGACACTCTCACGCCGGCCGCGAGGGATCCGTCTCATTTTATGACGTCACGCACGCTGCCCGACGTCGTGACGTCGGTCCGGACCGATCTGTCACTCAAGTGACTGGAAGCCACTCAGGACTCGTCTGAGGCGGGTATACTCACTGTAACCAGGGTATTTAAACCTGTTTCTCCCATTCACTCATTGCCCTGTCGTGGTTCTAGCCTGTCTAGTCACACAGTGCTCTGGCGATTTCAGTTATTCCTTTGGTTCCGACCCGGCTAGTTTGACTTACTCTGTTCTCCCTCTGGTATCCTTGACCCGGCTTGTTCCTCGCTCACCTGTCCTCTCGTTCCCTCGACCTCGGCTTGTTTCTGACCATTCTCTTTACTCTCCGTACGTTAGTCCGGCCATTCTAAGGTCCGGTATACGTACCCTGCCCTATTTGTACTTTGCGTGTTGGATCCCTGTCCCGATCCTGACACTTCAGATCCAGTTGCTGAAGCTTGACTGGTGTCTCTGAGGACTTCTTCCACCAGACTAGGCTGCTGCAGCAATTACAGCTTTTTTTCCTGATGTCCTTTTTCCGGATGTCCTGTCTGCCTTTACCTTTTCTGTTGCTCTCCCAGGCAGGTATCAACACCTCTGCCTGCACTGCCTCCAACTACTGCCTTTGCAAAGATAATTGTGGCTCTCTCTTAACACATCCCCAGGATGAGGGAACAGTGCAACCAGCCAACAGGTATTTACAGTCAGGACTAGCCCCTATCCGCATTACATTAAACTTATGGTGACACACTCAATACAATACATATAGCATAATCATATGGGGAATCATACAGGCACTCATATAACTCAATAGTTTTAAACTGGTGGGAAAGACAAACACTGACAAGAAATTAATGCCTTGCTCAAATAATTTGCATATTTTGGTAGATTTGCATGTTATGGTTGATGCAGGCAACTATTCAGGTAGTGCGCATAACTGTTTCAATATCTTCATAATTAACAGATGGTGCTGTACATGCTTGCAAGATTGTTAACAACCAATAGGTGGTGTGCACATGCTTCACAGCCTAATCCTTCTTGGTAGAGAGCATCAGCAGGACAGGAGAGTACACACAAGACATGTGACAAATAACATAAATATAAATCACACCCTGCTTGTATTATGGACACAGGGTTAATTAGACATCAGAAACATCTAGGAAACAACAAGAAGTGTCAGACATATACAAACAGACTGCCTGTTCATATACAAACAGGCAGTTCCATTACTCCCAACAGCAAACCCAGACACACATAACCCAAGCCCAAGGTGGAGCAACTCTGGGGGACATGGAGGTCAATCGTCACCACAATAGGGAACAATGCCAAAACATCAGGTTCTTGGTCAGACCCGCAGCATACCATTCCACCGGCTACATAACCGCACACCAGTGGGGGCCCAAGATGGCCCCAAATCCCATCGGCCCCGCCGCATCCGTGAACAGGCTAAGTTCGGCGTTGGACACCTCTGGGACTTTTGGGACCTGTGGGTCAATGTGCCCTCAAATTAAACCCCTCCAGGAACAAGTCCCACATCATGAGGTTGTCCCACAAAGGACGGGTGAGCCACACAAAATGGTGCTGCTTAGACACGCCCGATGTAGCCGCCGCCAATCTCCTGTTCAACACCCGACCCATGGGCATGATGCGGCAAGTTAAATGTAATTTACCTAAGAGCGACTGCAATTTCCGCAATAGAAGTTTACAAAGCCCCTTAGCCACCACCAGAACTCCTCCACCTTAACCGCCGGCAGGCGTCAGTCCCGAGCGACCTAATCGATTTCTATCCCCAGAAAGCTCAGACATGTCGCCAGGCCAACCATGAGACCGATTTCAGGGAGCGAAGCAAATGGGAACACTGCAGGCCCAACGCAGAGGAAATCACCCGGGTAGTGAAGAATGGAGTCACACCCGGACTCCTCCTCCACTACCCCCTCCAGGAATAAAATTTTAAAAAATGGAGCACCCCATGGGCAACTAGCGATCCACGTAGTATTTACCCTCGAAGTAACAATCCAAGAGGTGATGACACCCTGGTTGAACCGGGAGCAAGCAAAATGCAGACTTGATGATGGTCTTTGCCATGAGAGGCCCGCAGCCTGAACCATGCACACTGCCACATCGCACAAGGCATACAAGCACTGGCAAATTTCCTCATTAATGTCACCATTCACTGAATCCCTGGGGGGTAGGACAAGTGATGAATGAGACTAAACTTGCCTAGAAAGGAGAAACTCACAATTGTGAATGCGTTGGAAACTGGAGAGGCCCCGCCATGCTCCCCGACGCCACTTCCTTATCCAGCTTGTCTCTCACCACGTATGGGTGATCCCCCACCCCGCACAGATTGCGACAGGAATGCGTTGCCTTCCTCTCCCGATGAGGGTTCCAAAGCCCATCCCTGAATCCACTAAGCAGGACCGCCACTGCTTTCCTGTTCCTGTAACTGGTTAGCCACTGGCGCATTGCACCTATGTTCACAGGCGTCTTCCCCTTTCGATCCCACGGCTTCCCCTTTGTCGCCCGACCTGCCCCGCTTAAAGCGTCTGGCTGTGGTGTGATCTCCTCCACACATGGAGCGCTCATCCTTAAACTACAAAATACACAAGAAACAATACCAGAAATGCGCTCTTCGATAACTATAATGGAAACCATGACAGGGCACAGAAAAATGAAAAAAAAAAGTTTAATATCCTAAGGTGCTCTTTGATTGACTGCAGGGGAGCATGTGACAGTGAACATGTGTGTGTGTGATGTCACACGCACGTTCCCATTAGTAAGACACTCAAAGGGTTAATTAAGGACCTTAAAAGATTCTTACTTACTGGCCGCTGTGTGAGAGGAGGAGTGCCTGTTAGTGAGGACAGCAGGCATCACAGGAGGATGTGATTGATCATCGGCATTCCCATTACCACGTGGGAATACCACCACAATGCTCTGGCAGGAGCGGACCCGGTGGGCGGCGTGACAGCCACCAGCTTAAACCACCATACACCCAGCACGCCTTCCAAACTAAGTCCTGGTAGCAAAATAGGACGGAGCATTTTTCCAGCGCCTTTTTCCTATCACCCTGGCCAAGATAGAAAAAGCCTGAATCCAATTTCCAAATGTTTTGGGGATTTTATGGTAACGGAACTTGTCCTGATCCTTCTTGGACTCCTTGTTGGACAGAGGGAGATCTTCAAGAGGGAGCAGGGAGAATATCTCAACAAATTCCTCCTTCCAGATCTCCTCCTTAACCTCCAATTTTAAGTGAAGCCCCAACAGACCCGATCAACACATGTATGCTGCACCATGCGCCAACGGAGCCACCTCCCACACCGTCAATGCCACCGCAAGAGAGGAAACCGATCTGGGAACTGCGGGCGCCCTGGACGTAGCTGGCCCTAATGAAACTTCTGCCCCAGCCGTACCCAGCCCCAGAGGGACAGGATCCTATTCGACCCGTATCTATGCATCCAAAGAGGGGGCTGCGGCAAGGCAAACCCCCCCACTGTGCTCCCATTGCACCAAAAACACCTTCATGCTATTCACTAGACCATGCCACCCAATTTGAAAAGCAGCGCTAGCGTCCCCCCCACCTCCCACCTCATTCGCCCTGGTAGTCGACAGTTACTCACCAGGCAGTGCAGGCATGGACTGGAACAGTGATGCCGAGCCAAGAGGAACCTGCTGGTCTGAGACTGTAGCATCGAGTGGGACAGCAACCAGTGAAGGAGCCGTGGAGGCCTGGAGGAAGGCCCGGTCCGGAGCAACCTGTACAGGGAAGACATGTGAGACACCAACCCCCCCACCAGCAACAGGCCCACTCCAGGGGGACAACACAGAAAGGGATTGTCCAGTAGGCCCAGGGGAGACTGAGGGGTAAGGGGTACTAGACCCACTAGAAATGAGGGGACTCCCCAAACGTGCCCGGCAATCCCTGCCCCCCAGCATGCATAGAAGAGCCCAATGCCCCCCGTGACAATCCCTGTGGCCCACGTACCCCCCTGGAGGCCTGACCAGCACATGTGCTGGGAATCCGGGAGCGGTGCTTGGGCCGCAAAGCTAGAGAAGCAGGAACGTTGGGACTGGCAGCCCTTGCACCCGTGCGAGGCAGGACTCCGGCTCCTATCAGGCTGAGTCGGCCATCTGGAGGAATCTAGGCCCTCCAGCTGAACTTCCCGCAGGCCAAGAGAGAGTGTACGCCCCCACCGTGGAGATTCCAAAACGTCGCCGCCGCGGACCGTCTGGGCCGCGAGGATGGACTGGGGCTCTGGCACCTGGGGGACACCTGCACACCCAGAGAGGGTCCTCAGCCCTAAGAGCTGCCAGGACACTATCAATATCCATGGCCCTGGCTGAAAACAAGCTCTGGAAACAGTACAACTAAGCTGTTCCAAGCTTTCAAGATAGCTGAACCACTTACAGAAAATGGCCTATATATATATATATATATATATATATATATATATATATATGTATATATATATATATATATATATATATATGTATATATATATATATATATATATATATATATATATATATAATCCTTACCCAGGGCCTCCCCCTTTTACTTACTCAAGACCTCCCCCCACCCCCCACTCATACATGCCTCTTTTCCTGGCTAGTCCTTGGTCTGCCTCCTTAAGGTCTTGTCTGTGCTTGTTTCTGTGAGTGTGTGCCTATCTGTATGCTAATGTATATGTATTGGTGTATGAGTGTGTGTTTATATAGTGTGACTGTGTGCCTGAATAAGGCTGTTTGAACATGCTGGATCAAGGGAAAACTTAAAGAAATTTAGGAAAAGAAGGAACCCATGAAGGTTAAGCAAAAGTGTAAAAGTACTGGACATACACATAGTCAAAAACCCTAGCCAAGTCCATCAGCACCAGTTTATGTAGTATTACAAGCCCAGGTCAAAAGGGCTCTAAAAATCACCGTAGGAGCTATTAACAGATATGCTTCTGAAGGAAGGCTGTACTACAGGTATGGCTGGAGCCCTAATACAGCACAGTCATACAGCAACATTTTGATTATACTGAACATCGGTAAATACCTTGGCCATTAGATGAAATTTGAAACATAAGTTGCAGTACATGCAGAAGAAGAAGAGATGGACACCTAAGGTTTTAAGAAGAAAGACTAACTTTCTAGGGCACATACTGCAAGCACACTTACTGGATTGGTAAATATAACTCAACACAGCCATTATACCTGTCGCTCTCTCCACCCCACTGAAATGTTGTTCCTCGTCATGTGTTCCATTGACTCACTTCCTCATAAACTGCAAGCTGATCTGAGCAGGACCCTCTCCAATTCGTGTTTTGTTTGTCAGTTGCTTGCTACCACATGGCCCCATTATAATGTGGAGTAAGTTATGAAAGTCTGATTATCAGGAAGACTTGTCAAACATCTATGAAAGAGCGCTGTAAGATTCTACCATGTATATTTTTAACATATTTTAGTTGAACAGCACACTGCACAACTTGCCTAGTAAAACTATACGTCCAGTAAACTGGCTTTTGTTGTACCTCAAAAAAACACCATGCCATCTACTAAATAGTTACTGACATTTTTGTGCAGTTCACTCTAACTGGAATCCTTCATAATTACACCAGTTAGCAAATATAATTTTGATGTAATTTTGCCATGACTCCAATAAACAGTTGCATTGGGTTCAGCAAATGGGCCTGATAATATCTCTCAAAACAGACATACCGTATATACTCGAGTATAAGCCGACCCGAATATAAGCCGAGGCCCCTGATTTTATCCCAAAAAACTGGGAAAACTTATTGACTCGAGTATAAGACTAGGGTGGGAAATGCAGCAGCTACTGGTAAATTTCTAAATAAAATTAGATCCTAAAAAAAATATATTAATTGAATATTTATTTACAGTGTGTGTATAATGAATGCAGTGTGTGCGTATGTGTGTGTGTATAAGTGCAGCGTGTGTGTATGAGTGCAGTGTGTGTATGAGTGCAGTGTGTGTGTGCATGAATGCAGTGTGTGTGTGCATGAATGCAGTGTGTGTGTGTATGAATGCAGTGTGTGAATGCAGTGTGTGCAGGGCCGGTGCAAGGATATTTGCCGCCGTAGGCAAAAAAAATTTTGCCGCCCCCTCCCCCCCCCATATGTCCTGAGTTCCCCTCCTCCTCCCTCAGTGGTCCTTACCTCCCCACCCCCGTGTTCCTTCACCCCCCCCCCAGTGGTGGTCCTGACTCACCCCTCCCCTAGTGGTCCTTACCCTCCCCTCCCCTAGTGGTCCTTACTTCCCCCTCCCCTCCCATAGTGGTCCTTATCCCACCCCCTCCCTCTCATAGTGGTCCTTATCCCCCTTCTCCCTCCCATAGTGTTCCTTATCCCCCCCCATCCCTCCCATAGTGGTCCATATACCCCCCCTCCCTCCCATAGTGGTCCATATACCCCCCCTCCCTCCCATAGTGGTCCTTATCCCCCCCTCCCTCCCATAGCGGTCCTTATACCCCCCTCCCTCCCATAGTGGTCATTAACCCACCCCCACCCTCCCATAGTGGTCCTTATACCCCTTTTTCTTTGTTATTATTAATTTTTTTTTATTCTTATTATTTTTTTTATTATTTCTTATTTTATTTATATACTTTTTTTTTCGTCCCCCCTCCCTGCTTGATATATGGCAGGGAGGGGGGCTCTCCTTCCCTGGTGGTCCAGTGGCAGTTCAGTGGGGGGGAGAGGGGGGCTGGCAGAGCTGTAACTTACCTGTTCTGCAGCTCCTGTCAGCTCTCTCCTCCTCTGCGCCGTCCGTTCTGCTCTTCTGTCAGCTTACACTGTAAGTCTCGCGAGAGCCGCGGCTCTCGCGAGACTTACACTGGGAGCTGACCGAGGTGCTGACCGGACGGTGCAGAGGAGGAGAGAGCTGACAGGAGCATATATGAAAAGTTGTTTTGGTGCAAGACGGCAGTGCTGTGTGTGTTAGAAACCTGGCATTCCACAACAACTCCTGACCTGTATTTCACGTTCAGAGCCTACTGAACCAATAATGACGTCACAAAGAAACAAGAGCATCCATAGTCATAGGAGTTGCCTTTTTTTGGGATACTTTGGAGTGCCTGGATTACTTTCTACATTTCTAAAAAAACAAGAGTAAAGACAGGCAGAACTCCAGGAAACCGCTCAACCACACTATTATGCCTACATAGAAGAATAATGACCTAAACACATGGTAGATTCAAGAAACTAAGGAGAGATGGAAAAAGGAATGATTAGGATAAATAACAAAAAGGGAGATAGTGAATGAGACACAGTATCACCATTTGTTTTATTTGTTAAAAATTGCGAGTTTTGGTAAAGCATCTGAATTTGAAGTTCACATATGAAAGCATATGAACCACAATCACAGGTGTAAGTGGTAGAAGCAGGTGTGAGAACAGCATAAGCAGCACTTCCAAAAGTGGGTCAACAGTGTCGATGGCAATTACGATGACTTGGAGGTTACTAAAGTTAAAGGAACACTATAGCATTAGGAATACAAAACATGTATGCTATAGTGTTTTCATCTTTATTTAGATTCACCCCCCAAAAATTAATACCTTGATATACAGGGAGTGCAGAATTATTAGGCAAATGAGTATTTTGACCACATCATCCTCTTTATGCATGTTGTCTTACTCCAAGCTGTATAGGCTCAAAAGCCTACTACCAATTAAGCATATTAGGTGATGTGCATCTCTGTAATGAGAAGGGGTGTGGTCTAATGACATCAACACCCTATATCAGGTGTGCAGAATTATTAGGCAACTTCCTTTCCTTTGGCAAAATGGGTCAAACGAAGGACTTGACAGGCTCAGAAAAGTCAAAAATAGTGAGATATCTTGCAGGGGGATGCAGCACTCTTAAAATTACAAAGCTTATGAAGCGTGATCATCGAACAATCAAGCGTTTCATTCAAAATAGTCAACAGGGTCGCAAGAAGCGTGCCCATGAACTGAGAAAAGTCAAGCGTGCAGCTGCCAAGATGCCACTTGCCACCAGTTTGGACATATTTCAGAGCTGCAACATCACTGGAGTGCCCAAAAGCACAAGGTGTGCCAAGGTAAGAAAGGCTGAAAGACGACCACCACTGAACAAGACACACAAGCTGAAACGTCAAGACTGGGCCAAGAAATATCTCAAGACTGATTTTTCTAAGGTTTTATGGACTGATGAAATGAGAGTGAGTCTTGATGGGCCAGATGGATGGGCCCGTGGCTGGGTTGGTAAAGGGCAGAGAGCTCCAGTCCGACTCAGACGCCAGCGAGGTGGAGTACTGGTTTGGGCTGGTATCATCAAAGATCAGCTTGTGGGGCCTTTTCGGGTTGAGGATGGAGTCAAGCTCAACTCCCAGTCCTACTGCCAGTTTCTGGAAGACACCTTCTTCAAGCAGTGGTACAGGAAGAAGTCTGCATCCTTCAAGAAAAACATGATTTTCATGCAGGACAATGCTCCATCACACACGTCCAAGTACTCCACAGCGTGGCTGGCAAGAAAGGGTATAAAAGAAGAAAATCTAATGACATGGCCTCCTTGTTCACCTGATCTGAACCCCATTGAGAACCTGTGGTCCATCATCAAATGTGGGATTTACAAGGAGGGAAAACAGTACACCTCTCTGAACAGTGTCTGGGAGGCTGTGGTTGCTGCTGCACGCAATGTTGATGTGAACAGATCAAAACACTGACAGAATCCATGGATGGCAGGCTTTTGAGTGTCCTTGCAAAGAAAGGTGGCTATATTGGTCACTGATTTGTTTTTGTTTTGTTTTTGAATGTCAGAAATGTATATTTGTGAATGTTGAGATGTTATATTGTTTTCACTGGTAAAAATAAATAATTGAAATGGGTATATATTTGTTTTTTGTTAAGTTGCCTAATAATTATGCACAGTAATAGTCACCTTCACACACAGATATCCCCCTAAAATAGCTAAAACTAAAAACAAACTAAAAACTACTTCCAAAAATATTCAGCTTTGATATTAATGAGTTTTTTGGGTTCATTGAGAACATGGTTGTTGTTCAATAATAAAATTAATCCTCAAAAATACAACTTGCCTAATAATTCTGCACTCCCTGTAAGGTATAGCTTATCTTTTATCCTACCTCCTCAACTTCTTCAAGATATATGGGTTGGTGTCCAACCTCAAACTGAACATGGACAAATCAGAATCCATTAACATAACCCTCCCTGCGAATACTTAAGCACACCTGAGGGGGAAGTTCCCCTTTACCTGGGTATCTGGTTGCCCGTAGGGCTAAAAAACACCTATACCAGGACAACTTCCTGCCATTACTAATGGAGGTGCAAAAGGACCTACACCGCTGGACCAACCTATATGTCTCTTGGTTTGGCCACATCAAAAATTAACATATTGCCCTGTCTCATGTACTTCTTCAACACTATACCCGTGGTTCTTCCTCAAGCCATTTTTTTTTTTTTTTAATCGTTGTCAACAGCGATCTGGAGGTTCATCTGGAACAGGAGAAATGCCCAGGTGCAGCAGTGCCAGCTAGAGCTGCCCAAGGCTGCAGGTGGAGTGAGTCTACCTGCAATAATTATGGACCATCACGCATCACACTTAAATAGACTGGTGGATTGGCATGTCCGCTAGTCTGAGAAACTCTGGGTGGGCCTCAAGATGGGGCAGACCGGGCGTCAACTTCCGTCCCAGCTCTGGCTAGGAGAGATGACGCCTGCGCAGATGAAAACCAACAACCCGCTGATTGACACAACCATGAAGTTCTGGTGCACCATTTGCTTCTCATCCCAGCTGACCACCAACCCCAACCCACTGACACCATACTGTACAATCTGGATCCCGCTGGAGACCTTAAACCCGAAGATCTGTGAAGCTTCTGGATCACAAAGTGGACAAACCTGGTAACTCAAGCCCTTACCCAGCATACATACAGGGGCTTGAATTGCTTCCGATACTGTCAACTGAAAAACTACTACTAATCCATCAGGTCTTAATCCCTTATACACAGGAAACAAACACAATTTGAGAGATTCTGCTCGAATAGAGGACAACGCTTTTTACAATGCTACTACTCGTAGTGGACAGGGTTCCACCTAGATTCAACTCTAGATGGAAAGAGGAGATGGCGACAAGCTTCACAGAACAGGAATGGGACAAGATAAATATACTGACCACAAATGCTCGATTACCATAAAAAAACCAGCAAACTAGCTATAAACTCTTGGTCCATTGGTATAGGACTCCGGGTGTCTTAAATAGCACGGCAACTTGCTGGAGATGCGGGACAGACAAAGGTACCGGACTACACATATGGTGGACTTTCCCACAGATTGCACAATTTTGGAAAATGGTACACACCATCATATGCAAGATGACAGATCTCCCCCTTCAGCCGCTTCCCATGCTTTTAAACCACACCAGCATGACCATAGCGGCCTATAAAAAATCCCTAACTAAACACCTTCTCAATGCTCTTCCCTGTGGCACTGAGAGTTACATTAAAATCAATTAAATAACACATATGGGTGTCTGTTAGACCTCACCAGGAAGTTATAGAGTAAGAAGAAGACAGATAAAATGTGGACATTCTGTCCGACTTCTCTTGATTCTAATTTAACTAAGTGTCTTTAAAAGAAATTAAGGGTGGAATGAGGGCAAATGCTTTGAGGAAGACATTATCATTCGAAAGTCGTAGTCTGTGCCCTAACATCATCCTGTGTCCTCTGGTAATGTTTTGATGCCTGCTGGAGAACATTGTGGAAGTTAGGAAACTAGGGCATAGTTGGCAATCTCCACAGGGATGTAGACAGTTATTGTTCCAAGCAGAAACCCCCTCTCCACACCCCATTGTAAATCAAACCATTTTAGAGAAGTTTGATTTTTTGCCTGAGGTATGCCTGGTGCCGCTCCCTGCCCACATCTGCAATCTTTCCCTGGTTGTCCAATGCTTCTCCTCTGCACCTTCAATAAATCCAGACAGCGTGGGTGTCTCTCGCAAGCACTGGTGTTCAAGGAATTGCAGTGGTTACCTGCAGCAACTCTCTGAACACTTAGATCCAACAGAACCAAGCTCCCTGCAGACATACTATCTGCCCCCCTCCTCTTTTGGATCTCTAGCTTGTGTCAGCCCATGGACCTGGGAACTAGTAGCCACCATAAGACGTATGAGCTAGACAAACTGCTATGAATATTAAGCACTACTTGTAAACTAGCATTTAGTATAAAGATAACATAATTGTATTTTACATCTTATTTTGTTGAGTGCAACTAGTAATGATACTTATGTGCATTATTTGTCCTCTTGGTTCTTTAGGCCCACCTTAAAAAAATATATATATGTGCCGATTGTGATTTATTTCGTAACAATACCAGGTGACATCATATTCTGTCATAATGATGTGCACACTTGATGCATCAAAACAAAAACAAGAGTGCATATAGCATGTTTAACACAGATCTAAAGTTCCCATGGGACAGATCACCCCCATAAACAAATACCACCAAATACTAGAAGAATTACATTTTTACTTTTCTTTTTTTTCTTTTGTTTTTACTACTGAGTGCCTCGTGGTTTAGTTGAAAGAGAGAGTTATTTCATATGGCTTTTGAAGGCAATGTAAAAGGAAATTGCAACTTTTTTTTGCTTGTACTATTTTGAATACAAAATTGCCTGTATTCTGTATGCTCAAACATTGCGCTGTTTCAAGAATGGGGAGATTTTAAAGGACACGTTCATTTGGTTTAAATGCCACAATAGGTGCCTTAACATTCCTATAACAGCTTTCAGAGTTCTCCACTGGTATTCATCATCAGCTAGTTTTAAACAGTTGGAAGCAAACCTTAAAAGAAAACACGAAAAATAAAAATAAATTGTTGACAATAAAGGGGAAAAGTAAAAAGGAAAGAAAAATAAGAAAACCTCTGGTTTCCTGTATGAACTTTGACGGTACTGGAAGATGTGACTAACCGTAACAACAAATCTTAGTATACCCAAAAGGTAGCGTGTGGTTTGTTATGTGAACCCTGTGCACAAGCCTCATAAAAGATACTTATCAAACTGCAGTTGTGAGAAGTGTATGTATGAAAATAGGTTGGAGAAGAAAACAATTTGATGTGGCTTACTTACATGCTGTAAATGTGGTAGTGTTCGTCAACTACTTGTAAAAACATCAAGGAGAAGAGCTTTCTCTGTCACTAGAAACAACAATGAAAGAATAAAAACACATATCTGATTTGTCTGATACTGTATACTACATTATTGCCAATATGTTCTGTCTTATTTTTAGTCAGAAAGAAAGAATCAATTTTACCAGGAAGTCTTTCTTTACGTAAGAAATTCAGAACAGAATACGAAGATCGCTGAATATTTTTTCAATGCGGGAAGGTGTTTTTTTTTTGTGCATTGTCCAAAAACCTGTCTACAATAGTGTGAACTGGCAAATGCTCAGTAGAATTTGTCATATGCAATAAATTATTAGTGATGACTTGCAGAGTGAGTTTGAATAAACCTGTGGGGAGTTTTATTGTGTTTGATCTAATCACAAATTATTTAGTACTTACGTATATATACATATATATACATATATTTACCTTATATAACCAGAAATATATTTGCAGCTCGGGACAGAGGTGCCAGTTGAATAGTAAAATAGGGCGACGTGTAAACAAAGAAGATGGTAAGGAAAGTAGCAGCCATATCACCAAGATCTGAGAAGGTACAGAGGCCTGGTCAGAAACATAATAGTCAAGGACTTCATCATGTATGACATTATAATTACATTTTAAAGGACATTGGAGTGAGGAGCAGATGTGACTGGAAAGAAGTGGATAGTGAGTTTGAGTATGACAATGTTAAACTTACTAAAAATACAATTATCATGCTCAGAACTAAGAAATAAGTATTTAGGTTTAGGTATTGAAAAAGGTAAGTGTACATTATGCAGTTTAGAAAAGCAATGTAGTGGAGAATACATTTTCAGTGAAGAAAACAAGAACAAAAGAACAATAAACCAAATTGAAAACAAAAGAAAAGCTCCATACAACCATGCAATAGAATAACATAGACGTGTTTAGACCAGCTCATGCGCCTTGTGAGTCAGAGGTCTGGTTAAGGTGATTCAACAGCCAGGTGTCACCATATACACTCAAAGGTTTTTAATGTGTTCATCACTGTGTGTGAGTCCTTTTCTAGTTGTCTTTGTGATGAATCTGATCTATAACTTGTGAGAATTCATGGATGTTAATAGATTTCCACCATCTAGTAATCAACAACTTAAAGGGGCACTATAGTCACCAGAACAACTACAGCGTAATGTAGTGGTTCTGGTGTCTATAGCAAGTCCCTGCAGTGTTAGAACTGTAAACACTGCCGTTTACATTGCTGCCTAGTAACATCTATTCACTTAGACGGACACTAGTGGTGCGTCCTAGTCCAGTGCAGCACAGTTTGCAGCACCTGTGTTCAGCGTCTCTACTAGGGATCGACCAATATTGCTTTTTCTTAGGGCTGGTACCAATAATCTGTGGCATTCCAGGCCGGTAGTCAATAACTTACCAATATTCTGTACATTTACAGTTTTGAAAAAAGCAAGGCTCTTGGAGGGGTTTGAGACTAGGCCTCAATGAGTCTTTCTTACTGACCAAATTCAAAAGTTGCCTCTGGCCTATATATTGTGCTCTTGACTATTACTTTCCTGGTTCCTTGTTTGGCATTGTTATTTTGAATTATCCTGTTATCTGGTTTCCTAACCCTGGCTTTTCCTGATAATCTTTTGCTTCACTATCAGCAGCCAGTCACTACCTTTTTGGAAGCGGCTGTGTTTCATTATGCTCCGTCATGCTAAAGTCTGGTAATATTCCTTCATATCCATTTTTTTAATATTAGCTCCTTGCCTACTGGAATTAAATATTCTCACAAGAGTGATGTACAGGCTCTTGGCACACCAGCTTGTGGGCCTGAACATTATCTAAGGACTACATGACAGACAGCTTGCAAAACAATATTAAAGGACCACTATAGGCTCCCAGACCACTTCAGCTCAATGAAGTGGTCTGGGTGCCAGGTCCATCTAGGATTAACCCTGCCTGCTGTAAACATAGCAGTTTCAGAGAAACTGCTATGTTTACAAATGGGTTAATCCAGCCTCTAGTGGCTGTCTCATTGAAAGCCGCTAGAGGTGCTTCCGTGCTTCTCACTGTGATTTTCACAGTGGGAAGATGCCAGCGTCCATAGGAAAGACTGGCTGAATGCGCGCGCAGATGCGCATGCTTGCCGCGCATGCGCATTCAGCCGATGAAGGCCAAAGGAGGAGGAGAGTCCAGTGGCGTACACACAACCCATGGGGCCCCGGTGCGAAAACTGATCCGTGGGCCCCCCCCGCGCGCGCTTACTCTGCGCGGGCTGGGGCAGCAACACATGGCGGCGGGCACCTGGTTGCAGGGCTGCGACCCCTGCGACCACGTTATGTACGCCAGTGCATGCATAAACACATACACTTCAAAGGACCACTACAGACACCCAGATCACATCAGCTCAATGAAGTGGTCTGGGTGCCAGGTCTCTCTAGTTTTAACCCTGCAGCTGAAAACATAGCAGTTTCAGAGAAACTGCTATGTTTCACTGAGGGTTAATCCAGCCTCTAGAGGCTGTCTCATTGACAGCCGCTAGAGGATTTTCTGCGTTCCTCACTGTGAAAATCACAGTGAGAAGACGCTGAACGTCCATAGGAAAGCATTGAGTAATGCTTTCCTATGGGCGGTTTGAATGCGCGCGTGGCTCTTGCCACGCATGCGCATTCGGAGCTGAGAGGCGGATCAGGGCGGAGAGATCCCCAGCGCCAAGGGAGTCCGGCGCTGGAGAAAGGCAAGTGCTTAAGACACACACGCACACATTAACTGACAGACACACACTCAGTGACAAACATACATACACACTCACTAACAGACGCACACAGACACACACTCTAACACTAACACGCACACTCCAACACACACTTACACACACACACACACACTCTAACACACGCTCACACACACACACTAACACGAACACACACACACACTCACTAACATACACTCACACACACACACACACTCACTAACATACACTCACACACACACACTCACACTAACACACACTCACACTAACATACACTCACACTAACATACACTCACACTAACATACACTCACACACACACACACTAACATACACTCACTCACACACACACACACACACACACACACACTAACTAACATACACTAACACACTCACACTCACATACACTCACACTAACACACACACACACTAACGAACATACACTAACACACTCACACACACTAACTAACATACACTAACACACTCACACAAACACACACTCACACAAACACACACTCACTAACATACACTCACTAACACACTCACTGACATACACTCACTGACATAGACTCACTGACATACACTCACACTAACACACACTCACTAACACACACTCACTAACATACACTCACTAACACACGTTTTTTTTTTCTATTTAATCCCCCCAGCCTCCTTACCTGTGGGAGAGCTGGGGGGATTCCCTGGGGTCCAGTGGTGTCACCCGGCGGGCAGTCAGGCTGGCGGGCGCACGAGGGAGCACTCTCCCCTGAGTGCTCCCTCTTCAGCTCCCTCGCGCGCCGCGTACTGATGCCGGAGCCGGAAGATGACGTCATCTTACGGCTCCGGTTTCAGTGCGGTGCGCGAGGGAGCTGAAGAGGAAGCACTCAGGGGAGAGTGCTCCCTCGCGCGCCCGCCAGCCTGACTGCCCGCCGGGTGTAAGCAGGGCCAGCCTCGGGGGGCCCGGAGGTGGCCGGCTCCTGGGCCCCCCAGGAGAAGAGGCTGGCCCAGTGAGTACATACCTGGGTCGCAGGGAGGCCGGGCCCCCTGGTGGGCCGGGCCCGGTCGCAGCCGCGACCTCTGCGACCCCGGTATGTACGCCACTGGGAGAGTCCCCCGCGCTGAGAGAGCCCGGCGCTGGAGAAAAGTGAGTGTTTAACCCCCTTCCTCCCCACAGAGCCCGGCGAGAGTGGGACACCCTCAGGCCTGTTTGTTTGTTTTTCTGGCACTATAGTGGTCCTTTAACCCCTTAAAACCGGAGGGCGTACTATTACGCCCTATTCTAAGCGGCTCTAAATGCCGCAGGGCGTAATAGTACGCCCTCCATTTTTTTTTACTTACCCGGTCGCCGGCGATCCCACGCCGGTGATTGCGGTTCGGGGGACTCCCAGGGAGTCCCCCGCGGCAGATCGACCATGTGAGAGTGAGGTCCTTGCGAGGACCTCACAATCACATGGCCGGGTTAGCTGCCTGCTGCATTGCCAGTAGGGGGACTGCCTGTAATGACAGGTAGTCCCCCTGCTGGCTGGAAATAAAATAAAATTAAAGTTAATAAGTGTAAAAAAATATATATATACTTAGATCATATATATATATATATATATATATATATATATATATATATATATGATCTAAGTATATATATACACATATACATACACACACATACACTGTCTAGGTGTATTTTACTATTAATATATATATATATAAAACTATATATATATTAATATCAAATTACACGTACACTGATACTGATTAAATATATATATAATTATTGTTATATATATATTTATATATAATATAAAAAATTTTAAATATGTTAAAAAACTAAAATTAAAAAAATAATTAAAAATAAATAATAAAAAAATATATAGATGTGTGTTATTTTGTTCTAACTGTATTGTGATATTAATATATATATATATATATATATATATATATATATATATATATATTTATATCAAAATACACGTAGAACAAAATAATATATATATCTATATACATAAATATATACGTATATATCACTATATATATACCTATATATAAATAAAAATATTTTTAAAAAATTATATATATATATATATATACACATATGTATATATATATATATATAAATATACATGTATTAATTCTACATATATATTTTATTATTATTTTATTATTATTAAATATTTATGTAATATTTTTACATAATTAGGTATTTTAATTAATTACAATTAGCGGGACCTGCCTGACAACCCATGCCAAAAGTATAGGGAATTTAATTTGCTAGCACTATATTTAACCCTGTAACTTTTCAAGACACCATAAAACCTGTACATGGGGGGTACTGTTCTACTCGGGAGACTTCGCTGAACACAAATATTAGTGTTTCAAAACAGTAAAATGTATTACAACGATAATGTCGCCAGTAAAAGTGACTTTTTTGCATTTTTCACGCACAAACAGCACTTACACGGACGATATTATTGCTGTGATACTTTTTACTGTTTTGAAACACAAATATTTGTGTTCAGCGAAGTCTCCTGAGTACAACAGTACCCCTCATGTACAGGTTTTATGGTGTTTTCAAAAGTTACAGCGTCAAATATAAGGCTTGTGTTTCATTTTTTTCACATTAAAATTTGCCAGATTGGTTACGTTGCCTTTGAGACCCTATGGTAGCTCAAGAATGAAAATTACCCCTATGATGGCATACCATTTGCAATAGTAGACAACCCAAGGTATTGCAAATGGGGTATGTCCAGTCTTTTTTAGTAGCCACTTAGTCACAAACACTGGCCAAAATTGGCGTTTTTTGCATTTTTCACACCCAAACAAATACTAACGCTAAGTTTGGCCAGTGTTTGTGACCAAATGGCTACTAAAAAAGACTGGACATACCCCATTTGCAATACCTTGGGTTGTCTACTACTGCAAATGGTATGCCATTATGGGTGTAAATTTTATTCCTGGGCTACTATACAGTCTCCAAGGCAACGTAACTAATCTGGCGAATTTTAATTTCAAATGTAACATGCTATATTTGACCCTGTAACTTCCCAAAACACCATAAAACCTGCACATAGGGGGTACTGTTTTACACGTGAGACTTTGCTGAATACAAATATGTGTATTTTATCAGTAAAAGCAAACAGTATTATGACATTGACAGTTAAAATGTCATGTAGAACTAAAAAAATAACAAAATTTCTTATTTTCTCCCATTTTTTTCATGTTAAATTATGTTTCATATTAAATGAAAGCCCTGTTTCCCCTGAATAAAATGATATATAATAAGGGTAGGTGCATTTAATATGAAAAAGGTGAATTACGGTTGGACAGACATGTAGCGCAAATGCCAGGTTTTGTTTACGTTTTGTTTTGTTCACAACGTGTATATTTGGCTCAGTCCTTAAGGGGTTAAACAATGTGGAAAAAATATTATTCCTATAGATGCACAAACACTTGGAAAGAAGCATAGAGGGTTATCACATACCTCATTAACCAGGGAGAACTTGAGCAATAGCTGTCTTCTATGTCTCCATCCCTTCTGCAGTGGGATGAAAAATAATAATTAACCAAAACAAAAAATTGCAACTTCTTCCACACCTTAACTTGTAAAGTGTGGCACGAGTTATAAATAGAGGGTCAGGGTGTCCTAAGGTCTCCACAATTTCTAGATTGGTAAATAAACTCCTAGGTTGCATATCAGTATAAGCTATTTTGGTCTTGCAATCAGGAACCACTCATTTGGTTACATTTTGACCCAATCAAAATGTGTTTGATTAAGCCCTAATAATATTTTATCTTTAGGCTCTATGTGTTTATAGGAAATTTGAAAATCAAATATATAATGACATACACAAGTTATTTATAATGTTATACATTTAAATTGGTTGAATGTTAATCAGTCAAAGACACAAACATTATATAATCTAGCACAGTACATCGTAGGACAATTTAAAAACAAAATGAAAGCTTAGTTCTCTTTGATATAGCAATTATTAATAGAACAGCCAATTCATTTCAAACCATTCTAGTAATTGTAATTTTATTATAAGCATATTGATCTACCTAGAAAGTGTCTGGATATAATAAAACCAGGTGTTCAGGGGTCTCTTTGAAGAAAATTAATATTAAAAGAGATTGAAAAGATCAGGCTTGACTATGCAAATGCTGAAAGCCTAAATAACGTAAAAGATCACATAGTTTAAATTTTCATCTCACATTCAATTACTAACTAATGTTTTTTTCTGCAATCTATAAAAATCTTGGGGAATAAAATATACAATCAATGATATAATAATAGTATTATCTATTTTCTTTGGTAGCAAAGCAATGAAGTTAAAAAAAAAAAAAAAAAACGGATTCACTCAAATTTTCACATCAAATATCAAAATTCAATATATTGAATTTCAGTCCACCAAAATCACTTTGTTTAGAAAAACCAAAAAAATTGGTTCGACAAAATGCAGTGCATGCCACTGTTCAGAATTTCAGTGCTAAAATAATTCAGAAAGGTAATTCGGACTGTCAAAACAACAGGACAAATGCTATGAGCCATTTTGCAATGCTATTTGAGTTAAGCCTGTTATATATTTTGAAAAAAAAATGGAAAATGAGAGAACTTCTATTTGGGTATAAAAAATAAAAAAACACTGTGTCCTATCAGCTTCTCCTATCTGTGTCGGGAACAGACACCAAAAGCCAGGCTGGGCAAAACTACTGCAATGAAAAGCATTTGATTAACCCCTTAAGGACACATAACATGTGTGACATGTCATGATTCCCTTTTATTCCAGAAGCTTGGTCCTTAAGGGGTTAAAGGGGAAGCCAAAGCAAAAGCAGCAGCAGGAATTTAATCAGAATGTTTGTTTTTATTCGATGCCAGATTTTAGAATAATGTTATAAATCTAGAAACAACTTTGAAGAGAGAGTTGAGTGGCCAATTGGATCTCAGATAGCAGAAGATGATGCCTCAAGTATTGTTTTTTTTTTGTGAGCACTGCTCCTTAACCTGCATTTTGTAAAAAAAAAAAAGTCTGTATCAGAGTTCCACATTCCCCTTAATCCTAGCATCACACAGGGAAGCAAGCATCATTTCTGGCAATTAGCAACTCCTTTACTGAGCATTGAATTTATAATTCCTGACCACTGCTCCTACATCGGTTTGGAGTGTGCCACCAGGAACGAATTATATGTATTCCACAAACGCATCCATTATGTTTATGAGGTGGGTGAGCAAGGTGATGATCTGTCCTAAACTTGCAATACTATGGCTCAAATTGTTCACCATGTCACTAATAGGAGTAAGAACTGCCACTAGCTGTCCTATTATTGCCCAGTCCTCACTGCCCCATGGACCAATGGAGAGGTGAGAAGCTAGGCTATGGATTGTCCTCTGCTCTTCCAAAATTATTTTCCAGCTAAAGTAGCCAAACATTAGCAATTTCAAAGATTTAGTACAGTACTTCTTGCACCAGTCTTTAGGAACCACCAAATGTCCATGTTTAGCGATGGAGGAGCTGGAAGAGCTGTAGGCTAGTTTTACTTAACACTGGACCACCAGGATCTGAAAAGTACCCCCTCCCTGGGCAAAGGTAAGGAAGGAGGGGGATATAAAGCATATATATTTAAAAATAAAACATATACATTTCTATGTTTATTTGTTTATTTTAGAACCTTGAAATAATTATATATATTTTCCTCCATCTGCATACCCCCTGACACGCGCACAATACAGGTCTGTACCAGACCCCACACACATTGCAATCCTCACACGCACACATACACATTGCACCCCTCACACACACACACACACATACACATTGCACCCTTCACATATACATATTGCACCCCTCACACACGCATTGCACTCCTCACAAACACATTGCACTCTCACACACACATTGCATCCCTCACACATACACATTCCACTCCACACACTCTTTACACTCCTCACACACATATATTGCACCCCTCACACATTAATGTCACTCCTCACACATACATTTCATCCCTCACACACATTGTACCGCTCACACACATTGCAACCCACACACACACTGCATTACAGAAACACACACGACATCCCTTATACACATTCCACCACTTACACACTACATTCTAGGAACACAAACTGGATCCCCTACAAACACTAGATCCCCTACACACACACTAGATCCTGTATACACACTTTGGATCCTCTACACTTGATCCCCTATAGACACACACTACACCACCTTGGCACACTACATTCCTGACATACACACTCTGGATGCCCTATTATTCCAAGTCCAGCCCTGGTTTCAAAGACTCTGTAATCATTCTTACTTACCACAAGAAACTGACTTATTTAAGTGAGGCCACTATGTTGTAATCCAGACAGGCTAGATAGTCTCTATTCTACAACTACATAATCCCTTACAGACCAGGTACCCGTAATACTAAGGCAGATGCTTTATCTAGACAGTTTTAACCTACAGACGAATAGGATAAGTAACAATCTCCTGTTGTTCTACCTGATAGGATAATTGCCTCTACTATACTTACTGTTTCATGCTCTGTTTTGGAACAAATACAGTCCAAACATACTAAAGCACCAATCCATGAATCACCGTGTGAGTCCTGAAGACAGACTAACCTTGATCTCTTTCTTTCATGATACTAAAACAATAAGTCATTCAGGTAGGTTTAAAACCATATCCACTTTCTTGCGTATTTAGGTGGTCCTCTTTGCATAAGGATTTCAAAGAGTATATACAAATGTGTGATGTTAAAGTCAGGGTTTGTAATAAAATTAAATCTTACATTAATAATTCTACTTGATACCTATACATATGTATATGTATAGTCTTCTTTCGTCTTGTTTGGTGGCTCATTGATGTTAATATACATACATATGTTCTTCTGTGTCACATGAAAATATAACGCAATCAGACTTTCCTGGCTATTCTTACAAAAGAGATTTATTCTTCTTGCTTCGCAAATACAAAGTCAGTTCTTACAATGCCATTGATGTTGAATTGCTTAACAGTTGATGGTATATGCTGGACATTCAAAGTGAGGAGAAACTCTGGCCTTGATCTCCTGTGTCTCAGTGTCTGTGCCTCACTGTCTCGTCTTACACAGATAATATATTCAATATATACACCACCAAAGTGGGTGTGTAAGCATTTTAAAGTCAATGCTATCGATAAAATATGATTGTTGGCAGTTCTAATAACCATGTTAAGTCACCCCATGTTCCATGGACATTCAGAAAAAAAAAAGTGCTTGCAACTCTTATTGTCATCGTGTTACTCAAGATCAACCACACCTCAGTGTGAAATGCATGTAAGAAACTTTAAAAAAAAATAGAATATTTTACAGGATTAAAGTTTCTCATAAATTGCCCTGTGCTTTACTAAAGCCCTTACCTATTCCCAATAAACCAAGGTCCCATATAGCTATGGATTACATAGTAGACCTGCTCCATCCAATGGATATACTGTGATACTAATGATAATAGACAGTTTTTCTAAAATTGATTATTTCGTATCACTACCTAAATTGTTGTCTTCTTTAGAATTAGCTGGTATCTTCAGCAGAGAGGTGCTCAATTTACATGGCATTCCAGAAGAGATTTTATCTGATCGAGGTAGCCAGCTCATTTCTTTTTGTTCGAAGATGGGCATTGCTCTGTACTTTTCTTCTGCTTGGAATCCCCAGTCTACTGAAGCTGCGGGACAAGCAAATCAATCCCTAAAAAAGTACTTAGGCTGTTTTATCACAAACCACCAAGATAACTGGACTGGCCTGCTTCCTTGGGCAGAGTTTGCTCGCAGCAATACCTCCCATGAATCCCCTGGACATAGTCAACTTTTTGTACTATGCAACCGATATGATACCGTGTTTCCTATTGCATTCTCTTCTCGGGGAATGCCTGTTTTGGATGGACATCTGGCTAACGTATATAACACCTGGGAGCAGGTACAGCATCTTTTGGTTGAGACTACTAGACAGCACAAGTTACAGGCTGATAAATTCCATCTTGAGGCTTCTACTTATGAGTTGTGGGATTGGGTTTGGCTTTCAACCTGCAATATCCCAATACCTTGTATTAAACAGGCTCCTTGATTCATTGGCCCTTTTTGGATCCTGCATAAAATCAATCCTGTCTTGTATTCTCTTGATTTACCTAAATAAATGCGCATACCTAATGTGTTCCATACTTCTCTGCTAAACTCCTTGTAGGTAATCGGTTTAATAAATATATTTCTTCTCCTCCACCTCCTTTGCTTGTGGAGGGACAGGAGGCATTTGAGGTTGAGTCTATACTGGACTATCACTTTTCTCGTGGTGTGCTACAGTATTTCACCCATACTGGAGGGGGTATGGTCATAAGGAGCATAGTTGAGTTTCTGCTCAGGATGTTCACTCTCCTCATCTTGTACTTTACTTTCATTCCCATTTACCTGACAAGCTGGGTCTGTGGGTTGTTTCTTGAAGGGGTACTGTTGTGGTACTTACCCAATTGAAGTGCTGCTCTGAGTTTTGTAGGCGTGCGGCTTGCGACATTCAGGAACTACCGCCTCCTGGTTCACTTCTGAGTTTCCAATCGGCACTTGCATTCTGACTTCCCAAATTTGCCAAATGCGTTGATTGGAAGGCATTGCTCTGGAGCTGCCTGATAGAGAGGGATGCCGCATGCTGTTGGCACCTCTTTACTTATACTCCTAAGACCTCTAGTAATTTCCTGTTCTTACAGTACCGCGTCATCACTGCTACCCCATTCCTGCATTTTTTGTGACTGCAGGGGTGTTGTGCACCATTCAGTGTCCACCTCAGTGTTTGAATTAGGTTTTAGCTCCATTGTCATTGCCCTATTATGGGTTCCTCCTGGTTCTTTCTATAGTTCGTTATATTTACTCTGATATTCTGGTTTTTCGATTTTGGCCTCTGTAATCCTGACGTGGCTGGTTATACCATATTTCCTATTTCTTGTATCCTGATCTTTGCTAGTTTTGCATTTACACTTTCTATTTACTTTTTGGGTAGTGTAACACTTAATGACTGATGCAACCAGTGGCCTGTAAAAAAATATTTTCAATACGATACAGAAATTGATCATGTCTTTCATGAAATTCTTCAGTGCGGAATATCCTGCCAAGAGTTCCAGGTAATTGATATATAATTTATTGTTATCTTATGACCATCAGATGCTGGGTCTCATTCTATCACAATGGCTTCAGTTCCAATCCTCCATGTATTGAAGCCACCAATGACGTTTCTCAGTTTTGGCTCAGTATCACTGCATCAAAGCGAGAAAGGTTGAGATGAAGAAATCCAACCTTAAGTTGTTGCAGTGCATTGTAATTGCGTGTATCTGGAAACATAGCAAAGATAAAGCCTGATCTGTTATCCTGGTGTGGGAATATTTATGGGATAATAATAGTTAACAGTTGAGAATTGCCCACTATTTTAATTCTCAAATCCCAAATAGTGATGTACCGAACTGTCCGCCGGCGAACAGTTCCCGGCGAACTTAGCGTGTTCGCGTTCGCCACGGCGGGCGGACACATGCGCAGTTCGATCCGCCCCCTATTCGTCATCATTGGGCAAACTTTGACCCTGTGCCTCTCGGTCAGCAGACACATTCCAGCCAATCAGCAGCACTCCCTCCCTTCCACACCCTCCAACCTCCCTCCCAGCATCCATTTTCGATTCATTCTGAAGCTGCATGCTTAGTGAGAGGAGGGAAAGTTTAGCTGCTGCTGATTAGATAGGGAAATTGATAGCTAGGCTAGGGTATTCAGTGTCCACTACAATCCTGAAGGACTCATCTGAACTCTGCTGTAAGGACAGCACCCCAAAAAGCCCTTTTTAGGGCTATAACATCAGGCTGCTTTTTTTTTTTTTTCTGTGTAATGTAATTGCAGGTGCCTGCCTGCCAGCTTCTGTGTGAGGTTCACATTGGATACTGTGCCTACTTGCCCAGTGCCACCACTCATATCTGTTTTTACAATAGGTTAAGCTTTACATTTAAAATAAATATTATTTTTTCACTGTAATAGAATAGCAGTTGCCTGCCTGCCAGCTTCTGTGTCAGGTTGGATGCCTTGCCCATTTGCACAGTCAGTGCCACCACTCATATCTGTTTTAACAATAGGTTAAGCTTTACATTTAAAAGAAATAATTGTTTTTCACTGTAATAGAGAGCAGTTGCCTGCCTGCCAGCTTCTGTGTCAGGTTGGATGCCTTGCCCATTTGCACAGTCAGTGCCACCACTCATATCTGTTTTAACAATAGGTTAAGCTTTACATTTAAAAGAAATATTTTTTTTTCACTGTAATAGAAGAGCAGTTGCCTGCCTGCCAGCTTCTGTGTCAGGTTGGATGCCTTGCCCATTTGCACAGTCAGTGCCACCACTCATATCTGTTTTAACAATAGGTTAAGCTTTACATTTAAAAGAAATATTTTTTTTTCACTGTAATAGAAGAGCAGTTAGTTGTCTGCAAGCGTCTGGATGTCAGGTTGGATGCCTTGCCCATTTGCACAGTCAGTGCCACCACTCATATCTGTTTTAACAATAGGTTAAGCTTTACATTTAAAATAAATAATTTTTTTTCACTGTAATAGAAGAGCAGTTGCCTGCCTGCCAGCTTCTGTGTCAGGTTGGATGCCTTGCCCATTTGCACAGTCAGTGCCACCACTCATATCTGTTTTAACAATAGGTTAAGCTTTACATTTAAAAGAAATAATTGTTTTTCACTGTAATAGAAGAGCAGTTGCCTGCCTGCCAGCTTCTGTGTCAGGTTGGATGCCTTGCCCATTTGCACAGTCAGTGCCACCACTCATATCTGTTTTAACAATAGGTTAAGCTTTACATTTAAAAGAAATATTTTTTTTTCACTGTAATAGAAGAGCAGTTAGTTGTCTGCAAGCGTCTGGGTGTCAGGTTGGATGCCTTGCCCATTTGCACAGTCAGTGCCACCACTCATATCTGTTTTAACAATAGGTTAAGCTTTACATTTAAAAGAAATAATTTTTTTTCACTGTAATAGAAGAGCAGTTGCCTGCCTGCCAGCTTCTGTGTCAGGTTGGATGCCTTGCCCATTTGCACAGTCAGTGCCACCACTCATATCTGTTTTTACAATAGGTTAAGCTTTACATTTAAAATAAATACTTTTTTTTCACTGTAATAGAAGAGCAGTTGCCTGCCTGCCAGCTTCTGTGTCAGGTTGGATGCTTTGCCCATTTGCACAGTCAGTGCCACCACTCATATCTGTTTTAACAATAGGTTAAGCTTTACATTTAAAATAAATAATTTTTTTTCACTGTAATAGAAGAGCAGTTAGTTGTCTGCAAGCGTCTGGGTGTCAGGTTGGATGCCTTGCCCATTTGCACAGTCAGTGCCACCACTCATATCTGTTTTAACAATAGGTTAAGCTTTACATTTAAAATAAATAATTTTTTTTCACTGTAATAGAAGAGCAGTTAGTTGTCTGCAAGCGTCTGGGTGTCAGGCCTACTTCAGCGTGTGCTCTGCAGACCTGTGCCAGCGTGCTTTGACAGTTGCCAATCATATCTGGTGTCTCTTTAGCGTGCTTTTACAAAGAAAAAAGGTTTCCAGTGTAAGCTAATAGCAGCCAGTCAGTGTCCTTCAAGCTGCTCTGTCATGCCTTCCTTCAGCGTGTGCTCTCCAGAACTGTTCCAGTGCACATTGCCAATCATATCTGGTGTCTCTATAGCGTGCTTTTAAAACCAAAATTTTTTTTTCACTGTTATAGATTGACTAGCAGTTACTTGTCTTCAAGCGGGTGTGTCAGGCCTACAGTGTGTGCTCTGCAGAACTGTTCAAGTGCACATTGCCAATCATATCTGGTGTCTCTATAGCGTGCTTTTACAAAGAAAAAAGGTTTCTAGTGTAAGCTAATAGCAGCCAGTCAGTGTCCTTCAAGCGGCTCTGTCAGTCCTTCCTTCAGCGTGTGCTCTCCAGAACTGTTCCAGTGCACATTGCCAATCATATCTGGTGTCTCTATAGCGTGCTTTTAAAACCAACCTTTATTTTTCACTGTTATAGATTGAATAGCAGTTACTTGTCTTCAAGCGGGTGTGTCAGGCCTACAGTGTGTGCTCTGCAGAACTGTTCAAGTGCACATTGCCAATCATATCTGGTGTCTTTATAGCATGCTTTTACAAAGAAAAAAGGTTTCTAGTGTCAGCTAATAGCAGCCAGTCAGTGTCCTTCAAGCGGCTCTGTCAGTCCTTCCTTCAGTGTGTGCTCTGCAGACCTGTGCCAGCGTGCTTTGACAGTTGCCAATCATATCTGGTGTCTCTATAGCGTGCTTTTACAAAGAAAAAAGGTTTCTAGTGTAAGCTGATTGCAGCCAGTCAGTGTCCTTCAAGCGGCTCTGTCAGTCCTTCCTTCAGCGTGTGCTCTCCAGAACTGTTCCAGTGCACATTGCCAATCATATCTGGTGTCTCTATAGCGTGCTTTTAAAAACAAATTTTTTTTTTCACTGTTATAGATTGAATAGCAGTTACTTGTCTTCAAGCGGGTGTGTCAGGCCTACAGTGTGCTCTGCAGAACTGTTCAAGTGCACATTGCCAATCATATCTGGTGTCTCTATAGCGTGCTTTTACAAAGAAAAAAGGTTTCTAGTGTAAGCTAACAGCAGCCAGTCAGTGTCCTTTAAGCGGCTCTGTCAGTCCTTCCTTCAGCGTGTGCTCTGCAGACCTGTGCCAGCGTGCTTTGACAGATGCCAATCATATCTGGTATCTCTATAGCGTGCATTTACAAAGAAAAAAGGTTTCTAGTGTAAGCTAATAGCAGCCAGTCAGTGTCCTTAAAGAGGCTCTGTCAGTCCTTCCTTCAGCGTGTGCTCTCCAGAACTGTTCCAGTGCACATTGCCAATCATATCTGGTGTCTCTATAGCGTGCTTTTAAAAACAAAATTTATTTTTCACTGTTATAGATTGAATAGCAGTTACTTGTCTTCAAGCGGTTGTGTCAGGCCTACAGTGTGTGCTCTGCAGAACTGTTCAAGTGCACATTGCCAATCATATCTGGTGTCTCTATAGCGTGCTTTTACAAAGAAAAAAGGTTTCTAGTGTAAGCTAATAGCAGCCAGTCAGTGTCCTTCAAGCGGCTCTCTCAGTCCTTCCTTCAGCGTGTGCTCTCCAGAACTGTTCCAGTGCACATTGCCAATCATATCTGGTGTCTCTATAGCGTGCTTTTATAAACAAAATTTTTTTTTCACTGTTATAGATTGAATAGCAGTTACTTGTCTTCAAGCGGGTGTGTCAGGCCTACAGTGTGTGCTCTGCAGATCTGTTCAAGTGCACATTGCCAATCATATCTGGTGTCTCTATAGCGTGCTTTTACAAAGAAAAAAGATTTCTAGTGTAAGCTAACAGCAGCCAGTCAGTGTCCTTCAAGCGGTTCTGTCAGTCCTTCCTTCAGTGTGTGCTCTGCAGACCTGTGCCAGCGTGCTTTGACAGTTGCCAATCATATCTGGTGTCTCTATAGCGTGCTTTTACAAAGAAAATTTGTTTTTCACTGTTATAGATTGAATAGCAGTTACTTGTCTTCAAGCGGGTGTGTCAGGCCTACAGTGTGTGCTCTGCAGAACTGTTACAGTTCACATTGCCAATCATATCTGGTCTCACAGTAGCTTGCACGCATAGTACCACTAATCCCAAAAAAAATGACAGGCAGAGGCAGGCCACCCCGCAGGGGCCGTCGTGGTCGTGGTGCTGTGATTCCCTTTTGCCCTAGAATAATGCCCAGTTTTCAGAAGCCACGTACCCTGAACTTGAAAAGTTCTGAGGACATAGTTGACTGGCTAACACAGGACACCCAATCTTGTACAGCCTCCGTTTGGAACCTTGACGCACCATCCTCCTCCAGCTTAGCTTCAGGCACCTCTCAAGATACCACTCACCCGCCTGCCGCCACCACCAAAACTAGCACCACAGCCGCTTACTTGGTATGTCAGAGGAGTTATTCACACACCCGTTTGAAGAAATGAGTGATGTGCAACCATTATTGCTAGAGGATGTAGATAACAGGGATATGTCTCAGGCAGGCAGCATTAAACACATGGAGGTACGGTGTGATGATGATGATGTTGTACCCGCTGCTGCTTCCTTTTCTGAGTTGTCAGATACAAGCGAAGCGGTTGATGATGACGATGCGTCCATGGATGTCACGTGGGTGCCCGCTCGGCAAGAAGAAGAACAGGGCGAAAGTTCAGATGGGGAGACAGAGAGGAGGAGGAGACGAGTTGGAAGCAGGGGGGGGTCGTCGCAAGGAGCTAGTGGCACAGTCAGACAGCATGCATTGGCACCCGGGGTCAGCCCGACAGCACGCCAATCAACGCATGCTGTGTCCACCACCAGAATGCAGTCATTGCAGAGCTCAGCAGTGTGGCATTTTTTTTGTGTGTCTGCCTCGGACAACAGCGATGCCATTTGCAACCTGTGCCAAAGGAAACTGAGTCATGGGAGGTCCAACACCCACCTAGGTACAACTGCTTTGCGTAGGCACATGATCTCACATCACAAACGCCTATGGGATCAACACATGAGTACAAGCAGCACGCCTACTCTAAGTCGCCATCCTCCTCCTGGTCTAGCATCTTCAGCCACGTCAACCACTGCTGTCCTTCTTGCCCCCTCTCAACCATCCGCCACTCCGTCTCCCGCCTTGAGCAGTTCCCGCTCATCTGCCCACAGTCATGTGTCTGTCAAGGACATGTTTGAGCGTAAGAAGCCAATGTCACCAAGTTACCCCCTTGCCCAGCGTCTGACAGCTGGCTTGTCCGAACTATTAGCCCGCCAGCTTTTACCATACAATCTGGTTGAGTCTGAGGCGTTCAAAAAATTTGTAGCTATTGGGACACTGCAGTGGAAGGTACCCGGCCGGAATTTCTTTTCACAAAAGGCAATCCCCAACTTGTACTCGATTGTGCAAAAGGAAGTCATGGCATGTCTGGCACACAGTGTTGGGGCAAGGGTCCATCTGACCACTGATACCTGGTCTGCAAAGCATGGTCAGGGCAGGTATATCACCTACACTGCGCATTGGGTAAACCTGCTGACGGCTGACAAGCAAGGAATGCGTGGCATTGCAGAGGAGTTGGTGACACCGCCACGAATTGCAGGCAGTCCTACTCCTACTCCATCCTCTTCCATAACCTCCTCGGCTGAGTCCTCTTGTGCTGCTGCGTCTTGCTCCACATCAACGGCACCCCCCAGCTCCCCAGGTACTATTCCACATCCCGGATACGGCAGTGTCACGCCGTCTTGGGTTTGACTTGCTTGAACGCACAGGTGGAAAAGTGGCTGACTCCGCAGCAACTGGATATTGGCAAAGTGGTGTGTGACAACGGAAAAAATTTGATAGCGGCATTGAAGTTGGGCAAGTTGACACATGTGCCGTGCATGGCACATGTGTGTAATCTGATCGTACAATGCTTTGTGCATAAGTACACAGGCTTACAGGACGTCCTGAAGCAGGCCAGGAAGGTGTGTGGCCATTTCAGGCGTTCCTACACGGCCATGGCTCACTTTGCCGATATCCAGCGGCGAAACAACATGCCAGTGAGGCGCTTGATTTGCGAAAGCCCTACACGTTGGAATTCAACACTCCTAATGTTCGACCGCCTGCTCCAACAAGAAAAAGCTGTTAATGAATATTTGTATGACCGGGGTGCTAGGACAGCCTCTGGGGAGCTGGGAATTTTTTTGCCACGATACTGGACGCTCATGCGCGATGCCTGTAGGCTCATGCGTCCTTTTGAGGAGGTGACAAACCTAGTCAGTCGCAACGAAGGCACCATGAGCGACATCATACCATTTGTTTTCTTCCTGGAGCGTGCCCTGCGAAGAGTGCTGGATCAGGCTGTAGATGAGCGTGAAGAGGAAGAGGAAGAGTTGTGGTCACCATCACCACCAGAAACAGCCTTATCAGCATCGCTTGCTGGACCTGCGGCAACGCTGGAAGAGGATTGTGAGGAAGAGGAGTCAGAGGAGGATTGTAGCTTTGAGGAGGAGGAGGAGGAGGAGCAAGACCAAACACAACAGGCATCCCAGGGTGCTCGTTGTCACCTATCTGGTACCCGTGGTGTTGCACGTGGCTGGGGGGAAGAACATACCTTCAATGACATCAGTGAGGAGGAGGAACGGGAAATGAGTAGCTCGGCATCCAACCTTGTGCAAATGGGGTCTTTCATGCTGTCCTGCCTGTTGAGGGACCCTCGTATAAAAAGGCTGAAGGAGAACGACCTGTACTGGGTGTCCACGCTACTAGACCCCCGGTATAAGCAGAAAGTGGCGGAAATGTTACCGAATTACAACAAGTCGGAAAGAATGCAGCATTTGCAAAATAAATTAAAAAGTATGCTTTACACAGCGTATAAGGGTGATGTCACAGCACAACGGGAATCTAACAGGGGGAGAGGTGGAAGTCATCCTCCTCCTCCTCCTCCCACGACCACGCCGGCAAGGACAGGACGCTTTAAAGACGTGTTGTTGATGGAGGACATGCGGACCTTTTTAAGTCCTATGCATCGCCACAGCCCTTCGGGATCCACCCTCAGAGAGCAACTCGACCGACAGGTAGCAGACTACCTCGCCTTAACTGCAGATATCGACACTCTGAGGAGCGATGAACCCCTTGACTACTGGGTGTGCAGGCTTTACATGTGGCCTGAGCTATCCCAATTTGCGATAGAACTTCTGGCCTGCCCCGCTTCAAGTGTCCTGTCAGAAAGGACCTTCAGTGCAGCAGGAGGTATTGTCACTGAGAAGAGAAGTCGCCTAGGTCAAAAAAGTCTAGATTACCTCACCTTTATTAAGATGAATGAGGGATGGATCCCGAAGGGACTGACACTGGGCGATACATTCGATTAAAAAAGGCCTGATGAGATGAGCTGCCTTGGGCTAAAAATGGTCCACACGCTGCTGTATTTTAGCTCTGAATGACGTTTGACTTGCGTGACTTATCCGCCACCAACTAGGGTTCAAGCCACAATGTTTTAGGGCACTTTCTGCCTGTGAAACAAACATCAATTTTTGTTTCAACAATACCACATTTTTCAGGCATGTGTACATGCCTAATTTTTAGGCCCACTGGTGCAGCACTGTGGCTTCAAAAACCAAACCAAAACCAGTGGTCTAAGCATCTTCCCACCTTGGCCTAAAAAGGGGAGGTGATTCAACAATTAAAAATCTCTGCCATTTACACGTCCACTGATAGGAGACGCGGAAGGTATTAAACTGATATGAACAATACTAAACTCACCACTCCTATCTGGTGGCACATTAGCTTGCCCGCGCAGTGCCCCAAATTTCAAGTAAGAGGACCGACCAAGCATCTTCTTCCATCTCCCTGTTACATAAATCAATGCCATATCCATAGAAATTGTAGAGAATATCCAGGATAGTTTTACAGGGCCAAATCATGTCGCCTGTTGAAAGAGGTGACCTTGCTCGGGTCCCAGGTGTGCGGTTCCTAAAATGGCTGCCATATACATGTCCTCTGATAGGAGACGCGGAAGGTATTAAACTGATATGAACAATACTAAACTCACCACTCCTATCTGGTGGCACATTAGCTTGCCCGCGCAGTGCCACAAATTTCAAGTAAGAGGACCGACCAAGCATCTTCTTCCATCTCCCTGTTACATAAATCAATGCCATATCCATAGAAATTGTAGAGAATATCCAGGATAGTTTTACAGGGCCAAATCATGTCGCCTGTTGAAAGAGGTGACCTTGCTCGGGTCCCAGGTGTGCGGTTCCTAAAATGGCTGCCATATACACGTCCACTGATAGGAGACGCGGAAGGTATTAAACTGATATGAACATTTACTAAACTCACCACTCCAAGTGCTGTTATTTATTTAATTTTTTTGTGGTGAGGCTTTACAGGACAGAGTGCTTCTCCACGGGACATGTTAACTCACGGGCAGCTGGCTCATCAAGGAACCAGAGCAGCTTGAACGAGGTGACCTTGCTCGGGTCCCAGGTGTGCGGTTCCTAAAATGGCTGCCATATACACGTCCACTGATAGGAGACGCGGAAGGTATTAAACTGATATGAACAATACTCCACTCCTATCAGTAGGTCCGTCCCATTGTGATTTATGCCCCCCACCCACCGCGCAGGGATGGGGGCCGGGGGGGAGGAAAGTAGGCCCCCCATTGTGATTTATGGCCCCCACCCACCGCGCAGGGGTGGGGGCCGAGGGGGGGAGGACAGTAGGTCCCCCATTGTGATTTATGGCCCCCACCCACCGCGCAGGGGTTGGGGAGGACAGTAGCTCCCCCCAGTGTGTATCATGGGCTTTGAGGACAGGTGTCAATCCATACCTGCCAAGTGAC
This sequence comes from Pelobates fuscus, assembly GCF_036172605.1. Classification (NCBI taxonomy): domain Eukaryota; kingdom Metazoa; phylum Chordata; class Amphibia; order Anura; family Pelobatidae; genus Pelobates; species Pelobates fuscus. Next base: position 133,044,307 of record NC_086319.1, on the reverse strand, counting down.
CCTATGTAGGGGTAACAGTCCCTATTCTGCTCTGTGCCAGTGTGTATCATGGTCTCTGTGGACGGGGAACAGTCTCTATTCTGCTCTGTGTCAGTGTGTATCATGGACTCTGTGGACAGGGAACAGTCTCTATTCTGCTCTGTGTCAGTGTGTATCAGGGGCTTTGAGGACAGGTGTCAATCCATACCTGCCAAGTGACCCTATGTAGGGGGAACAGTCCCTATTCTGCTCTGTGTCAGTGTGTATCATGGTCTCTGTGGACAGGGAACAGTCTCTATTCTGCTCGGTGTCAGTGTGTATCATGGTCTCTGTGGACGGTGAACAGTCTCTATTCTGCTCTGTGTCAGTGTGTATCAGGGGTTTTGAGGACAGGTGTCAATCCATATCTGCCAAGTGACCCTATGTAGGAGGAACAGTCCCTATTCTGCTCTGTGTCAGTGTGTATCAGGGGTTTTGAGGACAGGTGTCAATCCATATCTGCCAAGTGACCCTATGTAGGGGGAACAGTCCCTATTCTGCTCTGTGTCAGTGTGTATCAGGGGTTTTGAGGACAGGTGTCAATCCATATCTGCCAAGTGACCCTATGTAGGAGGAACAGTCCCTATTCTGCTCTGTGTCAGTGTGTATCAGGGGTTTTGAGGACAGGTGTCAATCCATATCTGCCAAGTGACCCTATGTAGGGGGAACAGTCCCTATTCTGCTCTGTGTCAATGTGTATCAGGGGTTTTGAGGACAGGTGTCAATCCATATCTGCCAAGTGACCCTATGTAGGGGGAACAGTCTCTATTCTGCTCTGTGTCAGTGTGTATCAGGGATCATTAGGATAGGTGTCAATCCATATCTGCCAAGTGACCCTATGTAGGGGGAACAGTCCCTATTCTGCTCTGTGTCAGTGTGTATCAGGGATTTGACTATCTTTATTCAGATTCAAAAAATACAATTCCAGGAAAAATTTAACAAACATTTACAAGAACATGTTATGCACATCATAGAAACAACGTAAACCTCTTTAAAGCCACAAACTTAAGAAAAAAAATACGTACACACAATGTGTAAGGGTTTGAAAGAATATTCTGAATCCTTACATGTTTACTTTATCGTTTGTTTGATTTTTGTGAACCATATATAAACTACAAGCAGCGTGAAAACTATAAAAACTCAAGTGGCCATGCTGATCAAATTAAATAGTATGCTTTACACAGCGTATAAGGGTGATGTCACAGCACAACGGGAATGTAACAGGGGAAGAGGTGAAAGTCATCCTCCCCCTCCCACAACAGTCTCTATTCTGCTCTGTGTCAGTGTGTATCATGGTCTCTGAGGACGGGGAACAGTCTCTATTCTGCTCTGTGTCAGTATGTATCAGGGGCTTTGAGGACAGGTGTCAATGTTAGGTGATTTCTGCCCTTTATGGATTAAAAGCAGACTCTGCATCAACTGTGCAATTTTCCATGGGAGTTTTGCCATGGATCCCCCTCCGGCATGCCACAGTCCAGGTGTTAGTCCCCTTGAAACAACTTTTCCATCACTTTTGTGGCCATAAAGAGTCCCTGTTGGTTTTAAAATTCGCCTGCCCATTGAAGTCAATGGCGGTTCGCGCGGTTCGCCGGTTCGCGAACATTTGAGGAAGTTCGCGTTCGCCGTTCGCGAACCGAAAATTTCGGGTTCGCGACAACACTAATCCCAAAGATCGTTATCATGTAAGTGAAATGTATTCCATATAAATAAAATCACAATTTGTTATAAAAATAGATACAATTTATTGTGACAAATTAAATAATAATAATATGAAACATGCGTGATAATAATCAATGAATATTTAGTATAACATAGTATGCAATACAAATGGCAATACACATTCCAATGGTTAACATAGCAATTGTCAAGACGAGATTTTTGAGGGCTTCACAGAGAACAAAAGTGAAACTTACACACACAGAAAAGCTTTCTTTCACACAGCTTGCAGCGTAAGGCCATAAAACTTTAGCTAACAGTTAGAATAACCCTTTCAATGCTGGCTAGACCTCCTAGGTAATTAAGACCTATTCTCATGTAATTTTAATTAACACAACATCTAAACCAGCTCATTAGTCATTTCCTGGAACCATCCAATACAAATAATCTACCGGATTCTACAAGCTGATTTTTAACTTGCCTAAACAGATATTTTATCTTATTTTAGAGCAAATCAATACACCTGGATAAATATCACGATATGCTAACATGTGATATGTCACATTAATATATATAATTATTCTAATTCTATCTGCAGAATGGAATTGTTATAACTGTATATTTCTTAGTTAACTAAGATTTCTAAATATCGAAATCTGATCGTGATTTATCCAGTTACCGTATATACTCGAGTATAAGCCGACCCGAATATAAGCCGAGGCCCCTAATTTTACCCCAAAAAACTGGGAAAACTTATTGACTCGAGTATAAGACTAGGGTGGGAAATGCAGCAGCTGCTGGTAAATTTCTAAATAATATTAGATCCTTAAAAAATTATATTAATTTAATATTTATTTAGTGTGTGTATATAATGAATGCAGTGTGTGTATGAGAATGCAGTGTGTGTGTATGAGAATGCAGTGTGTATATGAGTGCAGTGTGTATATGAATGCAGTGTGTGTGTATGAGAATGCTGTGTGTATGAGTGCAGTGTGTGTGTATGAGAATGGTGTGTATGAGTGCAGTGTGTGTATGAGTGCAGTGTGTGTGTATGAATGCAGTGTGTGTGTATGAATGCAGTGTGTGTGTATGAATGCTGTGTGTATGAGTGCTGTGTGTATGAATGCAGTGTGTGTGTGTATGAGTGCAGTGTGTGTGTGTATGAGTGCAGTGTGTGTATGAATGCAGTGTGTGTATGAATGCAGTGTGTGTGTATGAATGCTGTGTGTATGAGTGCAGTGTGTGTATGAGAATGCTGTGTGTATGAGTGCTGTGTGTGTGTATGAATGCAGTGTGTGTGTATGAATGCAGTGTGTGTGTATGAATGCAGTGTGTGTGTATGAATGCAGTGTGTGTGCATGAATGCAGTGTGTGTGCATGAATGCAGTGTGTGTGTGTATGAATGCAGTGTGTGTGTGTATGAATGCAGTGTGTGTGTGTGTGTGTGTGTGTGTAATGCAGAGTGTGATGCAGAGCCTTGGTGGGGGGTGGGCATTTTTATTTTTTAATTATTTTAATATTTTTTTGCTTCATTACATTTTTTATTATTATTATTTTTATATTTTATTATTATTTTTTATTTTATTATTATTTTTATTTTATTATTTTTTTATTTTTATTTTTTTATTATTATTAATATATATACATTTTTTTTCGTCACCCCTCCCTGCTTGCTAGCTGGCCAGGGAGGGGGGCTCTCCTTCCCTGGTGGTCCAGAGGATGGGCACTGTGTAGGAGGGGGCTTTGGGGGCTGTGGGGGCTGCAGAGAGATGTTACTTACCTTTCCTGCAGCTCCTGTCAGCTCTCTCCTCCTCCGCCGGTCCGTTCAGCACCTCGGTCAGCTCCCAGTGTAAATCTCGCGAGAGCCGCGGCTCTCGCGAGATTTACACTGTGAGCTGACAGAAGAGCTGAACGGACCGGCGGAGGAGGAGAGAGCTGACAGGAGCTGCAGGAAAGGTAAGTAACATCTCTCTGCAGCCCCCACAGCCCCTGTCTGTATTATGGCAATGCAAATTGCCATAATACAGACTCTGACTCGAGTATAAGCCGAGTTGGGGTTTTTCAGCACAAAAAATGTGCTGAAAAACTCGGCTTATACTCGAGTATATACGGTATATATCATGCTATTAGAACATTTTTAATTAATTTAGATTAAATAAATGAAACCAGTATAATTACCAGTTGAGAAGACATTCTCATCAGATGAGTAGGTAGTCTCAGGAACTGAATGGATGTGTGATTGGTGTGTAAGAAATTATGAGTGCCCTGGAGTGGATATCTGTCATGGATTTCTCTGCATGGCCGAATCTGAAACCCAAACTCCAACTCACTTCAACTCCGACTCTTTGACTTCACCCTTTTCCGACAGCCTCATCCCCCTCTCTTCCCTTTCTTGCTTACCTTTTTAAAGGGAAAACATTCTCTGTTCGTCACTAGGTGATAGACCAATAGAAAACTGGAGGTGTGGTTACCTTCCAGATAGCAATTTAAGTATTTGGTCTATAGAGGGCAGTCTCGTCCCACTAAACATTCTTATCCAGGAAAGAGTTAACTTTTCCTGGTGGCTATTTTGACGTCATTTGGCGTATCTTTATGGTTAATATAATTTAAGTTTACTCGTCAGTTCAAAGGGTTTTCTCCAGACATGGTGTCGGCATTTTGTGTAGTAATTCCTAAAAATGACAAGTATAAACTAAATGTGACCCCTTAATTACAATGGGACCTTGTAAAATATAGAAATTGACATTAAATTATTTAATCTTCTCTGTCACAAATGTCTGGGTTTAGAATTATTTCTATTCCATTAGCATCTAGACAGTCTTCCATCCCCCGTTCTCATTTCTTATCACTTGGTTTGTATATACAAACATTCCTAAGCTCCCAGCTCAGTAGTTAGCGTTACAGAAAGGATAGAAATCTGTGTATTTGTTAGCTTGAAATCCAAAATGGAGTCTGCTCTGTTCTGAGTGATTCAGGCAATATACACTTTTAATTTCTATCATAGCACAAAATGTCTGCCGATATAAATATCCTGACACTGGTCAAAAGTCTCAGTGTTACTTGTGATTTGTTTGAGTAATCCAGTTTTGACCAGCATAAAATATGTATTTTTATCCCACTTGATTATTAATCTCAAATTGCTGAAATAGTTTTCAACAATTTTGTGCTACACCAGAGTGCTTAAAGGAACTCTCCAAGTACCATAATCACTGCAGCAAGCAGTAATGGTTATGGTGACAGAAGTGCCTGGCCCCCCCACCACCACCAAAGTAAGTGCAGGGCTTAGCTCAAAGAGGAACATGGGAAGTGTGGAGATGGTGCCTGGTGGATCCCAGTTATCAAGTCAAATTGTTCTAGAATGCTTTGATTACTTACATAGTGATGTACCGAATGGTTCGCTGTCGAAAAGTTCCCAGCGAACATAGTGTGTTCGCGTTCGCCACGGTGGGCGAACACATGCGCGGTTCGACCCGCCCCCTATTCGTCATCATTGAGTAAACTTTGACCCTGTACCTTACAGTCAGCAGACACATTCCAGCCAATCAGCAGCACACCCTCCCTAGCAGACCCTCCCACCTCCTGGACAGCATCCATTTTAGATTCATTTAGAAGCTGCATACATTTTTTTTAATTTTTTTTTTTATTTTATTTTTTGTTTATTTTTTTCTTTTTTTAATTCTTTATTTTTGTAGTGCATGGAGATATAACAAATGAGCATGTGGTACCCCAACGGCATTCCTCATGCTTTTCAAGTAACAATTGTAACAATAGGGCATATGTTAATACCCTAGTCTGCGCGGAGCCATCCATGGGTAAAGATGGATTAATTTTTTTTTTTGCGCTCAGGTTTTTTATTTTATTTTTAAGTTCGACGGCTATGATGGCTTTTTATTTGGCCTTTTTTTGGGCTGAAAAAGGAAGATTTTAGAAAAAAGAAGACGTTGAATAGTAAGTTGAATTTTACTTTTCTGGGTAGTAATTTTATTCCCCCCTCACTATTTTTTAGTGTGAGGTGGGTAGGTAGGGGCTTTTTTATTTGGGTGTGTGACTTGGGGCTTGGGGACCCCTAGTCACCTTTGATTCGGATGGGGATTTTCATTTAGGGCCCCCACCCGCCGCTCAGGGGTGGGGGCTGGGGGGGACAGTAGTTCCCCCCTTATTGTTTTTTAGGGCCCCCACCCACCGCGCAGGGTTGGTGGCCAGGGGGGAGGACAGTAGGTCCCCCCCCTTATTGTAACTTAGGGCCCCCACCCGCCGCGCAGGGGTGGGGGCCCGGGGGGAGGACAGTAGGTCCCCCCCATTATTCTTTTATAGGGCCCCCACCCGCAGCTCAGGGGTGGGGGCCGGGGGGAGGACAGTAGGGCCCCCCCTCTTATTGTAACTTAGGACCCCCACCCGCCGCTCAGGGGTGGGGGCGGGGGGGTGGACAGTAGGTCCCCCCCATTATTCTTTTATAGGGCCCCCACCCGCAGCTCAGGAGCCATGTTACTCTGTATATAGAGGGAGCCATGTTACTCTGTATATAGAGAGGAGCCATGTTTACACTGTATATAGAGGGAGCCATGGGGAGAAGACCTCAAGTATTCTGAGTGGGTGCATCTCCCCCTTAGGGTCACTAGGACCAACTTGATCATAAAATCTGGATAATTCTAATTGTGTTATTGTGCCTTTGTTACACAATTTTGCAGTATAATGAAGTATTGAAATCTTCCTGCTTGCAGAAAACAAATTAGATGAGACAATTTGAGCAGAATTGGAATTCAACAAAATCTGTTCAAAAAACATTCTACACAAGTGAATCTCAGCTGACAAGCTAACCCTGGCTTTATGCCTTGCTAAACTGTCCCATGTGTTTAGAATAGACTGGACAGAAATTAACAAAACCTCCTTTTAGGAAGGAGTGTGTTAATACAAAAGTGCTTTAGTGAAAATATAAAAAACAGCAGCTCTATACATTTGTGTGGAATACCCTCTTCTCAACACTCCTCAGTAAACACAACAAATTTCAAGTAATATAAATATATACCTACACCCTAAGTGGAGTGTTGTGGTAAATATATATGGAATAGCTTACCCCACATTATCTTGAGAAAATCATGTACATCCGATACGTAAAAGGAAAAATAAACAAAAATACAGTATAGTGCAAAAGGTAATAAAATTAGAATATTAGGGCTTGATAATTGGATCACTCACATTTATTTATAAAATATTTTACCAGGAAAGATACGTTGAGATTTCTCTTGTTTTCAAGTATGTCCTCGAAAAAGAGCTTATATGCATTGAATTCATAAAACTGGTTTGTATGCTCTTAGGGTAGCATCACACCACTCTAATATTCACCCTGAGAAAGATAAGAGAGAGCGAGGCATCCAATGTGTAGTATATCAAATAAAACACCATAAATTGTGAAATAGGTATTAAGCTCACCTTTTCCATAGCCTTAAAGCCTACAAACATAAATATAAATATAAAGTACACATTTGTGCAAAGTACAGTCCTAAAATAAGCCAATATGCGCTTCACTCCTATAGAGCTTCTTCAGTCAGCTGAAGGAGTGAAACACATATCGGCTTATTTTGGGAGTTTTAGATACACGTCGGTTGCGGTGTGCAGGGAATGGAAGGCACACCATGTTTGTCCTCCAGCCTGCCTCCCCTCCGGTGAGCACTCAGTGTGGGTCCCTGTCTGCTGTTCCCCATGCTGCTTTAGGATTCCCACAAGTTGTCAGAACCCTGGCTGACCCAACTCAGTCCATAAGGGAACATCATGTGGAACAGCAGGATGAAGTGGAAATCTGGCACTCAGAAAGAACCACAGTGACATTGCTTTGTTATTTCTCTGCATACTGAGCCCATTCACCCCAAACCATTACACAGGGCCGCCATCAGGGGGTGACAACCATGATGGTTGTCACACCATGAGGGCCATCAGGGGGTGACAACCATGATGGTTGTCACGGGCCCGGCGGCCCTGGGGGCCCGGACTGCTCTGGCAGTCCTGGGCCCCAATTTCCCTTTCTGCACACATAGATAGCGAATATCGCGATCTATGTGTGCAGCCGCGGGCCCCCGGCTCCCTGTTACCGCAGAGGGGGCCCAGGAAGCACACAGCCTCTTCTCTCTTCTAATAATTCTCGTGAGACCCAGTGAGACACACACACTACATACACTAACACAACACACACACACTACATACACTAACACAACACACACACACTACATACACTGACACAACACACACACTACATACACTGACACAACACACACAGTACATACACTGACACAACACACACACACACACACACACTACATACACTAACACAACACACACACACACACTACATACACTGACACAACACACACACACTACATACACTGACACAACACACACACACACACACTACATGCACTGACACAACACACACACTACATACACTAACACAACACACACTACATACACTAACACAACACACACACACACTACATACACTGACACAACACACACACACTACATACACTAACACAACACACACACACACACTACATACACTGACACAACACACACACACACACTACATACACTGACACAACACACACGCACTGCATGCACTGACACAACACACACACACACACTACATACACTAACACAACACACACTACATACACTAAAACAACACACACACACACTACATACACTGACACAACACACACACACACACTACATACACTAACACAACACACACACACACTACATACACTGACACAACACACACACACTACATACACTAACACAACACACACACACTACATACACTGACACAACACACACACTACATACACTAACACAACACACTACATACACTGACACAACACACACACTACATACACTGACACAACGCACACACACTGCATACACTGACACAACACACACACACTACATACACTAACACAACACACACTCTGCATACACCAACACAACACACACTGCATACACCAACACAACACACACTATGCATACACTGACACAACACACACTGCATACACTAAAACAACACACACACACTGCATACACTAAAACAACACACACTCTGCATACACCAACACAACACACACTGCATACACCAACACAACACACACTGCATACACTAACACAACACACACACACTGCATTCACTAATACAACATGCACTCTGCATACACTACACACTAACACACTCACTGCATCCACTATACTGATACACACTCTGCATGCGCTACACATTTACACACTCTGCATTCACTACACTAACACACACTCTGCATCCGCTACACACTAACACACTCTCTGCATTCACTACACATTAACACTCTGCATTCACTACACTAACACACACTCTGCATACACTGACACAACACACACACACACTACATACACTAACACAACACACACACTGCATACACTAACACAACACACATTCTGCATACACCAACACAACACACACTGCATACACCAACACAACACACACTCTGCATACACTGACACAACACACACTGCATACACTAAAACAACACACACACACTGCATACACTAAAACAACACACACTCTGCATACACCAACACAACACACACTGCATACACCAACACAACACACACTGCATACACCAACACAACACACACTCTGCATACACCAACACAACACACACTGCATACACTAACACAACACACACACACTGCATTCACTAATACAACATGCACTCTGCATACACTACACACTAACACACTCACTGCATCCACTATACTGACACACACTCTGCATTCGCTACACATTAACACACTCTGCATTCACTACACTAACACACACTCTGCATCCGCTACACACTAACACACTCTCTGCATTCACTACACATTAACACTCTGCATTCACTACACTAGCACACACTCTGCATACACTGACACAACACACACACACTACATACACTAACACAACACACACTCCTCATACACTGACACAACACACACTGCATACACTAAAACAACACACACACACTGCATACACTAAAACAACACACACTCTGCATACACCAACACAACACACACTGCATACACTAACACAACACACACACACTGCATTCACTAATACAACATGCACTCTGCATACACTACACACTAACACACTCACTGCATCCACTATACTGACACACACTCTGCATTCACTACACATTAACACACTCTGCATTCACTACACTAACACACACTCTGCATTCACTACACATTAACACTCTGCATTCACTACACTAACACACACACTACATTCATTACACTGACACACTCACATTCACTACACCCTAACACACACTCTGCATTCACTAAACTATGCACACACTCTGCATTCACTATACTGACACACACTCTGAATTCACTACACTAACATACACTCTGCATTAACTGTACACACAGCATCCACTACACAAACATCCTGTATTCACAGTGCACACACTACATACACCACAAATTGAAACACTCTGCATTCACTATACACAGACACTGCGTCTAATACACACACTACATCCACTACAGACACTATCCACTAAACACATTTCATCTAGTACATACAAACACTACATCCACTACACAAACACACACTACATCACTGTACACACACTACATCCACTACTCAAACACTCTCTGCATTCACTACACATTAACACTCTGCATTCACTACACTAACACACACTCTGCATCCACTACACACTAACACACCCTTTGCATTCACTACACATTAACACACTCTGTATTCACTACACTAACACAAACACACTCTGCATCCGCTACACACTAACACACTCTCTGCATTCACTATACATTAACACACACTCTGCATTCACTTCACTAACACACACGCTACATTCATTACACTGACACACTCTGCATTCACTACACACTAACACACACTCTGCATTAATTACACACTAACACACACTCTGCATTCACTAAACTATGCACACACTCTGGATTCACTATACTGACACACACTCTGCATTAACTGTACACACAGCATCCACTACACAAACACCCTGTATTCACAGTACACACACTACATCCACCACAAATTAAAAACACTCTGCATTCACTATCCACAGACACTGCGTCTAATACACACACTACATCCACTACAGACACTGCATCCACTAAACACATTTCATCTAGTACATACACACACTACATCCACTACAAAAATGAATTATTTTATTTTATGATGTATATTGCTTTATATTATTTAGTTTTAGATGTTTTTATTTGCTGTTCATTTAATGTCAGACTCATCTGTTGCTCATTCTAACATCATTACCCTGTGTTCAAAGCAGCAGCAGAAAGCCTTGTCTCTGTGTGTATCAGCTCTCTTTCTCCGTGCAGCCGCCCCTTAGCTTTTAAAAATTACATAAATGGAACACTCCAGACACATACTTTTCTAGAGTCTAGAGCAGGGGAAGGCAACCTTCGGCACTCCAGATGTTGTGGACTACATCTTCCAGAATGCTCCTTGAGCCTTAATGCTGACAAACCATCAGTGGAGATGTAATTTATAACCGAAGGTGCCTAACCCTGGTCTAGTCTAGAGCAAGGATGCCCAAAAGGTAGATCCCCAGATGTTGTAGAACTACAACTCCCATGATGATTTGCGTTCCTTTAGATTCTTTGTCATTTTAAAGTTTAGAATGACAAAGCATCATAAGAGTTGTACTTTTAAAACAACTGGGGATCCACCTTATGGGCATGCCTGATCTAGAGTCTATAATTTGGGGGTTTTATTCTGCTCCCACTAACACATAAATAGTGATATGGCAATACAATATATTAGTTAATGCTGAAACATTGGGGGTAGGATTGGTGACACTAAATTTGCTCTCTGGTAGGCTTATTGTGTTCTTATTGTGTAACTCAAGTATTCTCAGTTGACACAAGGGTCTGTGAGAAAAAAGTAGACAGATTTCACATAAAACAATAGAGAAAACCAACATTGTACTTACACTGTAATTTTCTATTTTGTACCTTTTCTCAATAAATCATTAGAATTAGTGAAACGCAGGCTGATTTTTAGTGTTACCTCTGTAAAGTAAATGTGTTACCTCTGTGTAAATGTAAGTAAATGTAAGTAAATGTAAGTAAAGGGCATACCACATGGGTTGTTCTGTACATAGCATGACCTTTTAAAGAAAATGGGCAACAGAAAAGATGGAACAAAATCCACAATAGAGGTTTGTATGAGGGTGGTTGCTGTGTTATCAACCACATAAAATATGGCACGTATAATATATCAAAGATTGAAAAAAAAATATTTTCCACTCAAGGTTGCATGCTAATTGTTATTTTTTTTTGACAGTACTTGTATATTGTGTTTAACTTGCTGTGCTTAAAAGTATTTGTGCGTTGGCTGTAAAGAATTGGTCAAAAGTAAGCAGCATGACTGCTAAATTAGTTTTTGTGTATAAATTGTATGCAATGAAAATGTGTGGGATTTTGATATGTATGACTGTTTTTATTATTGTTTGTTAAAATATAGTTACTAACACCACTAACACCACATGTTTGTTAATATATTGCCCTAACCTGAAAATTGATTGGTTACTGTTTATTTAATTATTTTAAAAGATAGGTAGATCGATAGATAGATAGATAGATATATAGATAGATAGGCAGAAAGTCAACAATACACATGAGGTGTCAAAAATCTAGGAAAAAAGTTTTCAGGTTGACTTTTAAAAGTTAATTGAATAAAGTTTATTGAAATTTGTTGAAGACTGGTACAAAGAGTTATACTTTCAAATATGGGAACTCATACAGCATTAAAAAGTTGGTTTATGCCAACTTAAAATGTCTCTTATGGGGGCGGAGCCAAGCCACAGACCGGACGGACGCACAATACAAGAGCTCCGCACAGAAAACCTGAAAAATCGGCAAAAAATCTTTTTTTTTTTCATACACCAAAGCCTGCTTCGCATACCTGCAGTTGGCAACAACGACATGGGACGAAAGACTAAGAAGCTTAAACCTGAAAAGCAGAGAATGGGTATGAATATTGGTGACCTGTGGCACCAGGCTCAGAGCGGCATAGATCCTAAAATGGCCGACTTCTCGGACAATGACACAGACATTTCTGACGATATCTCCCTGGGGATACCCGCCGGAGCAGAGAGCCCTCGGGCACTCCACCTCTCACCCAGCCTCGGCCCCTGTAACAACAGCGATCATGAAGGATCTGCTCGCAGACCTCCAGCGCACACTCCAGGCAGATATGGCCCACCTCAGGAAAGACCTTCTAGGCCTCACGAACCGTATGGGGGCACTGGAAAATGAGTCCCGCCAAAATACCCAGCACACAACTCAACTCCAACAGGCAACAACAACAGGCAAACACAGACTTGCGGTTTGCAGTGATGGAGGACCAGAGGCGAAGGCTAAACCTCAAAATTAGAGGAATAACAGAAAACACACCGGAGACAGAGCTGCCTCATCTCGTTCGGCGCCTTCTCACGGCACTACTGCCGCCTAAGCAGGCAAAAACGGTGGGTCTGGAGGGGATATTCCGCCTACAAAAAGCAGCAAAAGCACCAATTTCAGCACCGAGAGACCTCCTGGTTAGAGTCCAAATCGGCAAGGACAAGGCAGCTGTCATGGCCGCAGTTCGGAACCACTCACCATATACATTTGAAGGCATGCCGCTCACGTTCTACGCTGACTTATCTGGCAGCACCATGGCATGGAGGAGATCATTTCAACCCTTTACCACGATTCTCCGGTCTAAAGGCATCACGTATAGGTGGTAAATACAGCACACGCTAGAAATATTACACGGCACTACAATACACTCAGTCCCGGACTCTCAAGAGGCACGGGCCCTTCTCCCCACTATGGGTCTGCCTGAGGACGCTCTGACCGCGGCACAATCATGCCCAAATGCATCGACAACCCACACATGGAACCCGGCAGCATTGACCCCGTTCAAGCCTTGGGGAGCAACCCCAGCAACATATGCCGAGACCACTGCCTGAACTTTCCTAGAAGGCCTGCAGAAATGGGCATACACTTAACCCTGCAAAAGGTTTTCCAAATCCTCCGGTTGCACCCCCCCCCCCCCCCCCCCCCCCATGAATAATGTTTTACATTGCATTTCTTGCTCTTTGTTGTAATTTTTTTTTTTTTTTTACTACTGTGGTTTTTATATGTACGTTAACTATGACTCTCGATATCCCTATGTTCGGGAACTGCAATTGGCACGTCCTAAGTCTAGCACACGGGGAACGTGAAGTGACGACCACCTACATACTTACATACACTGAACTCTAACCCGTAGCACCATACCCCCGACAACACGCCCACCACACCTCACAACCTCAGGGGGGGCCACCTCCCAAGCCAGGCAGCACCCATATAACACAAGGGACCACACAGACAACCATGTCTGAACCCTAGGCGATAAACCTGCTTGGCAGACACCCCTCACTCAACCAGAGTCCCACATACACTAGTGAAAGCTTTAAATCCCCCCCCATACACCCCAACGAACAACAGGACACCCAGTACTAGACCACAATTAAGTACAACCCCCTGGCTGGTAGCCCCCCAACTAAAGGCCCCGACATACAAGTCGAGTATCGAGAGCGCAGAACCTATAGAACTGCACTTGGAATCTGCTTATAAATTGCCCCATCGCTAGACATGTCCTCTGTCACTCGCATACTTGGCCTCATAGGGGAAGAGCCAACATGCGACTATCCTACAGAATAATTCTTGACAACCCACACGCTAAACATGTTAACTGAGAAGGTACCCTAACAGCCCACCAGAACTGGTCACCCTAACCCTGGGGTACTAACCTATGCTCTAAGGTTTTCAGCTAGGTCACCAGCGAGGATAGCTATAAAACAGCCCGTACGACCCTATGAGCGACGGGACTCCCAAGACATCAAACCTACATTACGGTCTGAATTTAGCTTACTTAACGGACGGACAAGCGCCTGCATACCCTCTTTTCTCCTACCCACACGAACCAGAGTGATCTACCCGATTCACCACTTATTACAAAATGTGCAATGTTAAATGAAGCCACGCTGTTAACCTTAAGATTTGTTGCCATATCGCTGGTTTGAGCTGTTGTGGCTATGCCAGATTGTTTGTAATTTTGTGCACAACAAAAATAAAGAATATAAAAAAAATGTCTCTTATGCCTCATTGTGTAACTAGGAACTTGAGGGTCTTTGTGTAAGAATCAAAAAGGGGCCCCCATCTTCACCCCTCCTTTCTCCACCCTAAGCAATATGATTGAGTGGGATATTCGAGGTGGCTGAGTAGCATGTACGTGATCGCTGAGTGGGAATCTGTGTGGAGCTTGGCTGAGTGAGATTGTTTTGGAGTTGTGTAATATGTATGTATGGAGTTAGCAGAATTTGATTTGTATGCATGTGGCTGTGGTGTGGCTGGCTGAGTGTGATTGCATGGAAATGACCAAGTTTAATTGTATTGGGCCGCGACGGGCACACAGGGGAGCCGTGAGATATTTTCCAGGTGCTATGATCATAGCACTGGCAATCGTGCCTCCCTCTTCCCTGCAGGCTCTGCAGGACCGGAGGGGAGATCAGAGATCTCCCTCTCTCACCCGCTAGCAGTGCAATGCGGCAGCCGGCAGGGGAGGGGTTACCCGGGGGAGCTCTAACCTGCAGCTCCGCTGGGTTCTCCTCTCTCAAGCTTGGAGCATTGTTGCAGTTACCATGGCAACACTACAAATCTCATGAGAGTGAACTCTGGCAGCGCCTGAGGCTGCTAGAGTTCACTTTCACCACTGGGACCACAGGGCTTCCCCACCGGACCACCAGAGATTGCAAGAAATGTCCCCCCTCCCAGGCAAAGGTAAGCAGGAAGGGGGGATATGAAAAGTATTATTTTTTGTATTTATTTTTTTTAAAACACATTGTACCCCTCACATAACCTGCCCCCCACACACACATTGTACCCCTCACAAACACACTTTAACCTTCATACAACATGCCCCCATACACACACTGCCCCCCCTCCCATACACACACACACACACACACACACACTGTACCCCTTATGCACAAGCTGGCCCACATAAACAGACAATGCACCACTCACACACACACACACTGCACCCCTCACACACACAAACACTGCACCCCTCACACACACACACACTGCACCCCTCACACATGCACCCCAATACTCACACACACATTGCACCCCTCACACACACACACTCCACCACCGACACACATTGCACCCCTCACACACACTACTGCCCCTATCCCCTTCTACAGCCCCTGTCCTGGCAGATGCCAGGTAAGTTGTCAAACTGTTCCTAAACAGTTTTACTGCTTACTGTGGGAGGGCATTACAGCACTACTGGAACCATAACCACTACAAAAGTGCTGTAGTGTTTATTGTGCCTGGATTGTTTCTTTAAATAATCTACCAGTACCCCTCCCAAGACTAGGTTCTAGATCTGTGCTTGAACGGCAAGCATTTCTGCCGAACAGGGGCCCAGTATATGCCGCTGCGCTGTACATATATCCAACCTAAAAAATATTTTTTGGGGTGCACTTTGGAAAAATATTAAAATATGCCTTGAACCTAAAAAGTTTGGGAACCACTGGTATAGGGTGTTTGCCTGCTTGTAGTGTTGAGGGATTGGCCCTGCTTTGAGACACTGACTAGCCTCAGTGCATCCTATACTCCCTCAGCAAGCATGAGAAATGCATGTTAGGGCAGAAACGATGTTGAGGATTTCATTGACAGGTGGATATTTGATTGAATTTAATGCTCTTTAATATATACTTATTTTATGTACACTTTAATACAATACACATTTATTAATAATACATGCACGTGTAAATATAATGTGTGTATAAACATATATATATATATATATATATATATATTTGTGTTAAGGGCTCATGATAGTACAGAAGATACAAACACTGATAAGTGTAGGATGGTATTAAAAGAGCAAGTCGGTTGTGGTGTGCCGGAACCGACGATGAGGTAGGCCTGTAAATAAAGAGGGCCCACCAAGAAGAAATGTAAAGAGAAAAGGAGTTAATAATGAGGAGTGGGTGGGAGGGTGATGCAGCGCTGACCTCGAACGATATGGAGCCAGGTAAGGGGTGTCCCTTAAGTAGGGAAGAGGTGTGTCATACGCCACTCCCACAATTACAGGCCAAAAGGCCTTAATACTTGTGTTAAGGGCTCATGATAGTACAGAAGATACAAACACTGATAAGTGTAGGATGGTATTAAAAGAGCAAGTCGGTTGTGGTGTGCCGGAACCGACGATGAGGTAGGCCTGTAAATAAAGAGGGCAAAAGTAGAAAATCAAATTTATTACATACCAGCAATATACATACTTTAACCAGACATGTCTTGAAAGGCATTTCTTACTTCTTGTACCGGGTTAGATATGTATCTAGAGTAAGCCGATGATTTCCAGCGCCCTAGTGACTTGATAACATGAACTGGAATGTTTGCACTGGATGCTGTGGAGGCCGCTCCTATGCGGAAGGAGTGGCCCGAATAGTTAGCTGATTTGAGGCCCAGCTGTGTAAGTAAAGACCTGACGTGTGTCATAAAGGTAGTGGTAGTGAGTACCGAACCTTGTAGACTGAAAGTGATTGAGATGGTGGTTCGTTGTTATGCTGGGTATATGAGTCCAGTAGTTTGACGGGGCTCCACCTGTTGTGAGTAGGATAGTACTTAACCTCTACTGAAAGTGCATGTTGACTGGTTTTGGAGTGAGGCAGAGTCAAGATATAATAGTCCATGTGTTTTGTTAAGTGTGAATGAAGTAGGATGTGAGTGGACTGTGTTGTGCTGATGGCAGTAAATTATCTTGGTCTCAAGAAACCATAAACAAGGCTACGTATATGGCGGTTTTAACGATGAGGTTTGTGTTGTTGGCAAAGGGTTTAAATCTAGTAAATTGTATAAGTCTTTAAAAATATGGAAATCTATGGGTAGCCTCTGGGCCGTACGTGGGGGTTCGGATCTCTGAATACCCCTAAGGATGTTCTTAATTGGTAGGAGGATACTTGATTTGTCTGGTTGTAAAGTTAGCATGTGATGTTGGATGCCTGTCAGATATGGTTTGATTGTGTTGTATGATAGTTTGAGTTTGAGGTGGCAAAAAGAAGCAAAGCCCAACCAGGATGTCACGATGAAAGGTTGTAAGATGTTGTGTTCAGAAAGGAATCTTTAAATCAAATGAAAGCGCTATCGTAAGTTTCCCGGGTATTAGTAGACAGTGCTAATTGGGACAATGTTCTGCTATGTTGCATACTAGCATCTAGTCCATCACTAGATGGTGGAATAGTGGGGTGTTCGTGGCTGTGAGTGCGGCTGACGGGAGTATTTGACGAAAAGCCTGGAAATTAAAGCGAGACAAATTGTCAGCAGCAGTGTTACATACACCTGGAACATGAATACAAAACAAGAGAAAATTATGACATGCAGCCAGCCAAGTGAGTTTCCTCAAGAATCTCATAATAGTCAGTGATTTGGATCGGCCTTGTTTATAATGTGACAAGTTACTTGGTTGTCTGAGTAGCAACGTACAGACGAACCTGCCCATAAATGCACCCATGCCACGGCAACCATCACGATGGGATATATCTCAAACAGAGCTGAGGTAGTGGAAAAACCCTCCAGGTCCTGAAACTTCTGAAGGCCAGCTGCCCCAAAGCCATTCGTTCCTGAAAAATTGCTGCAAAACCTGTGGTAGACGCCGCGTCTGACCAAATGGTAGGTGAGGAGTCAGACAATTTTGGAAGGAACATGCTTTTACCATTCAAGGTGGTTAAAAATTTTCTCCACATAATTACGCCTGCCGTGGCTTGGGTATCCAGGGGTGACCTGTGTCCATCATGTCTAAAAGTGGGAAACATGTAAAGGAGTTGTGAGATGAAAGCCCGGCCTTGAGGTATGATGCGAATGGCAAAATTCAGTGACCCAAGCAGAGACTGTAATTCTTGCGGTTGCAAGTACCGAGTTGTATGTAGAGATTATGTTGATCAGAATGTTTTCTACCTTGGGCGTGGCAGGCTAGCTTGCATGGTGGCTGAGTCTAGTATGATACCCAGGAATGTGATGAAGGTATCTGGTCCTTCAGTCTTGGTGGAGGAGACTGGGACACCCACCTGTTCGAATAGACTGATGGTTTCTTTTAGGCTACTGGGAGGGGAATATTCTCCTCGACCAGTAAGAAATCCTCCAGATAATGTATAACTGTAGGGCATCTGGCTATATTTAATAAAACCAGCATAGGGTTTCGGCGAATACGTCGAAAATGGCCGGACTACTTTGGAACCTAAATGTTAAACGTGAGCAAAATAGTAGTTCCCTGCCCACTTGATACCATGCAGGTGACACAGTGTAGGGTGGATAGGCAGTAACTTGAAAGCATTGTGATATCAGTCTTACTGAGCCATGCTCCGGCCCCTGCCTGCATGATAGCCGTAATGGCGTGATCTATGGTGGAATATTGCAGTGAAAATTCCTCAGAGGGTATGAGGGAGTTCAGACTAGGAGTGGCAGAGGTGTGAGGTGTTGATAGATCAATGATAAGTCTCTGTTTGTGAGAAGATTTCCCCGTGACAATACCGATGGGGTTTGTCCGCTATGTGGTGAATGGAGGGGACTGGAAGGGCCCCCATAGGAAGTCCTCTGCCACTTCCTGGCTATGAGTGTCTCCACCGCTGTAGGGTTTGTTGTGCAGATTGTAAATTAGGACATTCCAGGATTCCGGAAGGCATGTGTATGAGGCCTGTGTGAATCCTTCTGATAGACCCGAGATAATGAATTCCACCAAATGTCTAGATGGATGATGTGGCAGTAATGTCGTAAGTACAGAAATGTTTATTGATGTTAAGTATAGTTTTGGGATACATTTTATTTGGACACAGATTTAGTATGTGCCCTGAAACAGATGGCTGGAGAAAGTGATTGCAACTCAACCAGTGCTGGAGGGGTCGCAGCGCCCGACCCAGCCATGGTAAGGGGTGTAGTGACCGATTCCCCAGGGGTGATACTGGCAGGCTAACTAGGCCTGAAAGGCGAAAAATTAATCTTGTTTTGTGACAGGTGAGGCCCTGCTAGTTGCCAAGTGGCTATGAGAGGCTCTGTCTATGAGTTGGCGCGAGGGGTTATTGAGGCCACCCGTCGTAGTGGCAGGAATCGTAGGCCTCTCGGTGATAGTAAAAGAAAACAGGGGGAGGGAGTGACAGGTGAGGCCCTCTCTATAATATTGCGAGGCGGCTAACTCACGTGTGGCCCGATGGCGTTTGCCTCCGAAACGTTGAGGCGGGGTGTTGGCCTCGCGGACCACTAAACGATAGGCAGAAATGCCAAGAAGGGAGGTACCTATTTGGGCCTATACCCCTAACTTGCCAGTACTCTATGGCCTAGAAGAATGAAACGTATGTGAACTACAACGTGAGCAGGCTTACGTACCTGGTAGTATGTATGAAGTTTTGAGATTCGACAGGTATGAAAACCTGGATAAACCTAAAAAGGGATAGAGTGAGAATGGATCCTGTGAGACCTGTGTAATCTGTATAGGCTGGGATTAGGGCTTCTAGCAGTATGTGTGGGAGGTGTAAAATCTATGAGAATGATAGTGACATGACTGCCCATGCTTGGTGACAAGCGTTACGCTGAGTCCGATACCTGGCAGCAGAGGATTGGCCGTGTAATGTGTATATATGGAAGGTGATCAGATGATATGCATGTCACTAAACTGATCTGGGAATGCAAGGGACTTTTTAATGTGAAGTGACAATATGCAGAATCATAAATGTTGCTGTAAAGTGACGTATGAATGTATGAACCAGAACGTGTGATTCAAAAACCGAAAGTCTTGTGAGACGTATATGCCGTGTTCTTGAATACTCGTGTTACGTCGTCTGAGTGTGTCAAGAAAAGGCCTGAGTTTGTAAATGCCATGTGAAATTATGTGAAATGACAATCTATGCAGAAAATGTTGTAACGTGACGTATGAGTGGTTGAACCAATGCGTGTGATTCAACCCGAAACCCTCTGTGGAAGGTAGGACCGTGTTCTTATATACTCGTGGTATATCGTATGAGCATGATAAGAAATGGCCTGAATAGTTAGTGCCATGTAATCGTAATGTACATGGTTGTAATATCATATCTCCATTATACTCTTTGAAAATAGGACCGTGTCCTTGAACTCGTGGTATGTCGTACGAGCATGACAGAAAAAGGAGCCGTAATGTAGGCTAACCATAACAGTAATATACATGTAATATCTGCATTGTAAAATAAAATAACTATTATTATTAAAACCATATAATAAGCAAACTGAAACAAAATAGACAACCTAAGATCGTGTAAAATAAGTATTTGAAAGTTTAACCGATTACTGTGCAGGAAACGTATGATTGGTTGGATCAGTACGTGTGATTCAACCCGAGTATGCATGAAAAGGAATTAAATCCTTGTGTCATGGTTAACAACAAAGAAATGAGGCCTGTAACGTAGGCTGATTTAATTGTAATGAAATGGATAATTATATATAAAAAAAAAAAAACTCCAGTAAGCGTGGGAGTCCAATGTCTATACAGAAATGTTAGCTGGTTTCATACCCTTGATGTAATAAGTGATACCTTAAAAATAGCATGAAAATGGTCTGTCTATTTAACCAAGCAACTTTTTAACCAAATGTAAATACATGAAATGATGAAATGTAACTCACGAAAAAGATCTATGTGAATACATAGCAGAATAACCGAATCTTAGTATGAAGGGAAACAGAAGTTAGCATGAATAGCTTAACCGTATGCATTTTAATGCGAACAGCAATCGTGCATAGAATATACTATGAATAAGTGCCGACCAGAAAACACAAACCGAAATGACAATCGTTTAAATGAAGCAAGGTTGGTTTTTACATGAAATGCAATAATGTCTCAGAAGCCTGTAGTACACTGAATGACCGGTAGGGGTCAGTGTGTAGGTGAAAATGCAGTGGTTCGATGGTTTGTACATGAAATGCAATAATGTCTGAGAAGCCTGTAGTACACCGAATGACCGGTAGGGGTCAGTGTGTAGGCGAAAATGCAGTGGTTCGTTGGTTTGTACATGAAATGCGATAATGTCTAAGAAGCCTGTAGTACACCCAAAGACCGGTAGGGGGTTTAAACGAATGATATGCATGAACATGCAATGGTTTTAGAACAGACTTAGACAAAATGCAGCCGTAAAGTGAGGACCTGACCCGTGCATGGTGCCGTGGGACTGATGCCTGGCATAACGGGTAGGTTGACTTACAGTTTGTGAGTCACTTGGACACCATCCACGGCGATGGATTGAAGAAAGAAGGTGGTAGGCCGGAAAAGCCTGTGGCTGGATTCCTGACACAGCTCTGCTTAAAAAACCTCATGGAGTAATCAGGTAAAATGGCGTCTGGATGACCCGGAAGTGGAAATGATGCAGCGCTGACCTCGAACGATATGGAGCCAGGTAAGGGGTGTCCCTTAAGTAGGGAAGAGGTGTGTCATACGCCCCTCCCACAATTACAGGCCAAAAGGCCTTAATACATATATATATATATATATATATATATAAAAATTGAAACATAGAAACATAGAAACATAGAATGTGACGGCAAATAAGAATCATTTGGCCCATCGAGTCTGCCCAATTTTCTAAATACTTTCATTAGTCCCTGGCCTTATCTTATAGAAACATAGAATGAGTCAAACTGCATCATCCTTTTCCTCAAGAACAATTGCCTACTTGGGAACTCCTGTTGTATTTTGGTCAACTACCAGCATTACTTTATCTTATTTAATCATAGACGTTTTGCAGTTCACATTGATTTTATATTGTTCTTATTTATTTTTGGCTTTTTTACAGTTTCAGTATCAAGTTTTTTTTACTGTGAATTTACTATCTGGGGCACAGCCTTTCTTTTTCTTTTTCACCTTAGTGATGACATGGTCGGAGTGATGTCATATACTGGCTCTCAGTTTCAACATAGGAGCTTTGTTCCAGAGCATAACGTTAAGAGCATTCACCACCCACCTCTGTCCCTCCTCACACTGTATATTTGGCAAGAGTAGGCAGCTCTTTACACATCTTCTCAATGGTGGGATAAGAGCAGTTTAATTATGGGATTTGGGTCCCATTTATTAAAATGATGTCAATAATGTGTCCGAATTAGTCACTTGGACTCAGAAGGTACCCAGAGTGGGATGTTATTTCACCCAAAATTTCCACGGGCACTTACAATACAAGGCCATCTGGACTTTACATGCTTTCCCCCCAGTACCAATTGAGCATTATAACGTGCAATAATTCAGACAATCTGCTGTACTCATGCAGCAATCATGCTGCTATTGATTGCTAAAAATGGAGAATCGTGTTTATTTACTAAAGTGAGAATTCAAAGTGTACTCAAAGAGAATTTTGAAATAGCTAAACTGTAAATATTCTCAGTCATGTATTCACTACAGCTACTCTGACCTTAACTTTGAAATTCACTTTGAGTTAACTTTATATTCAATATATAAATCAACTTTGGATGACAATGACTTGCTGAGAATAATGGACTGACTTTTCTACACTTTTGCACTATCCAAAGCACAGGAGATTGACTAGGTTTTAGGCTTGAAAATGGTCTGACATAAATTGAAATGACAGTATCCACCTATTCTTTGCCCCATAATTACTACAATCATTTGTTTCCTGTTTTAACTAGGAAACCTAACTGCTGATATTAGCACTGATATAAGCAGTGTTTTTAATTGGGGCTATGGGTAGGTAGGTAAAATAGAGTTCTGGTAGGATTAGTGTTTGTGTAGACTTAGTGTTAAGGTAAGGTAATGGTGTAAAAGGGTTGTTGCTGTTATAGGGTTGGAATATAGAGAAAAAAAACGCAAAACAAGGGTGGTCAACAAGTCACCTGACCCACCAATGGTGTGTGGAAGAGCCTCAACCAAACACTTATACTAGCAGAAAATTGGTTACGCATGCCACTTTACAAATCAGGAAATAACACCACTAACATGGTGTATATAATCCAGAATCATATCATTTAAAAATATGCATGTACATTTGTTCCACCTGCTGAGTTGCAGGAGGGGGCAAACCATCATTGGGTCTGTCCTGTCCTGCAAGTCAGATGCTGAGTCTGACCTAAAGTAAGAGTAGTATATACACATATGAAAAACATGTTGGCGAGGGCTAGGTGGTTTTTTACTGACCCTTTTTTGAGGGGGGTGTTATTGACTATATATGGTTTTCAGAGCTAGGAACATTATCCCTAGACTGTTTAAACATTAGGACTCTGCCCCGTCATATACTTACAATTAACATTGTTATATGCCATGCTCATACGGTATATTGCTTATTTTGTTTATGTACATTTGTTTAACTCTTCAATTCATGAACACGGATTACTCTATATTGATTGTACTAATCTGGAAATATCACTACATTTACAGTGGTATTCCTAAGCCTAGAACATTTAGGTTATTTTTCATTTTTGCTCTTTTAATTTGACATTAAATAAAGATTAATTTTATATATCGTGTTGTTGTGGATTTATAGATGTATTGTATTTTTCAGCCACCAGGAGGAGTGGTGATCTATCTGCACCTATCAACTTCCCCAATTAGTCTGGTCTTTGTACTTATATGCATCCTCATACGAATAGATGTTTTCGTGTACAAAAGCAGTCTAAACATATCCCTGCATTGTGTCAAAGCCCACTATTATTTACAAAGTACCCTTTGCATACAGGTCTCCAATTGGGGCTGTCTGCGAGTTATGCATCTGGAGGTTGTGTATTTGATGGGGATTTTTTTTTTGTGCCATTTTTTGGCATTTTTCTCTGTTAAGAGACTGGGCTGTTAGCTTATGATGATAGTGACCTGGTTGGAAAAAGGTATCTTTTAAGCCATGGGTTTGTGTAGGACTTCACTAAAACACGTTAAGCATCAGAAGCAGATCTCAAATTAATGCTGCAATTGTACTGGAGTACACAGAAATCATTGTCATGTTTGTGGAAGCAACTTGGGATGACATGTGTTTTGTGACATGACCTGTTATTCCTGTTGAAAGCAAAAATGTTACAGGTCGCCTGTACAAGGTCAGTAACCATGCTCATGTTGGCTGTGACATTTAATTGATTCACTAGGTATGAAGGGGCATAATGTTTGCCAAGAAAATAATTCCAACACCATTATATTACCACCAACAACCAAGTCAGCTCTTAATAGCGGGATAGATTAATGGATTCATGTTGTTTATAACAAATTCTGACCCAACTATCTGTATGTTGCAGCACAAATTAAGATTTGTCTACTTACTATCCAGGTTTGATGTGCTTGTGCCTACTGCAGCCTCAGGTAATGGTACCTATTTTTAGTTGACAGACATTAAACCTATGATCTTTCACTGCTGTAGCCCATTCATTTCAAGGACCAACCTGGCAACTAGTGATGTATCGAACGGTTCGCTGGCGAATAGTTCCCGGCGAACATAGCGTGTTCGCGATCACCACGGACGGCGAACATATGCGATGTTCGGTCCGCCCCCTGTTTTTTTTTTGTGTCGGTGGCCAAATGTACTAATACTAAGTAAAAATTACTTAGTATTAATAAATTGCGCCCCTACTCGCAATACCGCGAGTAGGGGCATGTCTATTAAACAGTGAGCCTATGGCTGCTCACTGTTAAAAAAAAATAAAAATATTGTCCTCCCCCCCGGCCTCCACCCCTGAGCGGCGGGTGGGGGCCCTAAATACCAATAGGGGGGCGGGACCTATTGTCCTCCCCCCGGCCCCCACCCCTGAGCGGTGGGTGGGGGCCCTAAAAATAACAATAAAGAGGGACCTACTGTCCCCCCCCGGCCCCCACCCCTGAGCGGTGGGTGGGGGCCCTAAAATTAACAATAATGGGGGGACCTACTGTCCCCCCCAGCCCCCACCCCTGAGCGGTGGGTGGGGGCCCTAAAATTAACAATAAGGGGGGGACCTACTGTCCCCCCCAGCCCCCGCCCCTGAGCGGTGGGTGAGGGCCCTAAAAATAACAATAAGGGGGGGACCTATTGTCCCCCCCCCCTTATTGTTAATTTTTGGGCCCCCACCCGCCGCCAAGGGGTGGGGGCCGGAGAGGGGGAGGACAGTAGGTCCCCCCATCATTATCATTATGGCCCCCACCCGCCGCCCAGGGGCTGGGGCCAGGGGGGGGAGGAGAGTAGGTCTCCTCCCCCCCCCCCTTCAACAACTATTGTGGCCAGAAAGAGTGCCTGTTTTTAAATCCGCCTGTTTTAAAATCCGCCTGCCTATTGAAGTCTATGGCGGTTCGCCCGGTTCGCGAACATTTGCGGAAGTTCTCGTTCGCGGTTCGCAAACCGAAAATGTTATGTTCGCGACATCACTACTGGCAACCAACTCTTTATATGTTCAGAGATGCTTGCACTGTTGTAATGTGTGATTATCTCTGAAACGTGTGAGACTGTTGTGCATGAGAATCACAATATCAAAGCAGTTTATAAGATACTTAAACCACAATGTCTGGCCCCAAAAATTATTCCATGGTCAGTCACTTACATTGCATTTCTTTCTCAATCTACTTGGCTAGAACAACTAAACTAACTGACCATGTGCCTGCATATTTGTTGCTATAATGTGATTTGCTACTTAGATATTTACATTAAAGAGCAGGTCTATAGGTGTCTCTAATAATGTGGACATTTATGTGTATATAAACGTTTAGTTATACAAAAATGTAACCCTTGCAAAAAAAAAAAAAGCCTCTTAGTATAAATATTACAGTAAATTGTGACATTACCCACACATTGTCTGTGAAACTACAGAAACTAGAGAAAGTCGTGTGGTCTCAAGTTTCTCCAGTTGGTATAAATTTCAGTTTCGTTTCATCTGATAAAGCTTCATATGTGGCCTAAAGATGTAGGGCAAGCAAACTTACTTTTGTCTTTGTACCCAAGAGTATATTAAATGTAGTTCAATCTATTTCTATTGCAAATAAAGTTTGGTAGACAAAAATTATTTGTTAAAGGGGTAAACTTGTTTTAAAGAGATAATAACACGAGAAAATTTTCTAATGTTATATTTCATTTTATTTCGGAAATAAGATTTCTCAAAACTCTGTTTCTTGGTTATAAGCTGGAACAATTACATTTTGTTTTCTGAGCATTACATCTCAAGATGGAAATGGGGGGGGCTATACTGAAAAGAAAAAATACATTTTTATTTTTCACCTATAAATTAGACCCCTCTCAAAATCTAAGCTTCATCCTGTCCTTCCAGGTACTTGTACCATGTGTGATTTTGAGTGAGTAATTCCAGTGCATCGAAACATAGAATGTGATGACAGATAAGAACCATTCAGCCCAGCTAGTCTGCCCAATTTTCTAAATACTTTCAATAGTTCCTGGCCTTATTTTAAGTCTAGAGCCTTAAGCCTTATGCCTATCCAATGCATGCTTAAACTCCCCCACTGTGTTAACCTCTACCACTTCAGCTGAAAGGCTATTCCATGCATCCACTACCCTCCCAGTGAAGTAATACTTCCTGATATTGTTTTTAAACTTTTGCTCATTATTTAAGACTATGTTGTCTTGTTGTGGTATTTTTTTCTTCTTTTCAATATATTCTCTTCCTTTACTGTGTTGATTCCTTTTATGTAATTAAATGTTTCTATCATATTCCCCTGTCTCGTCTTTCCTCCAACTATACATGTTAAGATCCTTTAACCTTTCCTTGTAAGTTTTATCCTGTAATCCATGAACCAGTTTAGTATTCCTTCTCTGAACTCTCTCCAAAGTATCAATATCCTTATGGAGATATGGTCTCCAGTACTGCATACAATACTCCAAGTGAGGTCTCACCAGTGTTCTGTACAATGTCATGAGCATTTCCCTTTCCCTCTTTCTACTGCTAATAGCTCTCCCTATACATCCAAGCATACTGCTAACATTTCATGCAGCTCTATTCAGGGTCGGTGCAAGGATTTCTGCCGCCCTAGGCAAAGATCCATTTTGCTGCCCCCTCATATAACTCACTTAGTGACAGACACACACACTCACTGACACACATACACTCACTGACTGGCACACACACACACACACAGAAACTCACTGACAGACATACACTCACTGACAGACACACACACACACACACACACACACACAATCACTGACAAACACTCATACACTCACTGACACACAGACTCACACAATTTTATTTTTTGAGGCCCATCCAGCCTTCTTACCTCCCAGTGTGGGGCAGCTCCTCATTCCCCCCGTTCGCTGTTTAGAATGCCGGGGGCCGGGAAGACGTCATATTCTGCCTCCCGGCATCACAGAAGGTGCGCTAGGGCAGAGTGGGAAGCTGCAAGAACAGAATCCCTCGTCACCTGCCATCCCCCTCTCCCCCTGGTCACCAGCATAGCTTCGGGGACGCCCTAATGGCCACCTGGGCCCCCTGAGGCAGGTCTCCTCTCAGTTCCCCCGTGTACAGGTATCTGGAGGATTGGCTTGGCGATGGGGTGCATGTCTTAAGAGGCGGACGCCCAGTGCTGCGGCCCAAGAAAGGGGGATCCCACCAGCAAATAATCTTAAACAGTTAAAATAAACAGTTGTGTCAGCCCTGGCTCTATTACATTGTCTGCCTACTCTTACGTCATCTGTAATAATAACCCCTTAATCCCTTTCTGATGTTGAGGTTAGTACTGTATCAAGTATTCTATACACTGCCCTTGGGTTTTTACGTACAAGGTGCATTATCTTGCACTTATGCATATTAAATGTCAGTTGCCACATCTCTGACTATTTTTCTAGTTTATCTGAATCATTTGCCATTTGGCTTATCCCACCTGGAACATCAACCCTGTTACATATCTTGGGTATCATCAGCAAAAAGAAATACCTTACCCTCAAGACCTTCTGTAATATCACTAATAAAAAATATTAAAGAGAATGGGTCCAAGTACAGATCCCTGAGGTACCCCACTGGTAACAAGTCCATGCTTTGAATATACTCCATTAACTACAACCCTCTGTTGCATGTCACTTAGCCACTGCCTAACCCATTTAACAATATTGGAATCCAAACTTAAAGATTGCAGTTTATTGATAAGCCTTCTATGTGCAACAGTGTCAAAAGCCTTACTGAAATCTAGGTAAGCAATGTATACTGCCCTGATCTATTATTTAAGTTACCCAAATTAAAAACAATCAATAAGATTAGTTTGGCACGACCTACCTCAAGTAAACCCATGTTGTCTCTGATCTTAGAATCCATGTGATTTTGGATGTTCAACAATCCTATTTTTTAACATGGTTTTCATTACTTTCCTTACTACTGAAGTGAGTCTTACTTGCCTATAGTTGCCCGACTCCTCCCTGCAACCTTTCTTGTGAATGGTAAAAATCAATAGGTCTTCTAACAGGTTCCTTCAAACTTATCTCTGATTCAGATCCATCTCTGTATTCATTAACTGGGAGCAGATATGTAACAGCCATGATATGCATTGGCAATTGCTGAATGGAGCTGAGCGATGAACTACATATTTCAAAAACTCCTGTTGGGCATGAGTTTATGGGATAAGCAAATGTCAGCTTTTCCTTGGTCCTAAGAAGAGTTTGCTGTTGGAAGGTGAAATCCCCAAGGAAATACTGCATCTTTAACGTTGAGAATAGCTATTAAGAAGTAAATAATTGTCTTTCTATTTCTAGGACAGATAAGAATAATTTAAGTTAAATTGACAAAGACAACGGGGAAGACATCTGTTGACCCCTACTCATGGATTACGGTCTGGAACCTACAAGTAAAAGATACAACAGAGGAACAATGGCCAGACTAAACAAGACCCCATAAGGAAGGTGAAAAGAAAGAGCGTATGGGAGCAGGCTAGAAGAAATTAAAAGACACGAAAGTTGTGAATGCTAATTAGCCGTTTGAGAATCTATGTTAAATGTATTGCACCACACACACAATTATAGAATTGCTATTTTGTACTCAATTTTTACAATACCAGCAGATTTAATGTGACAGAATCTGGCAGAAATTCATGGAACATATTTAATTTACAAAAATAGATGTTAATTAAATTAAACTGTTCTTAATCTGTGATGCAGTTTACTGTAGGTTTTCCCAGAACTTTATCTGCACCTATGTGCAGCTGTTTTGTTTTTGTGAACATAACCCTAAACTGAAAACTTGTGGGGTAACGGAAACGTGGTAAAGAAATAGTTGCTCTTATTTCCGCAGAAAAGAAATTCGTTCAAGCCTAGATAAGGTAAAGATTACATTTCTTAACACAAACTTATTGTTTAGAGCTGAAATCACCTGCACTACACTCTAGATTTCTTGTAATAGCAGACATCCTAAAGCAGAACTGTCACTGCTGAGATTTGTGCATAACCCAATGGCTAATTAAAATAAAGCTACATATTGTGCTTTTACTTTACTAAAAATCTCATTTGTTTACATTTTTATTTCAATATGGCATAACCGGCACAAAATGCACGCTTAAAGGGACATTTAAGTGTGTATGTGACTGTACAACATTCCTGTAGAGATGCATCATAGGTTTTTATTAACCTCTGTAGCACTGCCCCAATAAACTCTTTAATAGCAATTATTGGGTTGAGGGCACAAGGAACTGTTAATTGCACATATACGCATATACACCACTTAAGATTACTGAAGTACTTTATGCATCTGTTATTTTCCTGACAGTCTATAAAAGTGCTAATTTCAATAGAAAGTGGTATTTTTATTATATAGGGCAGATACACCTTCCCTGGCTATAAATCAGACAACCAGGGAGATTTGATTTGCCATATCTGTTAGATCTCTCCCCTTACTTTTCAATGAGATGGACTTCAGCTCATTGAGAAGAATAGGAAACCCACAATTGGATCTTAATGAGAAGCCTCTAAATGGAGTATTCACAGCACAACTGACAGGGTTTTCCGCTATCTTGAGAATGTCAAATTTAAGGTCAAAATAGCAGAACAGGAAAATATTTCCATTACGCTTTCAGTTCAGCTACTATGGCCTTGAAGGACCTGTTGGACACCATAACAACTTTATCTAAATTAAGGTTTTATGGTGCCACATGGTCCCTGGTGCTGGTTTACCTAACGAGTTAAACTGTTCTCGAAAGGTTTAACCCTAAATATTGTGTTCCAGTGCCGAATTACCCTGCCTCTCTGACCTTCTGTTGTTTCAAAATCAGCACCACCACTGATTGGCTGAGAGCAGTCAGCTCAGGGTTAACTTCATGTCTAGGGGTTGTCTACCAGATTTCTGGTCGCCTAATTGATGCTGGACGTCCTCACTCTGTGCATGAGGGAGATAGCTATAGTGCCAGGAACACAGCTTTGTTTTCCTGGCACTATAGTTTCCCTTTAACCCCTTAAGGACCAAACTTCTGGAATAAAAGGGAATAATGACATGTCACACATGTCATGTGTCCTTAACCCCTTAAGGACACATGACGTGTGTGACACATCATGATTCCCTTTTATTCCAGAAGTTTGGTCCTTAAGGGGTTAAGGGGTTAAGCATTAGATCTCTCTTTACAGGAAATGTTTAGGAGGCTGTGTAAGACACTTCAGGGAGGTGTGACTAGAGCTGTATAAACAAAGTGATTTAACTCCTAAATGGCAGAGAATTCACTAGTGAGACTTCAGGGACATGAGCTGTACAACAAAACTACTCCATTGAGCTGGTCTGGGAGCCTATAGTGTCATTTTAAAGGAACACTATAGTCACCTAAATTACTTTAGCTAAATAAAGCAGTTTTAGTGTATAGATCATTCCCCTGCAATTTCACTGCTCAATTCACTGTCATTTAGGAGTTAAATCACTTTGTTTCTGTTTATGCAGCCCTAGCCACACCTCCCCTGGCTATGATTGACAGAGCCTGCATGAAAAAAAAAACTGGTTTCACTTTCAAACAGATGTAATTTACCTTAAATAGTTGTATCTCAATCTCTAAATTGAACTTTAATCACATACCGGAGGCTCTTGCAAGGTCTAGCAAGCTATTAACATAGCAGGGGATAAGAAAATTTTAATTAACCCCTTAAGGACACATAACATGTGTGACATGTCATGATTCCCTTTTATTCCAGAAGTTTGGTCCTTAAGGGGTTAAACAGAACTTGCAATAAAGAAAGCCTAAATAGGGCTGTCTTTACAGGAAGTGTTTATGGAAGGCTGTGCAAGTCACATGCAGGGAGGTGTGACTAGGGTTCATAAACAAAGGGATTTAACTCCTAAATGTCAGAGGATTGAGCAGTGAGGCTGCAGGGGCATGTTCTGTACACCAAAACTGCTTCATTAAGCTTAAGTTATTCAGGTGACTATAGTGTAACTTTAAGTTTTCTGTCTAAAATCCTAGTACTCAACTTCAAAGATTTCCATTAGTGTCCTTAGTCAATATAGCATCAGTAATAACCAAATACATCCCAATCTGGCACCTCTGCTCTGCTAAAAAAAAACATGTGCATTAAAACAATAGATTTGCTTGCCTTTTAGCCCTCACAGTTCCTGTGGTTGCCCCACCTTCCTGGTGGAGATCAGATTTTAGGAAATCCAGTGCTTCTCCAAAGAAAAACATTGGGAGGTTAGTGAGCATTTGCATTAAATTGCTTAATTTGCAGGGTTAACGGACCTTGGGCAGTGCACTCAGGCCACTTCATTAACCCCTTCCCGACCGCGGACGTATGAGGTACGTCCGACAAAAAACGGTCCTTAAGGACCGCGGACGTATCTCATATGTCCGCTGTAAATTTTAGCGATGGAAGGGTATTATACGATGCTTCGATATCGAGGCATCATGAAATATCCCCCACACTGCTGGGCACCTGAGTGATCGCTCCCCCCGGAGCCATCACTTCCGGGTTGCCGCACGTGGCGCCCGGTAGTGTACAGTAGAGCATTGGAAGCTATCAGGCAGGCTTCCAATGCTCTGCCTGTACTGAGTGCCTCAAGGGGTCGAGGCACTCACTAAAATAATTAATCAAATTTTAAAAAAATGTATAAGAAAAATAACCCCTTCCTTCCCTCCCTCCTTCCCTCTCCCTCCCTCACCTCCCCCCACTCCCTCTCCATGTACTTACTGATCGCCGCCATTCCCGCGCCGGTGATCGGTCTTCATCTGAGGGGGACTGTCTGTGTCACATCCTGCTCTGTTTTGTGATGATGTCTGGCTTTGGCTTCTGGTATCCAGTATATAGTGTGACTAAATCCCCATGATTTTCATATATAGTGCTTAGTTATTTCTCCTCTTGTTTTGCCTATGTTATCTTGTCTTGTTTTAGTTTGTATACCCAGTCCATGTACAGTCCTGTCCAATCATGCTCATGTTATGTTCATGTTTTCCTCATGTCTTGTGTCTATGTTCTGGGTTTAGCTTACTATATTTCTCTGGTTCTGGGTTCTATTAGTTCTGTCTTGTTTTCATGTTTGGTGCCTATCTCTAGTCTTGCCTTGTTTCTAGTACTGGATACAAACCTGCTGCAGAGCCTCCCTATTCAGCTCCTGGGAGGTCTGTTTAATTCCTGCTCCTAGTTCCCGGGATCCGCTTAAGCTGATTCAGGGTTCTGGTATGTGTCTGCACAAACGCTGGTGCTCAACACCAGGGGGCGTGCGGTTACCCTGCACCAGACCCTGCTAATCCACCTCCACACTGTGACTCCTACTCTGAACATCAGGCATACTGGGTCCCGGTCCTCGCACCGCCGTCCGGACAGTGTCTGGGTCCCGGGCACCGAACCGCCACCCTGACAGTCTGGGCTCAGCCCAGACAGTCCCTCTGTCAGGATTACAATTGATCCAATACGCAGTATTAGTATCATACTTAGGAATAAGGATAATGTCTAACCAGACATTAGAATTGCCGGACTTAACGTACCAGAGAATAGTCAAAATACTAGTCGAGGTCAGGAACACAGAACGAAACAGTTGCAAGGAATATCCAATAGTCAGGGATACCAGAATTCAGGGAAGTCAGAACGAAGCAAGAGAGTATAAAACAGGATTGATCCTCCAAACAATACGACAGGGACCAATAAATCTGGGAGCAAACGTCATGCTAGGAACCTTGAGTCTGATATTACGTGAGGAGAGCCACATGCGATCACCCACCTGGTAAACAGGGTTAGCACCCCGCCGCTTATCGGCATGAAACTTGAAACAAGTAGCCGCATTCTCAAGAGCTGAGTGGACTATAGTCCAAGTTTCACGTATAGAAGTAAGGTGGTCATCCAGAGCAGGGATAGCAGTGTCAGAGAATACAGCAATGAGAACAGTAGGATGGCGACCGTTGTTGACAAAAAATGGACTATACATGGTAGCATTAAATCCTGGCAAATTCGGCCCAAGGTAGGAATTCAGACTAATTCTCCAGAGTGCTATTGATAAAACAGCGAAAATACAGTTCCAATGACTGGTTAGCCCTCTCAGCCGCACCATTAGTTTGAGGATGGTATGAAGAAGAAAAGGATAATTCAATACCTAACTATTTATTGAATGCTCTCCAAAATCGTGACACAAATTGGAACCCTCTGTCAGACACAATATTTTTCGGAATACCTTGTAACCTGACATTCTCACGTATGAACTAGATCTTGGGAGGAAGGCAATTTTTTGAGTGGAACAAAGTGTGCCATTTTAGAAAAGCGGTCAACCACAACAAGGCTGGTGGTATAACCATTAGAACTCAGGAATTCCACAATGAAGTCCATGGACAAATGAGACCATAGGACACTGGGTACAGGAAGTGGAATAACCCACATGGAAGATTATGGGGAACCTTGAAAACCGCGCAAACTGTACAAGCATCCACATGGTCTTTGATGTCTTCCCAGAGCGAAGGCCACCAGAACGATCTCGAGACAGCGGATATCGTTTTATTAATACCCGGACGTCCAACAGTCACAATGTCATGAAATACCTTTAGCACCTCCTTTCTTTCTAACAAAGGAATAAACAATATATCTTGAGGTTTATCACAAGGTGTCTGGTACTGAGCTGCCATGATGGAGAGCAAAAATAAGTCGCAAGAGTGCACTGAGGACGGACAGCAGCTGAAATAGCCTGCCCTTCGGTGGGTCCCCGCTCAGAACTCAAGCTGGTTTTAGCTCATCTTGTGCCATTACAGAGAGAACATCTCTGAAGCATATCAGACTGGTCCCACCCATACGGGCAGTCCAGATCCGAAATGCCAGCAAGTTCCCTCTGCACGAGAGACACAGCAACCCCAGATGATCGTTTCAACCTTGTTAGGCATCATCAGTGAGGCATAGCTGATATCTCTCTAGGCACCGTGAGCAAGGGGTCCACGTCTGGATTGGCCAGTGTAGAATGGCTTCTAGTTTATGAGGGTCCATTTGGAAACCAGTGGCTGAAATATTATATCCCAAAAACTGAACCTCTGTTTGGTCAAATATGCACTTTTCAAGTTTGCAATAAAGTTCACTTTCAAGCAAAGTTTGCAACACTTGTTTGACATGTTTATGATGAGTCTGGAAGTCAGGGGAATAAATAAGGATATCATCTAAATACACTAATACAAAGATGTGTAAATATATATATATATGTGTAAATATATATATATGTATATATATATATATATATATATATGTGTGTGTGTGTGTGTATGTATATATATATATATATATATATATGTGTGTATGTGTGTGTATATATATATATATATATATATATATATATATATATATATGTAGTCTCTGAGAACATCATTGCTAAAATCTTGAAATACAGCCGGGGCATTGCATAAGCCGAAGGGCATGCCAAGTTACTCATAGTGACCACTTCTAGTGTTAAATGCAGTTTTTTATCCTTAATCCTTACCAATTGTAAGGTATTAGTAAATAACTTAGCGCCTTGGAGTCTGTCAAACAATTCCAAGATAAGGGGAATTGGATAGGCATGTTTATGGTTATTTTGTTCAATGCCCTATAATCAATCCATGGGCGTAATTCTCCATCTTTCTTGGATACAAAAAAGAACCCCGCACCAGCAGGCGAAGAAGACTTATGTATGTGGCCTTTAAGTAAAGAATCTTTAATATATTCCTCCATGATTCTACTCTCCTTTGGGGATAGGGCATATATTGCCCCCTTAGGGTACATAGCACCAGGTAGCAGATCTTTAGCAGAATCATAAGATCTGTGAGGAGGCAGCGTATCAGTGTGACTTTTACTGAACGCTTCTCTAACCTCCCAGTGCTGCACTCTCTTGGTAATAGGTGACATGCATCTCTCACTACAGTCTTTACTCCATTCCAGTATTTCCCCCTTAGCCCAGTCAATATGAGGGTTTTGCTTAGCAAGCCATGAGAATCCTAATATGATGGGACAAGAAGGGGAAGCAATTATCTAAAATGTGATGCTCTCGTTGTGTAAAGCTCCTATAGTATTACTAAAAGGCATGGTTTCATGGGTAATACATGGCTGAGAGAGAGGTCTCCCATGAATAGCTTCAACGGCCAGGGGTGATGATCTCTCCTTGATAAGTATGGAGTGTCTGTTGACAAATTGCGTGTCGATAAAGTTTCCTGCAGCACCTGAGTCCATCAGGGCTTTGCATGCAAAACCTTTCTTGTTGCAATTGACAGTAATATCAAGGAGAAATCTACTTTGGGTAGTACCAGAGGACATATCCATCACACCTAAGACCTGTCAAAAGTTTTCCGGACGTATGGGACAAGCATCTCTCATATGTCCCTTCTTGCCACAGTATAAACAAAGGCCCTTCTTTCTTCTTAACTGTTTCTCTGCCTCTGAAAGTCTTGTAACCCCCAATTGCATAGGTTCCGGCTCCAGGGGCGGACTGACCGGTCGGGCACTTCGGACATGGTCCGAGGGCCCGGCCGGGAGGGGGGCCCGCCCTCAGGGGGCCCGGCCGCCCCTTTAAATGCTGCAGCCGCTTGAGCGCTCTCTTAAGAGCGCTCAGGCGGCTGCAGCTTCTCACCTCCCCTCCCCGTAGCGTGGCCGAGCTGCTCTGCGTCCGCGGTGCCGGCCGGAGTGATAGGAAGGTGCACACACACTGAGTGTGCACCTTCCTGTCAGTCCGGCCGGGTACAGGAAACAGAAACTCCTGTTTCGCGTGGAACAGGAGTTTCTGTTTCCTGTACCCGGCCGGACTGACAGGAAGGTGCACACTCAGTGTGTGTGCACCTTCCTATCAATCCGGCCGGCACCGCGGACGCAGAGCAGCTCGGCCACGCTACGGGGAGGGGGTAAAAAGAGAGAGGGAGGGAGGGGGGGGAGTTAAAAGAGAGAGGGGGGGTAAAAGAGAGAGGGAGGGGGGGTTAAAAGAGAGAGGGAGGGAGGGGTTAAAAGAGAGAGGGGGGTTAAAAGAGAGAGGGGGGTAAAAGAGAGAGGGGGGGGTTAAAAGAGAGAGGGGGGGTTAAAAGAGAGAGGGAGGGGGGGTTAAAAGGGGGAGGGGGGGATGTTAAAAAAGATGGGTTAAAAGAGAGAGGGAGGGGGTTTAAAAGAGAGAGGAGGGGGGTTTAAAAGAGGGAGGGGGTTAAAAGAGAGAGGGAGTTAAAAGAGGGAGGGGGGGTTAAAAGAGAGAGGGGGGTTAAAAGAGAGAGGGGGGTTAAAAGAGAGAGGGGGGAGGTTAAAAGAGACAGGGGGGTTAAAAGAGAGAGGAGGGGGGTAAAAAGAGAGAGGGGAGTAGGGGGGGTAAAAAGAGAGAGGGAGGGGGGTAAGAAGAGAGGGGGTAAGAAGAGAGAGGGAGGGGGTAAGAGGAGGGAGGGGGGTAAGAAGGGAGGGGGGTAAGAAGAGAGGGGGGGTAAGAAGAGGGAGGGGGTAAGAAGATAGAGAGGGGGTAAGAAGGGAGGGGGGAGTAAGAAGGGGGTAAGAAGAGGGGGTGGGGGGAGTAAAAGAGGAAGGGGGGAGTAAGAAGAGGGGGGAGGGGGGTAAGAAGAGCGGGGAGGGGGTAAGAAGAGGGGGAGGGGGTAAGAAGAGGGGGGAGTAAGAAGAGGTGGGAGTAAGAAGAGGGGGAGGGGGAGTAAGAAGAGGGGGAGAGTAAGGAGAGGGGGAGTAAGAAGGGGGGTAAGAAGAGAGGGGGAGTAAGAAGGGGGGAGGGGGGTAAGAAGAGGGGAGAGTAAGAAGAGAGGGGGGGAGTAAAGGGGGTAAGAAGAGGGGAGGGGGGAGTAAAAAGAGGAAGGGGGAGTAAGAAGAGGGGGGAGGGGGTAAGAAGAGGGGGGAGTAAGAAGAGGTGGGAGTAAGAAGAGGGGGAGGGGGAGTAAGAAGAGGGGGAGAGTAAGAAGAGGGGGAGGGGGAGTAAGAAGAGGGGGAGAGTAAGGAGAGGGGGAGTAAGAAGGGGGGTAAGAAGAGAGTGGGAGTAAGAAGGGGGTAAGAAGAGGGGGAGGGGGGAGTAAGAGGAGGGCAATTGCCCCCTCCCCTGTCCGCAGGCACCGTGCGGGCAGCCGGCAGGGGAGGGAGGAAGAGAGGACCCAGGAGCTCAGCCTGCAGCTCCTCTGGGTCCTTCTTGCGCGAGCACAGATCGTTGCCGCGGTTACCACGGCAACGTTACGGCTCTTGCGAGAGTAAACTCTAGCCCTGGAGCTACGGGCTAGAGTTCACTCTCAACACTGTGACCACCAGGTATTCCTGGTGGTCGCAGTGGTGAGAGTGAACTTTAGCCCCATAAACACACTGCCCCCACACACCATACACATTCACACACTGCCCCCCATACACACACACTGCCCCCACACACACCATACACATTTACACACATTGCCTCACACACACACACATACACTGCCCACCCATACACACACAGCCCCCCATACTAACATTGCCACACACATACACAGCCCCCTCGTACACACATTGCCCCACACACCCTACACATTCACACACTACACCCCCTCACACACACTGAACCTTTCACACACACTGCACCCCTTACACATTGCACCACTGCTCCTATACCCTACTACAGCCTCATATCCCAGCAGACCCCAGGTAAGTTGTCAAACTGTTCTTAAACGGTTTGACTACTTACTCTGGGAGGGGGGGCCGAGTAGTAGTGGTTATTGTGCATGGATTATTTCTTTAAATAATCTACGAGTGCCCCAGTAGCCAGCAAGCCAGCCAACCCACAGGCCAGCCAGCCCACAGGCTGGCCAGTAGACAGCCAGCCAGCCTACAGGCCACCAGTTAGGCTTAAAGCCAGCAAACCCACAGCCTGCCAACCGCAGCCAGCAAGCCACAGCCTGCCAGCCAGCAAGCCACAGCCAGCAAGCCACAGCCTGCCAGCCGCAGCCAGCAAGCCCACAGCCTGCCGGCCGCAGCCAGCAAGCCCACAGCCTGCCGGCAGTAGCCAGCAAGCCCACAGCCTGCCAGCAAGCCCACAGCCTGCCAGCCGCAGCCAGTAAGCCCACAGCCTTCCAGCAAGCCCACAGACTGCCAGTCAGCAACAGTAATTAAGGTAAGAGGAGCCAACTTGGCCTAGGTATCAGCTATGTTGTGTTGCTATATTGTGAATAGGAACCAGAGTGTTGGAGAGACCCCCCTCCAGGCCCCATTAGACTCCATTGTAGTCTCTAATGGGACCTGGAGGAAACACACTCTCTAAAGGACACTGAGATAGCCTCTGCTAGAATGCTCCCCCCCTCCATGGCCCATTAGCCCTCAATTGTAGTCTCTACTGGGGTCTGGAGGCGACTGTTTCCAGCAGGGACACTGAGATGGCCTCTGTTAGAAAGACCCCCTTCCAAGCCTATTAGACTCCATTGTAGTCTCTAATAGGGCCTGGAGGGGATTCTTTCTAACACACTCTCTAAAGGACACTGAGATAGCCTCTGCTAGAAAGACCCCCCTCCATGGCCCATTGTAGTCTCTACTGGGGCCTTGAAGGGATTATTGCACTTTTGTTCCTTGTGTCTAAAGATTGTGTAGGGTGTGGCTGGAGGCGGTGCATGGAGGCGGGACATGGGTGGCGCTTGCTGCGGAGTATGGGTGGGGCCTGTAAGGGGCCCTTGATTTATTTTGAGGGTTCTCAGTCCGCCCCTGTCCGGCTCAGACTGTACAGGAAAGCCAGAGACTACGCCAGTGACATATTCAAGCGTCTTTAAGCCGTATGCTCCATAGAGTTGGGCTTTATGGCAGAGTGGCCAGAAGAAAGCCATTACTTTCGCAAAAAAACAAAATGGCACGTTTTGAGTTTTCGAAAAGGCATGTGGGAGACTCCCAAAATGTATGGAGGAAGGTGCTCAGGTCTGATGAGACTAAAATTTAACTTTTCGTCCATCAAAGAAAATTCTATGTCTGGCGCAAACCCAACACATCATATCACCCAAAGAACACCATCCCCACAGTGAAACATGGTGATGGCAGCATCATGCTGTGGGGATGTTTTTCAGCAGCCGGGACTGGGAAACTGGTCAGAGTTGAGGGAAAGATGGATGGTGCTAAATACAGGGACATTCTTGAGAAAAAACTGTACCATTGCTTGATTTGAGGCTAGGACGGAGGTTCACCTTCCAGCAGGAGAATGACCCCAAACACACTGCTAAAGCAACACTTAAGTGGTTTAAGGGGAAACATGTAAATGTGTTGTAATTACTATATGTATTTTGGCTGATGTGTACTATAGTCATTGCTGCCACCCAGGAGTAATGGTGCGCAGGACTAATTTCTTTGTATTTGTATTCACTTTTGTATCACACAGCTAGGTTGCAATACTGCTGCCCTTCCCATGTGTTCCCTATTAAGGGTTAATAAGCATGTAGGGATGTATATTAAAAAAAAATACACCTTTCTGTCTCATTAGAGATATTTTTGCCAGAAGCTCAAGGAAGCAAGGCGAATGGTCAGAGTTAGGACCCACCTAAGAGGTCTGCCTTGACGTGGCAGGTAGGGCATACCCTCTCATGGCCATTGGAGGTAACTAAAAACCTCCATTTGTTTAAAAATACATAGGGATGTGGAAAGAGCGCAGGTAACTTTTTTCCTTCGGTTTTTACTAAATGTGTTGGAATGGCCTAGTCAAAGCCCAGACCTCCAATCCAATAGAAAATATGTGGTCAGACTTAAAGATTGCTGTTCACAAGCACAAACCATCCAACTTGAAGGAGCTGGAGCAGTTTTGCAAGGAGGAATGGGCAAAAACCCCAGTGGTAAGATGTGTCAAGCTCATAGAGACTTATCCAAAGTGACTTGGAGCTGTGATTGCTGCAAAAGGTGGCTGTACAAAGTATTGCCTTTAGGGGGGTGAATAGTTATGCACATTGACTTTTTCTGTTATGTTGTCCTATTTGTTGTTTGCTTAACAATAAAAAAAAAAAAAGAAAACATCTTCAAAGTTGTGGGCATGTTCTGTAAATTAAATGATGCAAATCCTTAAACAATCCATGTTAATTCCAGGTTGTGGGGCAACAAAACATGAAAAATGCTAAGGGGGTGAATACTTTTGCAAGGCACTGTGTGTGTGTGTGTGTATATATATATATATATATTGTGAGCGTAAAAGTGGCATTGTGGTTGATGGAAGATACATCAGGCCTGATTTGCTAAACTGCGACCTGAGAATTTTCAGTTAAATGCCCCAGGAAAGATGTTAGCGTTTGCAATCTACATTGCTGAGGTTCTGAAAAACATGGTATGGATCCCTGGGGCAGAGTATTTGGAGAGTAGGATGGGCCAATGCTCCAACAGCACTAGTTGCTGTGTAACAAACCACAATTTAGATTTGACTTAAGAGTTAACTAATTGACACTCACCTGTAGCTAGTCAATTAGTAGACAGGCCTTTAAAATGAAGAGGGCAGCCTGCTGCAGGGGAGGGAGAAAAAGACAGCTAGGAGAGTGAATGACAACTGTGTTCATTGCAAAGACATTTCTTTTGTTTGGAAATTGGTAAGTGGGAAAGCCACCCAATTGCAGATAGCAATTTCCTGTCTAGTAAGAGCTCAAGTAAGAGCAAGGGATTTTGTTTGTTTGAAAATTGAATGGAGACCCTGATGGAGGATACCAGGGTCAGCCAAAGGCGATTCGGGCGAGCCACTATCTTCAGAAAATGACCACATCCGATGATGTAGAGGCGTACCTTCTGGCATTTGAACGCACTGCTGAGAGAGAGGGATGGTCGGCTGGTGAGTGGGCAAGCATATTGGCACCGTTCCTAAGTGGAGAGCCACAGAAAGCATATTATGACCTAGAACCAGCCGAGGCAAGTAACTACAGCAAATTGAAAGCTGAAATCTTGGCACGACTGGGTGTAACCTCTGCAGTACGTGCCCAAAGGTTCCACTCATGGTCATATTGTTCAGACAAAGCCGCACGCTCCCAAATGTTTGACCTCATACACCTTGCACGGAAATGGCTACAACCTGAAATCCATTCAGCTAGCCACATTGTGGAAACCCTAGTTATGGACCGTTTTTTGTGTGGTTTACCAGCTGCCCTACGTCGCTGGGTCAGCCAAAGTGACCCCCATACCGCTGACCAACTGATTGCCTTGGTAGAAAGATATGTGGCTGCAGGAGAACTGCTATCTCCTACTTCAAAGGAAAACCCGCGCAATCCTAAGTCCCATGATTCGGCAAGACCTGGTAAAACTGTTCAAGGTTTAAGGGGAGCTGAAGAGCGGCAGCTCTATACACAAAACACCAGGGGGGCATCCAGGTCTAATAGGCCTGGGAGAGGAACTGATTGGTGGACAGATTTCACTGTCAAATGTTTCAGGTGCAAAGAGGCTGGTCATATGGCCAAAGACTGTCCATTGGGGGATGAACCTATGGAATGCAATATGGGCAAAGATGAGGGAGCCCGTT
Organism: Pelobates fuscus; assembly: GCF_036172605.1. NCBI lineage: Eukaryota > Metazoa > Chordata > Amphibia > Anura > Pelobatidae > Pelobates > Pelobates fuscus. The sequence continues at coordinate 133,001,761 of NC_086319.1, read as the reverse complement.
CATGTTTGTTTAACTGTTATGGTACTATTACCAATGACTATGATGATAACCCGCATAAATGCTGTGTAACTGTGAACGGAAAAATGTCTAAAGCATTACTTGATTCAGGCAGTATGGTAACGTTGGTAACAGAGTCTATAATACCTTGGGTAAAACCCGATCATGTACAGAAAATAGGCATTATCTGTGTTCATGGTGATAAAAAAGAATACCCCACTGCGGAAGTAAATATTGGAACCCAGTATGGGGATTTAAAGTACCTAGATTAGCCCATGAGGTAGTGATCGGTAGAGACTTTCCTCATTTTCTAGAATTAATGGCAGCTGTACAAAAGAGGAAACAAAATTTATCAGAAATTAGTCAATCGGCCGAGGATAATGTGTTCCCTTTTTCCGATATTGACTTGGGTTTTGACCACTGTGACGGAAAAATGAGAAAAAGGAGAAAGTACTGCCCTAAACCAGTATTAATAGGAGATAACCCAGCTCAAACTAGTGAGGAGTCTACCAATACTACAGACAAGGATAAGGACCTAATTGATATTGGAGTTAGTCCAGGTAATTTTAAAAGTGCTCAGTGGGAAGATCCCACTTTAGTGACAGCTAGAAATGATATTAAAGTTGTGAACGGGGTTGCTAATCAGCCAGGAGAAGCCCTACCGTTCCCCTATTTTGAAGTACAAAACGACCTAATGTACCGTGTAGAAAAAAGGGATTCAGACGTCATTAAGCAGCTGTTGGTTCCTCAGACTTACCAAAATATAGTACTAAAGTTGGCTCACAGCCACGTATTAGGGGGACATTTGGGAGTCGAAAAGACTAGAGAGAGAGTCCTTAGAAGGTTTTACTGGCCTGGAGTGTTTACTGCTATTACAAACTATTGCTCTTCGTGCCCCGAGTGCCAGTACAGGGCTCCTTTCAAGACTTTTCGTAGTCCACTTGTACCCTTACCCATAATTGATGTGCCTTTTGAAAGGATCGCTATGGACTTAGTGGGGCCACTGGTAAGGTCTGCTAGGGGACACCAATATATATTAGTCGTCTTGGACTATGCAACTCGCTACCCTGAGGCCATTCCCTTGCGTAATACCTCTTCAAAGGTAATAGCTAAGGAACTTATGTTGATGTTCAGTAGGGTGGGTATCCCTAAAGAAATCCTGACAGATCAGGGGACCCCGTTCATGTCCAGAGTCACAAAAGAGTTGTGCAGGCTCTTACAGGTTAAACATCTTAAGACCTCAGTATATCACCCACAGACTGATGGTTTAGTAGAGAGGTTCAACAAAACCCTTAAGAGTATGCTACGCAAGGTAATTGATGCAGATGGAAGGAACTGGGATTTTTTATTGCCATATCTACTGTTTTCCATTAGGGAAGTTCCACAGGCCTCCACGGGCTTCTCTCCTTTTGAATTGTTATACGGAAGACATCCCAGGGGAATATTAGATATTGCTAAGGAGACCTGGGAACAGGAGACTACTCCCCACAGGAGTGTAATTGAGCATATAGCTCAAATGCAGGATAGAATGGCCACCATCATGCCTATTGTCAGGGAACACATGCTAGAAGCCCAGCAGGCTCAGAAAAGCAGCTATAACCGAAATGCTAGAGTCAGAGTGTTCCAACCTGGAGACAGGGTATTGGTTCTGGTCCCTACTGTGGAGAATAAGTTCCTTGCGACTTGGCATGGACCCTATGAAATAATAGAAAAAGTGAGTGATGTCAATTATAAAGTCAGACAACCAGGGAGAAGAAAGCCTGAACAGTTGTATCATATAAATCTGTTAAAGCCATGGAAGGACAGGGAGATCCTGATTGCTTTAAAACCTACAGACCCCCCTATAGCAGAGCCAGAGGTGAACGTATCTGAGACTCTGTCTGTGCATCAAAAGCAAGAGGTCAGAGATTTCATCAGAAGAAATAGGGATGTTTTCTCGGTAGTTCCAGGAAAGACTAAAGTGATCAAACATGATATAATAACCGAACCGGGGAAAAGAGTTAATCTCAAGCCCTATAGAATTCCTGAGGCCCGGAGGGAGGTTATAAACTTAGAAGTTGAGAGCATGTTAAAACTTGGAGTCATTGAAGAATCCCAGAGTAACTGGAGTAGCCCTATTGTATTGGTGCCAAAACCTGATGGCACATGGAGGTTCTGTAACGACTACCGCAAGTTAAATGCCATCTCAAAATTTGATGCCTACCCAATGCCCAGAGTTGATGAGCTAATAGAAAGACTGGGTAAAGCTCGTTATCTAACAACCTTGGACTTAACCAAGGGTTACTGGCAGGTCCCTCTCACCAAAAGAGCCAAAGAAAAGACAGCCTTTTCAACACCCAGTGGCCTATTTCAGTACACTGTATTGCCATTTGGGTTACATGGGGCACCTGCCACATTCCAACGAATGATGGACAGAATTCTTAGACCTCATGTTCGTTATGCTGCAGCATATTTGGACGATGTCGTCATCCACAGTACAGACTGGGAATCCCACCTTCCCAAAGTTCAAGCGGTGCTTGATGCTGTCCGCTCAGCGGGCTTAACTGCCAACCCTTCCAAGTGTACAATTGGTTTAGAGGAAGCAAAGTACTTGGGTTATTCTATTGGAAGGGGTTTGGTTAAACCACAGGAAGCCAAAGTAGAAGCCATACAAAAATGGCCACAGCCCCTTACAAAGAAACAAGTAAAGGCATTTCTGGGTTTGATTGGATATTATAGGCGGTTCATCCCAGATTTTGCTACCATGGCTGCACCTCTAACAGACCTTATTAAAGCCAAATCCCCGGTCATAGTTAAGTGGTGCCCTGAGGCGGAAGAGTCTTTTAAGAGTTTGAAGGAAGCTATCTGTAGCCACCCTGTCTTGGTGACCCCAGATTTTTCCAGGGACTTTATAGTTCAGACAGATGCTTCTGATATTGGCTTGGGGGCTGTTCTTTCACAGGAATACCAGGGTGAAGAACACCCTATATTTTATTTGAGCAGGAAGTTAAACCCGCACGAGAAGAACTACTCTATTGTTGAGAAAGAGTGTCTTGCTATTAAGTGGGCATTAGACTCTCTAAAATACTACCTGCTGGGAAGAAAGTTCCGCTTGCACCTCTCGGACTATGCACCTCTGACATGGATGTATCAGAACAAAGAAAATAACTCCAGAGTAACCAGGTGGTTTTTGAGTTTACAATCTTTTAATTTCACTGTGGAACACAGGGCTGGTCTGCGACAGGGTAATGCTGATGGGCTGTCGAGGGTACACTCTCTGATTTCCATGGTCGCTCAAACCAATAGGTATGGGCTGGGGGGGAGGATATGTGAGCGTAAAAGTGGCATTGTGGTTGATGGAAGATACATCAGGCCTGATTTGCTAAACTGCGACCTGAGAATTTTCAGTTAAATGCCCCAGGAAAGATGTTAGCGTTTGCAATCTACATTGCTGAGGTTCTGAAAAACATGGTATGGATCCCTGGGGCAGAGTATTTGGAGAGTAGGATGGGCCAATGCTCCAACAGCACTAGTTGCTGTGTAACAAACCACAATTTAGATTTGACTTAAGAGTTAACTAATTGACACTCACCTGTAGCTAGTCAATTAGTAGACAGGCCTTTAAAATGAAGAGGGCAGCCTGCTGCAGGGGAGGGAGAAAAAGACAGCTAGGAGAGTGAATGACAACTGTGTTCATTGCAAAGACATTTCTTTTGTTTGGAAATTGGTAAGTGGGAAAGCCACCCAATTGCAGATAGCAATTTCCTGTCTAGTAAGAGCTCAAGTAAGAGCAAGGGATTTTGTTTGTTTTTTATTTAAAGCACCTGTTTTCTTACTGAATAAAGAAAAAGGAAAATCGAGCTGACTGTGTCCTGGACTTTATATACCCTAGAAGGCGGTGGTTACTGCAAGATCTGTGACAGCCCTACCTGTAAAAGAGGTGGTTTGTTACAATATATATATATATATATATATATATATATATATATATATATATTGTCATACTAAGTGTGTTTTTTATTAATATGTGCATATATTAATCAGGCATACATTAATAAACAACTAAATGTGCATTTATATACCTAAAAAAATATTTTAGGTATATAAATGCACATTTAGTTGTTTATTAATGTATGCCTGATCCTGATGAAAGTTCCAGAGGGGACTGAAACGTTGATCTTTTAATATGGAAAACAATAAACTGTAAGTTTTATCTTCACCAAGTCCGGGAGTGCTGGTCATTATCTACTATTATATATATATATATATATATATATATATATATATATATAGTGTGTGTGTGTGTGTATGTGTGTGTATATATATATATATATATATATATATATATATATATATATATATATATATACAGGGAGTGCAGAATTATTAGGCAAGTTGTATTTTTGAGGATTAATTTTATTATTGAACAACAACCATGTTCTCAATGAACCCAAAAAACTCATTAATATCAAAGCTGAATATTTTTGGAAGTAGTTTTTAGTTTGTTTTTAGTTTTAGCTATTTTAGGGGGATATCTGTGTGTGCAGGTGACTATTACTGTGCATAATTATTAGGCAACTTAACAAAAAACAAATATATACCCATTTCAATTATTTATTTTTAGCAGTGAAGCCAATATAACATCTCAACATTCACAAATATACATTTCTGACATTCAAAAACAAAAACAAATCAGTGACCAATATAGCCACCTTTCTTTGCAAGGACACTCAAAAGCCTGCCATCCATGGATTCTGTCAGTGTTTTGATCTGTTCACCATCAACATTGCGTGCAGAAGCAACCACAGCCTCCCAGACACTGTTCAGAGAGGTGTTCTGTTTTCCCTCCTTGTAAATCTCACATTTGATGATGGACCACAGGTTCCCAATGGGGTTCAGATCAGGTGAACAAGGAGGCCATGTCATTAGATTTTCTTCTTTTATACCCTTTCTTGACAGCCACGCTGTGGAGTACTTGGACGCGTGTGATGGAGCATTGTCCTGCATGAAAATCATGTTTTCCTTGAAGGATGCAGACTTCTTCCTGTACCACTGCTTGAAGAAGGTGTCTTCCAGAAACTGGCAGTAGGACTGGGAGTTGAGCTTGACTCCATCCTCAACCCGAAAAGGCCCCATAAGCTCATCTTTGATGATACCAACCCAAACCAGTACTCCACCTCCACCTTGCTGGCGTCTGAGTCGGACTGGAGCTCTCTGCCCTTTACCAATCCAGCCACGGCCCATCCATCTGGCCCATCAAGACTCACTCTCATTTCATCAGTCCATAAAACCTTAGAAAAATCAGTCTTGAGATATTTCTTGGCCCAGTCTTGACGTTTCAGCTTGTGTGTCTTGTTCAGTGGTGGTCGTCTTTCAGCCTTTCTTCCCTTGGCCATGTCTCTGAGTATTGCACACCTTGTGCTTTTGGGCACTCCAGTGATGTTGCAGCTCTGAAATATGTCCAAACTGGTGGCAAGTGGCATCTTGGCAGCTGCACGCTTGACTTTTCTCAGTTCATGGGCAGTTATTTTGCGCCTTGGTTTCTCCACACGCTTCTTGCGACCCTGTTGACTATTTTGAATGAAACGCTTGATTGTTCGATGATCACGCTTCAGAAGCTTTGCAATTTTAAGAGTGCTGCATCCCTCTGCAAGATATCTCACTATTTTTGACTTTTCTGAGCCTGTCAAGTCCTTCTTTTGACCCATTTTGCCAAAGGAAATGAAGTTGCCTAATAATTATGCACACCTGATATAGGGTGTTGATGTCATTAGACCACACCCCTTCTCATTACAGAGATGCACATCACCTAATATGCTTAATTGGTAGTAGGCTTTCGAGCCTATACAGCTTGGAGTAAGACAACATGCATAAAGAGGATAATGTGGTCAAAATACTCATTTGCCTAATAATTCTACACTCCCTGTATATATATATATATATATATATATATATATATATATATATATATATATATATATATATATAATTATTAAAAATAAATAAACTTAATTTTTTTTATATATATATATATATATATAAATGGCTGTAATAGAAGGCTGCACTCACAGATTCCATAAAATATAACTTTTAATCAGTCTGTTAAAAGAATCAACGTTTCAGTCCTACTTGAGGGCTTTCATCAGGATTATACAGACAATGTACAAAAGACAGTGTATATATATATAGGTTACAATAAATAGACTCACCCCAGGTGTTCTGTGTTGTGACCCGCGTCTAACCCGTAAAAGTGCGCATGAGCGAGGCTAACTCTGCCCCCAAACGTGACATCATGCGTGTGCGGCCGCCGTTGTCATAGAAATGCGGCCAAACATGAAGTGTTGCGATCAGGATTCTATCCTAAGCGCATGTACGGGGGCTAACCCGCCCCCTAACATAACACTAGCATGTGCGATTATAAATGTAAGCCACATTAGATTTCATTAGCGCGTTACTATGGCAACAATACACAAAGATGTTATGTTAGCCCACGCACATGCGCTTAGGATAGAATCCTGATCGCAACACTTCATGTTTGGCCGCGTTTCTATGACAACGACGGCCGCATGCGCATGATGTCACGTTTGGGAAGTCTTTGTGACCCAGTGGCTACTAAAAAAGACTGGACATACCCCATTTGCAATACCTGGGGTTTTCTACTTTTGGAAATGGTATGCCATTATGGGGGGTAATTCTCATTCCTGGGCTACCATACGGTCTCAAAGGCAACGTAACGAATCTGGGGAATTTCAATGTGAAAAAACTAAAAAATTTACCATGCTACATTTGACCCTGTAACTTTTATTGCAGTAAACTCAAACAGTATTATGACATTCACAGTTAGAATGTCACGTAGAACTAAAAAAAAATGTAAATTCTTATTTTCTCCAATTTTTTGATATTCTATTCATATTAAATTATGTTTCCTACCAAAATATCTGATGTAAAAGGAGAGCCCTGTTTCTCCTGAATAAAATTAAATATAATAAGTGTGGGTGCGAAGAGGCGAATTACGCCAGAACAGCGCAAATTCAAGTTTTTGTTTACGTTTTGTTTTCATCACAATGTGTACATTTGGCTCAGTTAATAAACAAAAAATATTTTTTTAATGAATAATTAGTTAATCCAATGCATTCAACAAGAAAGTTGCTGTACAGCAAATCTAAATTGTGCTGCGTCCGGTTATGTTTCCTCACTGTACTACAAAGACTTATTCAAAAGCAATTTTCATTACTTTTCAAAGAGATAGCAGCTGTTTATCTGTTCATTTGTTACAGACACCTAAAAGGCCACAGAATGTTTGCTAACCAAAGCTCCTTTGATCAATGTAAAATAGAAATGTTTTTATTATGATTATTTTTAGTAATCATGGAGTAATCTTATCACTGGTATAATTCAGATTTTTTTCCCTTCCTAAACCTTCCTAAACTGTGCCATTTCTTAGAGGGAATATCGTTGCTGAGAGAGATAATATCTTGTCTGTCTGTCTGTGGTTTATGCAGACAATGACGTCCTTGCTGACGTCTACATAGTGCAGTTATGTTTCCTTATGTTTCATAATTGTATGATTTCCTGTTTCATACATGAGGTGCGCAAATTAATATGTATATGTGTGATGTGTGTGAACATTTGTGAAATTAATGTTTGTGCATGTGAATGATGTATCTATCACACACATAGTGTGAGGTTATGGGGAGGCAGGGGCATGTTATTGCTGTGGTCGCCATAGATACATGGTGACAGTGTCCACTTCAAAAGCAATAATACCTTAAGTTGACATTCACCATCATATGCTGGAGCACTGGGATTCTACTTAGCAGCAACAAAATGATGTTGGTACTAATTCACAGCAAAGAGTGCATAAGAGTTAGACTCAAGACATTTGTGGCTCATAGTGATGTCGCGAACATAAAATTTTCGGTTCGTACTTCCGCAAACGTTCGCGAACCGGCGAACCGGGCGAACCGCCAAAGACTCCAATGGGCAGGCGCATTTTAAAACCCACAGGGACTCTTTCTGGCCACAATAGTGATGGAAAAGTTGTTTCAAGGGGACTAACACCTGGACTGTGGCATGCCGGAGGGGGATACATGGCAAAACTCCCATGGACAATTACACAGTTGATGCAGAGTCTGGTTTTAATTCATAAAGGGCATAAATCACCTAACATTCCTAAATCACAATGGATATGGATTGACACCTGACATATGACATATTGACACCTTGACATATGGATTGACACCTGTCCTTAGAGACCCTGATACACACTGACACAGAGCAGAATAGGGACTGTTCCCCCTACATAGGGTCACTTGACAGATATGGATTGACACCTGTCCTCAGGGACCCTGATACACACTGACACAGAGCAGAATAGGGACTGTTCCCGCTACATAGGGTCACTTGGCAGATATGGATTGACACCTGTCCTCAGGGACCCTGATACACACTGACACAGAGCAGAATAGGGACTGTTCCCGCTACATAGGGTCACTTGGCAGATATGGATTGACACCTGTCCTCAGGGACCCTTATACACACTGACACAGAGCAGAATAGGAACTGTTCCCCCTACATATGGTCACTTGACAGATATGGATTGACACCTGTCCTCAGGGACCCTGATACACACTGACACAGAGCGGAATAGGGACTGTTCCTCCTACATAGGGTCACTTGGCAGATATGGATTGACACCTGTCCTCAGGGACCCTGATACACGCTGACACAGAGCAGAATAGGGACTGTTCCCTCTACATAGGGTCACTTGGCAGATATGGATTGACACCTGTCCTCAGAGACCCTGATACACACTGACACAGAGCAGAATAGGGACTGTTCCCCTACATAGGGTCACTTGGCAGATATGGATTGACACCTGTCCTCAGGGACCCTGATACACACTGACACAGAGCAGAATAGGGACTGTTCCCCCTACATAGGGTCACTTGACAGATATGGATTGACACCTGTCCTAAGGGACCCTGATACACACTGACACAGAGCAGAATAGGGACTGTTCCTCCTACATAGGGTCACTTGGCAGATATGGATTGACACCTGTCCTCAGGGACCCTGATACACACTGACACAGAGCAGAATAGGGACTGTTCCCTCTACATAGGGTCACTTGGCAGATATGGATTGACACCTGTCTTCAGGGACCCTGAAACACACTGACACAGAGCAGAATAGGGACTGTTACCCCTAAATAGGGTCACTTGGCAGATATGGATTGTGGTGAAACCAACCTCGCCACTATGAACTGGAGAAGCCTGGTTGCCATTCAATAATGTGCACTCAGACCTAAGCTATCTGGGGATATGTTGCATGTCTTTATTTTATGTATTAAATGTAACCTTGTTTATTTTATGGTATTTTATGTCTTTTTGCAACCATGTGCTCAATGGAGTCTTGTCTCTGTCCTGGGAGGTAATTGGATTACTTCTCCATTGTCTCCAGGAGAGAGGGCTCTGTAAAACCGGTCTGAGCCAAAAAGCCATGCTGGCAGGGGGTTTTAAAAGATACTTTACTAACTTTTGAACCCCTGGTCTGATTCATGACATTTTTTAATATGTTGTTCCCCTGAATGGATTGATTGTGGATATGTATTTTTATGTGAATGCGATGTATAGTTTTAGAGTTATGAAAGTTGGGTAGAATGTATGTTTTAACTGTATGTGTAATTGAGTTTCCTCTCAGGATAAGGGGAGGGAATATGTGGGATGTAACTGTGATGTGATTGGTTGTTTTATACCTCCCTGTGGGCGGACCTGTATTTGCAACTACTGTAATAAAAACCAGGCTGGGTGGGCCAGCACCTGAGTTCCTGTTTAACCCTCAAAGTGAAGTGTCGTCTCATTATTGGGGGAGGATTTATTGACTGCTAGGATTGAAAACCTATTCGTATGGTTCCTATTCAACTGTCTACAGCATTCAGAGGCTTGAGAGGATTCATGTGTTTCTCCGATACGGTGATTATGGTGTCTGCCAGAGTGCTTGGAGTCCTCAGGAAACGCTAGGAGCATCCTTTAGCGGAGGTACCCAGTCGGGGTGCCAGGCGATCCGTTACATTGGTGGCAAGCGGTGGGATGGCGTCCTAGTGCGAGGTAAAGCAGCTCAAAGACACAGTTCGTTTGGAGTTACAATTTGAGGGCAACGCTAGTATTCGTACAGCGCCCCTGGTCACAGCAAACATGACCTATCGCTTTGAGAGCGACACGTACAGGGACGAGGTCATGAGACGGTTAACCAGATATGGCCCGAATCCTTCAACAGAGGCGCTTATGGCAACCGTGCGCAAGTTGGATGCGGAGAATCGAGCGGCATTGGAATGCGAGTGCCGATTGCGGAGATTGGGGCTGTGGCCAATTGGTCTCTCTGCCCAACGGCAGTGTGTGGTACAGGGAGCTGAAGGTGCCGTCCTTGCTCCCCAGCGGCAGTGCGTGTTACAGGGAGTTAAAGGGGTCGTCCTTCCTCCCCAGCGGCGGTGTGTGCCCCAGGGAGCTGAAGGTGCCATCCTTCCTCCCCAGCGGCAGTGTGTACCCCAGGGAGCTGAAGGGGTCGTCCTTCCTCCCCAGCGGCAGTGTGTATCCCAGAGAGCTGAAGGTGTCGTCCTTCCTCCCCAGCGGCAGTGTGTACCCCAGGGAGCTGAAGGTGCCGTCCTTGCTCCCCAGCGGCAGTATGTGTTACAGGGAGCTGAAGCTGCCGTCCTTCCTCCCCAGCAGCAGTGTGTGTTACAGGGAGCTGAAGGTGCCGTCCTTCCTCCCCAGCGGCAGTGTGTGTTACAGGGAGCTGAAGGTGCCATCCTTGCTCCCCAGCGGCAGGACAATATATGGAAAGGGGAGACAGTTGGTCCCCCTCTTCACCAGCAGACACGTATGGAAGGTTTTGGAGATAATTGGCTGGCCGAAGTAAGGCAGCGAGTGGCCCAGATGTACCCATGGAGACACGCCGGGTGATCTGGAACCAGGTCATGGCCGAGCGAAACACAAGGCTGGGCCGAGAATTCCAGCGGGCGAAAGAGAGAAAGCGTCAGGGAGAGGAGTGTCAGGGTTTCTTTGCTGTTTTAAACAGCAACCCTTTCTGTTTCAGTGAATGAGTTTTCAGCTGCAATTACTATGAGCTCCTTCTGCTTGTTGCCACGGTTACTCACCTGAGAGTAGTATCAACCCTGCTGCTAATCAGTTCTGCCTATTTAAGCAGCTAATCCCAGAACCTCCTTGCCCTTGCATGGTTTCCTGTTTCCCAGAAGTCTCCTTGTTCCTGTGTTTCCTGTTTGTTCCTGGTTCCTGACTCCGGCCTTGTTCCTGACTCCGCTGCTCTCCGTGCTCCTGATCCTGGCTTGTCTGACTACCCGCTCTGGTGACTGACCCCTGCTTGATTCCTGGACTTTGCTTTTGTTATTTTTTTGTTATTTATTAATAAAGGTGTGTTTGCATCTAGTTCTGTCTCTGTCTGGTTCCTGGTCCCTGACATTACGCAAGGGCCATGAATACTGTTGGTACAGGCAAGACACCTATACCTAACCTACTTACCCGGTGGGACCAGCAGAACCACCATTTGGACCAGTATGCGCATCTGGATCCAGTACCCGGCCAGCCTGCGATTGCGGCCGCCTCTGCCTCACTTCCTGTTCTAGCACCGGTTGTAGCCTCCAAACCTGTAGCGGCTCGAGAAATGACTGGGTCTGTCCCGCTCCCTCAGTATTTTGGGGGCAACCCAGCTCAGTGCAGAGCATTTATAAATCTGGTTAAAGGATACCTTGAAATCCTGCCCCAGGCATTTCCTACAGACAGTGACAAAGTTCACTTCATGATTTCTTTGCTGTCTGAAAAGGCCCTAGCTTGGGCAAAACCTCTCTGGGAGGCAGAGAAGCCTATTATTTACAATTACCCTGAATTTGTTGCATCCTTCAAAAGGGTTTTTGATATTCCAGCTCGCTCCACCCCTACTGCCGAACTACTCATGTCTAATGCTCAGGGCACAAAAACTATTGTCGAGTTTGCCAGTGAATTCCGTACCATGGCAGCAGAAGGTGGCTGGAACAACGAGACTCTCGTGGCTGCCTTTGCACAGGGTCTCTCCGATGTGTTTAAAAATGAGATTGCAGTCAGAGAATTACCTAAAGATCTCGAGGAACAGATATCATTTGTCACCCTCATTGACATCAGACTCCGAGAGAGATCCTCATCCAGGGAGCGCCTGCGGAGGCCTCTTGTAGATTTGACACCGAGCTTTTCTTGCCCACCCAAACCTCCCTCACCTCCCATGCCTCCTGGTCCTGAGTCCTCTGTCTGTGTGGAGCCAAGGTCGAGGAGAGAGCCTTTAGGAGGAGGGAGGGTCTGTGCCTATACTGCGGACACCACGGTCACATGTTCAAGTTTTCACATGTTCAAGGGCCCGCACCCAAGATACTGTCAGGGGCAGATCTTGGGTGGTCTTTCTGCAGACCCAGAGATATGTGTGGGCAAACCCTTGGTGCCTATTATCCTCTCCTGGCCTGATTCATCCATTAAAACCCGGGCATTTCTTGATTCTGGGGCAGCAGGCTTGTTTATAGATTGTGCATTTGCATCAAAGCACTCTATACCCTTACAGTCTCGCAACTTTCCACTAGCCTTCGAAGCCATCGATGGCAGACCAATACAGCCAACCCACGTGACCCAAGAAACCGTGCCCATATCTCTGGCTGTAGGGGCTCTACATCATGAGACGATCCAATTCCAGGTCATTTCCTCTCCATATTACCAGGTTGTTTTGGGATACCCTTGGTTACAGAAGCATAACCCCACAATTGATTTGGCGCAAAGCTGAGATATTATCATGGTCCCAGCAATGCACATTTTCCTGTCTCCAGAAACCGGTCAAAGTTTTGGGTGCATGTTCTGCCTCTTCCTTACCCGCTGAGTACCAAGAATTCCAAGATGTATTCGACAAAGGTCAAGCCAGCGTTCTGCCACCGCACCGTCCGTATGACTGTGGTATCGAACTCCAACCTGGTGCCAATCCTCCCCGTGGCCAGATTTACCCACTGTCTGTAGCAGAGAATCGAGCCATGGAGGAGTATGTTACCGATGCACTGTCTAAGGGTTTTATTCGGAAGTCATCTTCTCCTGCCGGGGCCAGCTTTTTCTTTGTAAAAAAAAAAGATGGAGAGTTGAGACCCTGTATCGACTATAGGGGTCTCAATCGCATTACTATTAAGAATGCCTACCCCATTCCATTAATCACTGAGTTATTTGACTGCCTCAAGGGAGCAACGGTCTTCACCAAACTTGATCTGAGAGGGGCATATAATCTCGTCCGGATAAAAGAGGACCACGAATGGAAAACCGCATTTAACACCAGGAGCGGCCATTACAAATACCTAGTAATGCCCTTTGGTCTTTGCAATGCTCCGGCGGTTTTCCAAGAATTTATAAATGACGTCCTGCGAGATATGCTGCAGCAGTGTGTGGTGGTTTATCTTGATGATATTCTTATCCATTCCACATCTCTCGAGAACCATCACGCAGACGTTTCTCGTGTTCTACAAAGACTTAGAGAAAATAATCTGTTCTGCAAATTGGAGAAATGTGAGTTTAACTGCAAACAGGTCACATTCTTGGGATATGTTATCTCAGATGCTGGATTCTCTATGGATCCTGAGAAACTTTCGGCTGTACTAAAATGGCCTCGACCTACGGGTCTATACAACGTTTTCTGGGCTTCACCAATTATTATCGGAAGTTCATGCGCAAATTTTCTTCCTTGGTTAAACCTCTCACGGACATGACCAGGAGAGATGCTGATCCACAGCATTGGTCACAAGAAGCCATTACTGCCTTTGAGTCTCTCAAAGTCGCCTTTGCTGCTGCTCCTATACTGGCACACCCTAACCCTGCCTTACCATTCATTCTTGAAGTCGATGCGTCTGAGACAGGAGTAGGTGCCCTCCTGTCTCAACGTCCTAACCCTGAGAGCTCCAGGCATCCGTGCGGGTATTTCTCAAGGAAATTGAACCCGGCGGAATGCAATTACCAGATTGGTGATAGAGAACTTCTAGCCATAATTTTAGCTCTCAAAGAATGGAGGCACCTTATTGAGGGTACTTCAGTGCCAATCCTCATCCTCACAGACCACAAGAATCTTACATATCTTTCCGAAGCTAAGCGGCTTTCCCCCCGGCAAGCTAGATGGGCTCTCTTCCTATCAAGATTCAATTATGTGGTTTCTTACTTGCCCGGTACTAAAAACATTCGGGCTGATGCCTTGTCTCGACAGTTCTCCCCTCCATCTAGAGAGGAGATAACCCCTACTCCTGTGATTCCTCCGGACCATATACTGGCAACCATCCGTACTAACCTCACCCCACCCCTAGGCGAGGAGATTCTGGCTGCACAAATGAATGCTCCTCCAGAGAAACCTAATGGCCGTTGTTTTGTACCTATTAGCCTCCGTACGAAACTATTGAGTACATACCACGACCCCAAAGCAGCTGGACATCCAGGCAAAAACCAGTTAATCTGGTCTGTCTCCCGGCAATTTTGGTGGCCTAGTCTCCGTTCGGATGTTACCGCTTTTGTAGCTGCCTGTCCTGTGTGCGCTCAAAATAAAACCCCACGACGCCCTCCAGTGGGTCTCCTGCAAACCATACCTAATGGTGAACGACCCTGGACCCACTTGTCCATGGATTTTATCGTAGATCTTCCGGTCTCCCGTGGCAATACAGTCGTTCTCATGGTTGTTGACCGATTCTCGAAGATGTCGCATTGCATTCCCTTGAAAAAACTACCAACTTCCCAGGAACTTGCAACAATTTTTGCTCGGGAGGTCTTTCGTTTGCATGGGTTACCCAAAGTGATAGTCTCAGATAGGGGTAGCCAGTTTGTGTCCAGATTTTGGAGAGCTTTTTGTACGCAAATGGGAATTCAGCTTTCCTTCTCCTCGGCCTACCACCGGCAATCCAATGGTGCAGCGGAACGAGCTAACCAAACACTGGAACAGTTTCTGCGTTGCTACATTTCTGACCACCAGAACAACTGGTCTGATCTGCTACCCTGGGCGGAGTTTGCCCACAATAGTGCGATTAATGCCTCCTCCCGGCTATCCCCATTCTTGGCAAACTATGGGTTTCAACCGTCCATGTTGCCTGATACGTTCTTGCCACAGGGGATACCGGCATTGAGGGAACATCTCAGGGAACTCCGTTCAACTTGGGTGCAGGTTCAGAATTCTTTGCAACGCGCAATGCAGAACTACAAACTCCAGGCCGACCGCAGATGCCTTCCTGCACCTACCTATCAGGTCGGAGAGAGGGTCTGGCTGTCTTCCCGCAACCTACGCCTCCGTGTTCCCTCACAAAAACTGGCACCCCGATACGTTGGGCCATTTCGTATACTTCGAAGGGTTAACCCTGTAGCTTATGCACTTGACCTTCCTGCTAACATGCGCATCTCAAATGTTTTCCATGTTTCCCTCTTGAAACCGTTGGTTTGTAATCGCTACACCACCTCAGTGCCACGTCCATGTCCTGTTCTGATTGACAATCATGAGGAGGAATATGAAATACGCAGCATCATTGACTCACGGGTCTTCAGAGGAGAGATCCAATACTTGGTGCACTGGAAACAATACGGTCCAGAGGAACGCTCCTGGGTTCCAGCCTCTGATGTCCATGCACCATCCCTCCTTCGTTCCTATCACGCCCGCTTCCCCATGAAGCCCGGACCCACCAGCAGAGATGGGGGGAGTCGTTGAGGGGGAGGTACTGTCAGGGTTTCTTTGCTGTTTTAAACAGCAACCCTTTCTGTTTCAGTGAATGAGTTTTCAGCTGCAATTACTATGAGCTCCTTCTGCTTGTTGCCACGGTTACTCACCTGAGAGTAGTAATCAACCCTGCTGCTAATCAGTTCTGCCTATTTAAGCAGCTAATCCCAGAACCTCCTTGCCCTTGCGTAGTTTCCTGTTTCCCAGAAGTCTCCTTGTTCCTGTGTTTCCTGTTTGTTCCTGGTTCCTGACTCCGGCCTTGTTCCTGACTCCGCTGCTCTCCGTGCTCCTGATCCTGGCTTGTCTGACTACCCGCTCTGGTGACTGACCCCTGCTTGATTCCTGGACTTTGCTTTTGTTATTTATTTGTTATTTATTAATAAAGGTGTGTTTGCATCTAGTTCTGTCTCTGTCTGGTTCCTGGTCCCTGACTAGGAGCTTGTTACCCCCTCTCCCCAGCGGCAGTCTACAGTTCAGGGAGAGGAACTTGTTACCCCCTCTCCCCAGCGGCAGTCTACAGTTCAGGGAGAGGAGCTTGTTACCCCCTCTCCGCAGCGGCAATCTCCAGTTCAGGGAGAGGAGCTGGTTACCCCCTCTACCCAGCAGAAGCATAACCCACCAAGGAGAGACACTAAGCCCCTCACCAGCACAGATGGGACTGTGGTCTCTGTGCCCAAGCTACAGGGAGTACGGAGGGTCAGCCCTGCTCCCCAGCGGCAGAATATTTTACCGGGAGGGGATAGTCTCGTTCCCCCTCCCCAGCGGCAGCCTAGCCAACCAAGGGGAGACACTAAGCCCCTCACCAGCGCAGATGGGACCGTGGTCTCTGCGCCCAAGCTACAGGGAGTACAGATGGTCAGCCCTGCTCCCCAGTGGCTGGAAGTGTGTAAGGGAGAGGAGTTTGTTACCCCCTCTCCCCAGCGGCAACCTAACCCACCAAGGGGAGATGTTAAACCCCACAACTGTGCAGATGGGACTGTAATCTCTGCACTTACAGCACAAGGGGTAGGGATGGTCGGTCCTGTCCCCCAGCCACAGAGCGGTGTATCCAGAGGGGAGACAGTCGGTCTCTCCCTCCCACAACCAGGCTCCAACCAGGCTACTTCCGCGGTAGTACTGGCACCAGGGCAGAGTACCGCTAGTCTCTGCCCACTCAGCAACCCACCAAGGCAGACTACCAGTCCCCCACACAGCCGTGGTGAGACACCTAGACCTGGACAAAGTTCTCCTCCACCCAGGTGTAGTAACCAGTTATGGTGGGTGGGCTGTACTGCGGTTTCTGCTTTGTGGGTGGGTTGCTGGACTAACCAGGGCACTGACCGGCAGGAGGTCAGGTACCCTGTTAGTCTAATTGGTAAAGGGGAGAAGTGTGGCAAAACCAACCTCGCCACTATGAACTGGAGAAGCCTGGTTGCCCTCCTGCTGCCTTTGGACTATGGCCCTGGGAGATTGGGCCCTTTAAATAAACGTATTCGGCCCTAACAGAGTGCATGTCACTCATTCTGGCCCTTTAAATACAGTGGGGTCATTCGGTACTTGCCCTGTGTGAGCGGGGATACCCCAGATAGCTATGCCATGGAGCCCATTCATATAATGAAAGACTATGGGAAAGACTTTAGCTCCATGGCAATTGAACTGTATGTGTGTGGTCTGAGCACCATTCAATAATGTGCACTCAGACCTAAGCTATCTGGGGATATGTTGCATATCTTTATTTTATGTAGTAAATGTAACCTTGTTTATTTTATGGTATTTTACTTTTTGCAACCATGTGCTCAATTGAGTCTTGTCTCTGTCCTGGGAGGTAATTGGATTACTTCTCCACTGTCTCCAGGAGAGAGGGCTCTGTAAAACCGGTCTGAGCCGGTAAGCCATGCTGGCAGGGGGTTTTAAAAGATACTTTACTAACTTTTGAACCCCTGGTCTGATTCATGCCATTTCAATTTAATATGTTGTTCCCCTGAATGGATTGATTGAGGATATGTATTTTTATGTGAATGCGATGTATGGTTTTAGAGTTATGAAAGTTGGGCAGAAAGTATGTTTTAACTGTATGTGTAATTGAGTTTCCTCTCAGGATAAGGGGAGGGAATATGTGGGATGTAACTGTGATGTGATTGGTTGTTTTATACCTCCCTGTGGGCGGACCTGTATTTGCAACTACTGTAATAAAAACCAGGCTGGGTGGGCCAGCACATGAGTTCCTGTATTAACCCTCAAGCTGAAGTGTTGTCTCATTCTTGGGGGAGGATTTATTGCATGCTGTTTCAGTTTGACTGCTAGGAGTACAAACCTATTCGTATGGTTCCTATTCAACTGTCTATATGCTTTATATGCTTCTCAGATTCGGTGATTGTGGTGTCTGCCAGAGTGCTTTGAGTCCTCAGGAAATGCTACATCCTTTAATGGAGGTACCCAGTCGGGGTGCCAGGTGATCCGTTACATGGATTGACACCTGTCCTCAGGGACCCTGATACACACTGACACAGAGCAGAATAGGGACTGTTCCCCCTACATAGGGTCACTTGGCAGATATGGATTGACACCTGTCCTCAGGGACCCTGATACACACTGACACAGAGCAGAATAGGGACTGTTCCCCCTACATAGGGTCACTTTGCAGATATGGATTGACACCTGTCCTCAGGGACCCTTATACACACTGACACAGAGCAGAATAGGGACTGTTCCTCCTACATAGGGTCACCATTTTTAGCCCAAGGCAGCTCGTCTCATCAGGCATTTTTTAGTCGAATGTATCGCCCACTGTCAGTCCCTTCGGGATCCATCCCTCATTCATCTTAATAAAGGTGAGGTAATCTAGACTTTTTTGACCTAGGCGACTTCTCTTCTCAGTGACAATACCTCCTGCTGCACTGAAGGTCCTTTCTGACAGGACACTTGAAGCGGGGCAGGCCAGAAGTTCTATCACAAATTGGGATAGCTCAGGCCACAGGTCAAGCCTGCACACCCAGTAGTCAAGGGCTTCATCGCTCCTCAGAGTGTCGATATCTGCAGTTAAGGCGAGGTAGTCTGCTACCTGACGGTCGAGTCGTTCTCTGAGGGTGGATCCCAAAGGGCTGTGGCGATTTGTAGGACTTAAAAAGCTCTGCATGTCCTCCATCAACAACACGTCTTTAAAGCGTCCTGTCCTTGCCGGCGTGGTCGTGGGAGGAGGAGGATTACTTTCACCTCATCCCCTGTTAGATTTACGTTGTGCTGTGACATCACCCTTATACACTGTGTAAAGCATACTTTTTAATTTATTTTGCAAATGCTGCATCCTTCCCGACTTGTTGTAATTTGGTAACATTTCAGCCACTTTCTGCTTTTACCGGGGGTCTAGTAGCGTGGACACCCAGTACAGGTCGTTCTCCTTCAGCCTTTTTATACGAGGGTCCCTCAACAGGCATGACAGCATGAAAGACCCCATTTGCACAAGGTTGGATGCCGAGCTACTCATTTCCCGTTCCTCCTCCTCAGTGATCTCAATGAAGGTATGTTTTTCCCCCCAGCCACGTCACTGTGCAAAAACAGACAGTACTTTAGTGGGGAAGCATCACCCCCACTCACTTTGGATTGCATATTCCTATTTAATTTCCTGGAAAATTCACAACTGCTGTATACAGTTTAATTGACTTGATAAATTATGATGGGCCAGTAGAGGGAGCTCTCAGTTCTTTAAATGGTACAGGAATGTTGCTAAAACTGCATGGAAAACAAGTTAGTAATTAAAGAGTTACATATTGTGTTTGTAAACTAAACTGGTCATCAGCATAACAGAGTGCTCTGATAATGCAACTCATATTTTCAGCTACATCTTTCACACAACGTGGTGTGAAAAACAAAATGTTCAAAGTATGAGAATTTTGTTAACATGAGGTGGAAGCTATGTTAACAAATTTGAAAGTGACTAACTATTAAGAATGTCATAGTTTGGCCTTTTAAATAACTAACTAAACTAATTTATTACAACAAAATATAAATGCATAGTTTTAATTGCATTAAAATACCAATCTGATCTGGTAAATTTGTCATATGTTTGTCACATTTTATCACATGTTTATAGATCCTTAACCTCCCACTTTCACCTAAACCAGATTAAATATGATACAGTATGAAATTGTGTACTTAGATAAAGGGGCTTCCAGCAGGCACAAGGCTGAGTTTCTATTTGATTTTCTGAATTGGTGTTTTTTTTTGGGGGGGGGGCACTATTTCTTATTATATTGTTATTTTATGCCCTGAGGTCTGACTACTATTTATCTGTCAAGTTACAATTTGTTTTAACAAATAAAGATGCACTACTAATGAACTACTTCATTTATATATTATGGATGGCCATGAGTGCGGACTTTTTGGAGCAAAGTGGTGAAACTTTTATTAAGGTTCAGTCCGGCACCACTTTACGGAGGTAAGTGACCTTTTTGTGTATTTCTTCTTCTTTCTGTGGATATGTTGTCCCCACTGGGATTGAGGTTGCAGCACTAAGACTCTTTACAAAATTTTCCTGGGGTTTGATGTAATTTGCATAATTGTACATAAGAGAATAAATCTAAAACATCCGGTATCATCAGATCTATATGATTAGTATACTCTTTACTGAAAATCTGAACATCTTAGGGCAGTTGAGTTTTCTTTCATCTTTATACAAAATAATTGCTAACCAGAATTTCATTAAAAAGGTGACTGACAATTTTCATGAGTGACTGACAGTTCAAATATATGGGAGGGTTTACCAACTAATAACCTATTTGAACTTTTGAGCTCCAGTTTTACATGATAAATAAGCAGTCCCTACTACACAGGGTTATTCACTGAACACTAAATTCTAGTGAGGTAAAGGGATACTAAAAGCATTAGAAGGACTACCCATTAATGTAGTAGTTCTGGTGCAAAAAGACTGCCTCTGCAGTCTCCTAATTGTAAACACTGCATTTGCTAATAAAATGCAGTGTTTTCATTTCTGCCTGAGGTCACCTCTAGTGGCTGTGACTTCTGCGATGTTGGTAGGACTTACACAGGGCTTACACATACCATAGAGACGCTGCATGCTCTCCATAGAGTTATATTGATCGAATACATGTCTATAAGGAGATGCTGATTGGTGCAGATTTGCTGCTATTAACACAGCACTAGCTCCCCAATGTTTCCTTATAGGGAACCATTGGATTGGCTGAGATCATCATCATTGATAAACTCAGCCCAGGTGAAGCAGTGGCCACACAGAGACAGTCGCAGTGGTCTACTACAGGTAAGTTAAAAATGATGGGTGACAATTCAAACTACTTTAATGTTAGGAAATCTGGTTTGTATACTAAAATTGTATTTCTTTTAAGGAGTGACGCTATCGCTAATCGCGTCACTTCCATAAAAAGGTCCGGCTGCCATCTTGTTTATGGGTATTGTGTGGGCTTACCAATATCGGAAGTGACGTATCGGCTATAGCAGATAGATGGCAGCCGGACCTCCTTACGGAAGTGATGCAAGTAGCAATAGCATCACTTCTTACAAGAAATTACAAGAACAAGCTACAGATGGGAGAGACATACCCTCGGGAAAGAACGCTCGCGATTGGTTGAATCGCGGACGTCTAGACGAATCAAGGATTGGACAAGCGATTTAAAAGGATCAGTGGGAAAGGAAGCAGACACCGATTGATAAAGCCACTGGGCGTGGCAAAACGCTTCTCGGCAGATTGAAGCACTTTATTGACTTTATCTAATCTATTGTTTTTATTGTTTTACGGAGTTAATAAATTTACTGATTTATTTGCATACAAGAAGGAAGGTGTTCCCTTTAGTGATACTAAAGCTGTATATCCCAGAGCCAGGTTCTTTTGGCTCTGGAAAAGGTGAGCAAGGTCTCTTTATTAATACTATCCACCTATTCATAGCTGTACTTCATCAGAAGCTATTTGCTCTTGTTTTTTGTGTCTCAATCGGAATGTTCCGGAGAAAGACAGAAGAGGGTCTGTGTCCCCCAAAACACATCCACCTGTGAGACTTGAGCCTATCCTTATTTGGCTCCGATCCATGCGAATGTGAGACACATATCTTAATAAGTGTACTTGAACATCTAAAATACTACACTATATATTGTTTCTCTTATAGTAATTGTGGTACTACTATCCCTTATGCTGTAAGTGTAAGTTATTTTGTAAGCGCTCCACTAACTGCACTGGTGGTAGTTGTTGACCATCCAGTTCACTTGTTTTATTGGATTTTATCTTGTGTTTGGTCAGGTAGAGACTCACATTGTGTGGCAGCTGCTACTTTAAAAATATTATCTAATCAAAAAAGTGCCTTTTTGCACAGAACACTTTGGTTTTCAAAATATATATAAAGCAGACATTTCAAATGATTTAAACATTTTTTATTTTATTTTATGTCAAAATGTTAAAACTTTATAAAGTATCCTATAAAAAATATATCATTAAACCATTTTAACATTTTATTCAAAAATATTAATCAAGGGCACTGCTGGTTTTGTGAGAAATCAGAAGGAAGGACCCATTCACATAAAATAGTAATGAATAATAATAAAAATTATTAAATAACTAAAGCCTGTTGGGGGTGTAACAGAATGGCTGCCCAATGGACCTGCTCTCCCATGTCAACTAGTACCAAAAAAAACAGAGACAGTGTGACAAGACCAATCTCACCACTGTGCATTGGAGGAGCCTGGTTGCCTGCCTGCTGCCTTTTGACTATGGACCGGCATTTAAATACTTTATTTTCCTATGCAGAAAGGTCTATTCATGTATTTCTCCCCTGGCGTTCGGTAGATTCTCGGAATTACTGAATAAACTCATTTAACCCAGATAGCTTTGCCATGGAGCCTATTCATGTAATAAAATACTTTGGCTCCATAGCAATTGAACTGTATGTGTGTGGTCTGAGCACCATTCAGTAATAATGTGCACTCAGATCTAAGCTATCTGGGGATATGTATATCAATGTGCCTGTTTTATGCAATAGCTGCACAATTAAATATTTTTATGTATTTTATTGTATTTTGCTACTATGTGGCTAATGGAGTTTTGCCTCTGTCCTTGGAGATAATTGGATTACTTCCCAATTATCTCCAGGATAGAAGACTCTGTGGAACTGGTTTTGGGCAGAAAAGCCATGCTTCATTTGGTCACAAAGGACCTTGATCTAACTTTTGACCCACAGGACCAATTTGTATGATTTTGACGTATGTTGGTATTTGGAGTATGCTGATTCTGAAAATGTGAATGTGATGCATACTTTTAAAGTTATGAATATTGTGTAAAACTGTATATTTTCCTGCCTGTGATAATGATATTAACCCATTGTGTAAGGTAATTGTATCACAGGCAGAGGGGAGGATCTGTGGGATGCTGAGTGGGCAGAGACCAGCAATACTCTGCCCTGGTGCCAGCACTTCAGCTGGACTAGTCTCGTTGGAGCCAAGCTGTAAAGAGGGCTCCTCTCCCTGGACCCGGTGCTGCTGCTGGAGGGGGAGACCGACTGTCTCCCGATTTGATAAACAGTCCTGCTGCTGGGGATCTGGGCAGGCTGTCCCGCACCCCTGTAGACCGGGTGCAGAGACTGCGGTCCCATCTGCCCCATCTGGGAGAATAAGGTCTCCCCTTTGGGGAATAAGCTTATTGGCTTGTTATACCGACTACATTGACTTCTGAACCTTGGTCTGCCTCTGTTTACATTAAGCCCAGCCATTATAAAATGGTATGCCAACATGGGGCAATTTTCTTTATAGCGTTACATAGGTGCAGGAAATCACATTGTCAATTTTAAACCTGCAAAATTGGTACATAGGTGTCTTGTTCGTGAGACAATGTTAAAATAAAATGCAGAGGCTTGATTGCACTAACTTATATCAAGGTTATGAAATGTCATGTGAAAGTGGAATTCATGTGTGTGGGAAAAAAAACAATTCAAAATATAACCAATAAATGGGGCCTGCACTTGTGATAAAATGGCCAAGACCAAACAACTTAAAACACGCAGTTTGAAATACTCTGGGTTGATTACTTTTTAAAATGGTATGCCATAGTGGTGGTAATTATTTTATTTATTACCACACTGTATATGTATTACTGCAAACTCCTGGAGTTACTTTTAGGAATGCCCCTACTTTAAAGAATCTGCCCCTACATATTGTCACATAATTGTTTAACGTAATAAAACCTTGATGGGATAAAGCTAAGTAAAATACAGGGAATTTGAATTATGGTATTAATAGGTGTTTTGCATTTAAAATAAATAAATAATAATAATAAATAATACTTAATAAAATAAATAAATTAAATTAATAAATCATTATTTAATAATAAAAATAATAAATAAATTAAACAGTTAAAGGGACTCTCCAGTGCCAGGAAAACAATCAGTTTTCCTGGCACTGCAGGTCCCCTCTCCCTCCCACCTCCCATCCCCGGTTGCTGAAGGGGTGAAAACCCCTTCAGTCACTTACCAGAGGCAGCGTCATGTCCCACGACGCTGCTTCTTGGTCCCCCGCCGCTCCTCCCCTTCATTACATCAGCCGGCGGGGGAGACTGATCCCGCTCACCGGCTGGGGAGACCTAACACGCATGCGTGGCAATGCCGTGCATGCGCATTAGACCTCTCCATAAGCAGGGCCGGACTGGGAATTAAAAGCAGCCCTGGAAAAAAAATATTTACCAGCCCCACAATGCGTTGTGCCAGCATAGTGTGCAGATACAGTGTTAGAACAGATACGTTTAAATAAAAAATTACTCTAATGTAAAAAGCGCACTCATAGGCTTCAAAATAAACAAAAGTGCAGATTTATTTTAAGCAGATGTGAATCCCTGGCGGTCGCAGTGCTGAGAGTGAACTCTAGCCCGTAGCTCCAGGGCTCCAGGGTTCACCCTTGTGAGAGCTGGAGCGTTGCCGTGGAAACTGCGGCAACGCTCGGTGCTCACGCGAGAAGGACCCAGGGGGCTGCTAGAGCTCCCCGGGTCCTCTCTTCCTCCCTCCCCTGCGGCTGCCCGCACGGTGCCTGCGGAACGGGGAGGGAGATCGGCCGGCAGGGGAAAGCCTCGTGGGGGAGAGGGGGGGGGAGAGCCTCGTGGGGGGGGGGAAATTTTTGTCTCCCCCCAGTCACTCTGTATGTTTCTTTCTCCCCCTCACTGCTCCACTGTGTCAATGTCTCTCCTC
Organism: Pelobates fuscus; assembly: GCF_036172605.1. Taxonomy (NCBI): domain Eukaryota; kingdom Metazoa; phylum Chordata; class Amphibia; order Anura; family Pelobatidae; genus Pelobates; species Pelobates fuscus. The sequence goes on along the minus strand of NC_086319.1, from coordinate 132,976,865 downwards.
TCCTTCCCAGTCTCTCTCTCCTCCCTCTGCCTCTTTCTCCGCCTTCCTTGTGTGTCTCCCTCATTTCTCCCTCTTTGTCTCTCCCTCCTCCACACCTCTCTTCCTCCCCACTTTCCCAGTGTCTCTCCCTCCTCCACACCTCTCTTCCTCCCCACTTTCCCAGTGCCTCTCCCTCCTCCACACCTCTCTTCCTCCCCACTTTCCCAGTGCCTCTCCCTCCTCCCCACTTTCCCAGTGCCTCTCCCTCCTCCACACCTCTCTTCCTCCCCACTTTCCCAGTGCCTCTCCCTCCTCCACACCTCCCTTCCTCCCCACTTTCCCAGTGTCTCTCCCTCCTCCCCACCTCTATTCCTTCCCACTTTCCCAGTGTCTCTCCCTCCCCCCTTCCTCCCCACTTTCCCAGTGCCTCTTCCTCCTCCACGCCTCTCTTCCTCCCCACTTTCCCAGTGTCTCTCCCTCCTCCCCACTTTCCCAGTGTCTCTCCCTCCTATCTTCCTCCCCACTTTCCCAGTGTCTCTCCCTCCTCCCTTCCTCCCCACTTTCCCAGTGCCTCTCCCTCCTCCACACCTCCCTTCCTCCCCACTTTCCCAGTGTCTCTCCCTCCTCCCTACTTTCCCAGTGTCTCTCCCTCCACCATCTCTCTATTCCCCATCCCCATTTACCTAGAGAAGTCAGAGGGGGGCGGCCGCGTTTCAGGCTGGAGCCGCCGGGCCGGGTGGCAGCCTCGCCGGTCCGGCGGCACTTCTGTCATTGATGATGCTGAGGGGGGAGGAGCATGTCTACCATGCTCCCTCGCGGTACCCACAATCCCCAGCACAGCATCATACTGATACAGCATAATGTGCTGGGGATTGTGGGTACCGCGAGGGAGCATGGTAGACATGCTCCTCCCCCCTCAGCATCATCAATGACAAGTGCCACCGGACCGGCGAGGCTGCCACCCGGCCCGGCGGCTCCAGCCTGAAACGCGGCCGGCCTCCTATGAGTGTGCCACCGGACCGGCCACCCGGTGGCACATATATGCGCAGCCCCCAGGTGCCGTGGCCCACCGGGAAATTTCCTGGTATCCCGGTGGGCCAGTCCGGCCCTGTCCATAGGAAAGCATTGAAAATGCTTTTCAATGCTTTCCTATGGGGATTTTAGTGACGCTGGAGGTCCTCACACAGCGTGAGGACGTCCAGCGACGCTATAGCACAGAAAACCTGTGCTATGAACCAAGAAGTGCCCTCTAGTGGCTGTCTAGTAGACAGCCACTAGGGGAGGACTTAACCCTGCAATGTAATTATTGCAGTTTATGAAAACTGTAATAATTACAGTTGCAGGGTTAAGGGTAGTGGGAGTTGGCACCCAGACCACTCCAATGGGCAGAAGTCGTCTGGGTGCCTGGAGTGTTCCTTTAAATTAAACATGGAGTAAAACAATTTACTTAATTTGTTCTCCCGCTTATTTTATTTATGATAAATATATGTCTAATACCTCAAATGTGGTATATTTATTACTTGTGGTTGTGGTTACCAGTATGTTGGTCAGACTTTCAGTTAAAGTACTCTTTAGAGAACAGTGATAATGCCATCAAGAATAATAATTTGAAACTGCTATGAACTGCTATGAAACTGCTATGTTTGCATCTGAAGGGTTAAAACCTGAGGGACCTGGCACCCAGACCACTTCATTGAGCTGAATGGGTCTGGTTGACTATAGTGTCTCTTTTACTATGTATATATATATGTATATATATATATATATATATATATATATATATATATATATATATATATATATATATATGTATATAGAAGAGAGAATTGACAGCACTCCAAGGACTTCTTCATAAAAAATAACTTTTATTGTTCCAAAGTAAAATATCAACGTTTCAGTCTAGCGATTCTAGACTTTCATCAGGACATATTACACATACATACAACTCCTTCTTATGTACCCACACTAAGCAATCAATACACTCACCCCTCCTGGGTCTGGACCTCCCCTCCGAGCATCTCGGATCATTTTCGCGCCGAAAATGTCGGGCGCTTTCTGATGACGTCATCGTGCGTCTTTACGCATGCGTCATGACGCTCGCGTTACTGCGCATGTGCCATTACTGTAGCTAGTCGTTTACACTGGGTTACCATGGGGACCAGACACCAAAGACGGCTGAAAACATAAGTTACAACCAAACTTCAAAATACTACATAAATTCTGACAATCCATACCTATGTTGCTTACTATCCATATAAAAACAAATTTACACTAATGGCCAGAGATTAAACAGTCTAGCCTAATGCATCAATACCGGATTTGCTTAAAGGGACAATGGCATCTGTTGTCCCACTAAGACTATTAAACCGCATAAATTGAACAGAGCTGTCCCAGTTAACTGCTCAAAACCAACCAACTCCTTTGTTGAGTCCACATAACCGTCCTAACTACAGTCCATGTCCTGTTCTACTTTATAGCCACAATATATTGCAAATTTACATATTTACAGATCTGCAGATTTCCAAGTTTCACATTTAGTATAACCATATAAATCTCGGCTAGTGATGCCTATTGTACTGGTCTCCAGGGATCACCATTTCATATGCTGTCCATGAATCCTAATGGATATGTCAGACGGAAACTATAATTAAGCCTCCATCAAGTTACTTATGTGTTTGAAATCCGAACCCCGGGGTTACATTTACTACATGAAATAACCTTAGGATCATCCTATAGCAAGCAACCATAGAAGAAAAACGCCTTTTCTGTCTAGACGGTGAAACCAAGAACCACTCCCTCTGATACCTTATCAGGACTTGTGTTACAACATAAATTTCTTACGTGGACCTATATCTTCTAAGAACAAATTCATATTCGAGAGTATATACATATGTGGGTACCATGCATGTAATTCTCAGTTACCCAACCAGGACCATCTACATTTTCTATGTACGGTCGATGGGTCCTTCATCGATAGCTTGTGGGACTCACCACATTAGCCCCCCACCAAGTGTTTTACTCGTCCGTCATTAGGGTATTAATCCGTCGGCCTGTCCCCAAGGGTGGGCCTACGGGTATAATAACCCCCCTTCTGGAGTCAGTGTAAAACTGTGTAAACCGGGGACCACTCGTTTTCACACCCTCTAACGGGGAGACAGTATACCATCAGACATCGCCTCACGTGTACTAGTGACTTTGTCATTTACAAATTGACATGCCCGTGCGGATTGGCCTATGTTGGCAAAACGGACCTGCCTTTGAGGGAACGTATTAGAAACCACCGGTCAAGTATCAGGGTAGCATATCGGGACAATGGCTCCGAACTGCCCGTGGCTAAACATTTCTTGGAAGCTGGACATGCCCTCACAACCCTGAAATTGATGGCAATTGACCAAATACCACCACCAAGACGAGGAGGCGATAGAAAGAAAATGCTCCTGCAGAGAGAAATTTATTGGATTAGGACTTTGGAAACAACTACACCCAAAGGTCTTAATGAGAAATACTCGTTAGCAGTCTTTCTCTAACTACCCTGGTGGTTTCCACAGGCTTCTGTGTTTACACAGTTTTACACTGACTCCAGAAGGGGGGTTATTATACCCGTAGGCCCACCCTTGGGGACAGGCCGACGGATTAATACCCTAAGGACGGACGAGTAAAACACTTGGTGGGGGGCTAATGTGGTGAGTCCCACAAGCTATCGATGAAGGACCCATCGACCGTACATAGAAAATGTAGATGGTCCTGGTTGGGTAACTGAGAATTACATGCATGGTACCCACATATGTATATACTCTCGAATATGAATTTGTTCTTAGAAGATATAGGTCCACGTAAGAAATTTATGTTGTAACACAAGTCCTGATAAGGTATCAGAGGGAGTTGTTCTTGGTTTCACCGTCTAGACAGAAAAGGCGTTTTTCTTCTATGGTTGCTTGCTATAGGATGATCCTAAGGTTATTTCATGTAGTAAATGTAACCCCGGGGTTCGGATTTCAAACACATAAGTAACTTGATGGAGGCTTAATTATAGTTTCCGTCTGACATATCCATTAGGATTCATGGACAGCATATGAAATGGTGATCCCTGGAGACCAGTACAATAGGCATCACTAGCCGAGATTTATATGGTTATACTAAATGTGAAACTTGGAAATCTGCAGATCTGTAAATATGTAAATATGTAAATTTGCAATATATTGTGGCTATAAAGTAGAACAGGACATGGACTGTAGTTAGGACGGTTATGTGGACTCAACAAAGGAGTTGGTTGGTTTTGAGCAGTTAACTGGGACAGCTCTGTTCAATTTATGCGGTTTAATAGTCTTAGTGGGACAACAGATGCCATTGTCCCTTTAAGCAAATCCGGTATTGATGCATTAGGCTTGGACTGTTTAATCTCTGGCCATTAGTGTAAATTTGTTTTTATATGGATAGTAAGCAACATAGGTATGGATTGTCAGAATTTATGTAGTATTTTGAAGTTTGGTTGTAACTTATGTTTTCAGACGTCTTTGGTGTCTGGTCCCCATGGTAACCCAGTGTAAACGACTAGCTACAGTAATGGCACATGCGCAGTAACGCGAGCGTCATGACGCATGCGTAAAGACGCACGATGACGTCATCAGAAAGCGCCCGACATTTTCGGCGCGAAAATGATCCGAGATGCTCGGAGGGGAGGTCCAGACCCAGGAGGGGTGAGTGTATTGATTGCTTAGTGTGGGTACATAAGAAGGAGTTGTATGTATGTGTAATATGTCCTGATGAAAGTCTAGAATCGCTAGACTGAAACGTTGATATTTTATTTTGGAACAATAAAAGTTATTTTTTATGAAGAAGTCCTTGGAGTGCTGTCAATTCTCTCTTCTATATTCCTGCCGATCAAGCACCGGGCATTCAATTGGAGCAAACAGTGAGTGCAGCACCTTTCGAAAAAATTTTTATATATATATATATATATATATATATATATATATATATATATATATATATAAAACTAAAATTTACTTTTTTTATCTGGCTGAGCCATTTTGGGTCAGATCCTAGTGTGCCTAATTTGCCTGCTACTGCAGGTTCACCAGAGCGTATACACCTACTGCAGCAGCAGGTAGGTTAGGTTGAGCAGCAGTTGGTCAGATAACAGTAGAATCTGTTTAAAAAAATATATCATTATGTTTCATAAAATGTAATGATCTTTTAAAAAAACAAGTTAAAATTTGATGACAATTGTACTTTAAGTGGACTCTATTTCGCACCCAAACCACTTAATCTCATTGAAGTGGTCTGGGTGCAGTGCCCCAGTCCACTTAACCCTGCAATGTGAAAACATTAACATTTTAGAGAAACATCAAGGTTTATTTTGCAGGGTTAAGATTGCCTCTACTACCTGTCTACCAGACAGCCACTAGAGGTGCTTCCTGCTGTTTCACAGAGTTTAACTCAAATAAACGACACTGGGCATCCTGACACTTTGCATGAGGATGTCCAGGGTCTTAAAAATCCCTATAGGAAAGCATTGAGTCAGTGCTTTCCAATGGGGAAGGCCTAAAGCACACACGGCGCATTAGGTTCCCCCGCACCACCACAATGAGGTTGGAGGAGGCGGAGACCAGACTTCAGCACTGGAATTGTGGTAAGTGTTTAAAGGGTTTTTAACCCTTTGAGTGTCATAGGTAGATACCGGCGGGCCGCGGGGGCAGAGAGACACTATAGTGTTAGGAATACAACTTTGTATTCCTTATACTATAGTGTTCCTTTAAGCTTGGGAGCAAGACACATCAAAGTGATGACAATATCTCAGGACACACCAAACAGCAGGCTCTGGAATCTGATCGCAGCAGATGGTGGCAGCTATAGTCTCAGGATACACATGAACAACTGTAACTGGATACACAGTCTCTCCTTCCTATTTCCTATGTAGCTACAGCCATGTTTAGAGTGTGCACGATTAATCCCCCTGCTGGAGAAATGGAAGGATATTGCAGACATCTGCAATCAATGCAAAAAGGCCTTGCTTGCTTCATGGAGTAGCTCTGGGATCTTTGCTGCTTTACTTGTTTTTTGTATGATGACTCTTTAGTCATAATATGATTGTTCTACATATTCAGAGTCCTAACAAATCTGGATCTGCTATCAGCATCAGGATTACATTACTATTTTTGCTATAGTCATTGATGGGAATTCACATCTCACAGATATTGTTAACCCTGTCACTACCAAGTGGCTTGCAAGAAAATCACTGCCAGAGAGTATTTTGAGTTTCCTGGAAGGAACTTTATTTTAATTGTATTTTATTTTTTTCAGTATGTATGCATAGCACACTCTGAAAATAATAATTTGGTTGGTCAAGAAATCAAGAAAACTTGTAAAGTTACAGATAAACAGATAGAAAGTTACAGATAAACAAAAATATATATAGTGCTGTTATATATATATATATATATATATATATATATATATATATATATATATAATTCTTTGTTAAAATAATTTGCATTTGCCCACCCAGAATCCTTTGCGGTAGTAACATCACTGTAAATTTGTGATTTCTGTGGGAAAAGCAAGTCTTATGGCTTGACTGGTGTGCAGATTTTTGTTTAACATTGTATTAACTATATATAGCATAAAACATACAAGATTTGGTGAACTAATTCACTAAACAGCAACCTGAAAGCTATATCATATATTGTTTATATATATATATTGCCCAATGTACATTGCATACAGTGGGCATATTGCAGCCGTGTTGCTTTTTTGGACACACACATGAACATAGGCACCTACTGATGTCCGCAAAACAATATGCATACTGATACATGCGCACACACTGTTACAGAGACACACACTGATAGACAGACACAAACATACTGACATATACTGACAAATAATAAAATCTTGCGGCAAAAAAAAGAATTTTACAACAACAAATTTTTTTTTAGAATTAAAAGGCTTATGATTGCTTACTACCTGTATCACAATTTTAATGTTAGTTGTACATCACAATATATCTTTTCTTCATTTTTTTTATATACTGTTTGATTTTTATGCTACTTTGCTGCAACATGTACTGTGTTTTCAACAGCTGCTATAGGGGTATACTGTCTAGGATTTCATAAAATGAGAAATGGACACTGTTTTGCTTTTATTCACAACATTCTTAAAAAAAATTTTTATATATACATATTATACTTCAAAATTATAATATATGGGGCATTGCATTAGATGCTGAACATTTGTTTGAATTGCTTTACAAATAAACACATGAAATTGAGAAAACCACATAAAAAGAATAAAGCAAACACTAATTGTGCAAAAATTACTGATAATTCTACATTAAATTGTACCTTTGGTGTAATCAGTTAGCCACTTGTTTACTATCGCCCTGCTGCATTTTATAGGCTATTGAACTACCATAATTATGAGACATGTACTCAGCATGAGCATTATGTGATATTTGTATTCTGAACCTTACCACAGTGGGTTACTTTAAATAGAAGCTAAACTTTACTCCTAAATTGCTTAAGGCAAAGGAAGCAGGGATGATGTTTAAATGCAAATGGCACTAAGAGTGAATACTAGCTAGCTAACATCAAAGCTTTACCAAAGTCTGTGCATTAATAAGGCTCTTTGTTTTCTGGATCAGAGCTTACAATAGGTTTCCAACTCATTGCCAAGGTTTTTATCTCTGTTTGGGAGGGCTACAATTCTTGGATCACCTTTTTTTCCAAATGCAAAATGAAAGTATCAGCTAAAAAAAAAAAAGCCCATGCGATAAAGAAGTAATTTAATTAATCCTTCTTACAGCTGCTAGTGACATGCTTAAAATAAATGTTCAAAAAAGATGTTTGGACAATAGTGATAATCACTTGTTAACATCATAAAATAACGGCAATATTAAATAGAGTGATATTACAGAAGTGTACACAACAATTTTATATTAAAGTATATAACAACAGATGTAAATAAATAACATGTTTGGCAGGAGGATGGACAATTGTTAGTAGTATTCGTAAAACAACTGCAGGGTATCACATCCCAAGAAAATCAGATCTTATGTGGATAATGTGATTTTGGTCATGCTCCTGATTAAAACACATTTCCAGCTTTGTATACTGTTTGACATACTGTGTTAATATAAATACCAAAATAAGCGTGGTTTAAAGCCAATCTGTTAAGTAATCTTCGGTGTTATTCCAGGCTACACACATGGAGGGCATATAATTTTCATTAATTGCAAACCAGTTATGGAACATTATATTCTAAAAAAACAGATGTTATGCAGATAAGTGGTTTTGATTATGGGTGCTGTTGTAGTTTGAAAAGATTTATAGTTTATGCTATTTCAGTGTAAGTTGCATTATTGAAGACTTAATAAAAGCTACTATGTTTGATGTTTATCTTTAAGAATCAAAAAATGTATAATAGTTGAACATCAGGCTAATTTAGCATAGTCTAACTTATCTCACTCCTAGATCTGACATGTTTACATTATAGTCTCCAAAACAGTAGTAAATGTTTTGACTACTAAGATTTTAATTTCATGTTTCCTGCCCCTGAAGATAATTATAAAGCTAATAATTTATTGATGACCCACAAGGTTATTCACCTCATTGAAATGGCAGACTAAGTTCAGTGTAATAGTTGCTATGCATTTGTTTCACATTCCACTTTTTGGAGGTTTGGTTGTTGTCAAATCTGTAGACAGTTCTCTATCTTGCGGCAGGAGATTGTATTTTTGAAGTCTGAGATTTGTAAATTATCTGGTAAACAAACTCAGGCTGGAACTGCTGCAAAGCCTATTCCGCAGAGACATACTAGGAATGGCAGATGGATTATTGTAGGATCTGGTAGACTTAGAGTTGTGGATAAAAGGCATATTGCACAGTCTGTTGCTCTACATAATTCAGTTTCTGCACTTTCAGAGTGTAATGGTGTTATGGAGACAGGCACTGAGGGTAGTGGTGTTGTGGAGAGAGGCATTGAGGTTAGTGGTGTTGTGGAGACAGGCTCAGGCATTGAGGCTAGTGGTGTTGTGGAGACAGGCACAGGCACTGAGGCTAGTGGTGTTGTGGAGACAGGCTTGGAGACTATGGTGAGGCCTAATAGAAAGCAGTTGTTGTTGGGGGATTCCATCATAAGAGGTGTAGAGACGGACAATGGTGGTCTTTTGAGGTGTCTTCCCGGAGATGTATCTGTAATATTGTTAAGCAAGCAAAGCAGGAAGGGGAATTGGATATACTTGTCCATCTAGGGACAAATGACTTGGCTTGCAATGAGGTTTCAGAGGTTAAGGAAGGTTTTAGTGTTTTTGCCAATGATATACGTCAGGTACTTCCACGCTGTCATTCTCTGAAGTTCTGCCTGTGCATAACACTCAGAACGACAGGATGCGTATTAGGGACTTTAACTTGTGGCTTGGTGAATGGTGTCGGGAGCAAGGATTTGGCTTTATTTCTCATGGTAGCTCTGTTTGGAATGGAAATAAACTGTACAAAAAGATGGTTTGCATCTTTCTCAAAAGGGAACCAATCTTCTCAGTGAGTAGTTCAGAGGTTTTGCTAGGATGTATTTAAACTGGGGGGGGGGGCAAAAGGGTGATAAAACATCAATCAAAACAAGGACAGAAGGTGCCTGTAGCAAGTGTGTTAAAAAATGATAAGCTTAGAGTCATGTCTACAAAAGCTCACAGTTTAGGGAATAAGATCCATTAACTTGTGGCAATAATAGCAACTGATAGTGTAGATTTAGTCGATGTTACTGAGACATGGTATAATGAGAAAAATGACTGGGACATAGAAATACCAGGGTACTCTTTATATAGAAAACACAGGGAAGGCAAGAAAGGGGAGGGGTGGCCCTGTATGTGAAGGATAGCATAAAATCAAGCCTAATAAAAGTTAGTGAGACGAACATAGAATCCGTTTGGGTTACGTTAGAATTTGGTAATCACATAGTAACTTATGTAGGTGTGATTTATAGGCCCCCAGGACAAATTGAAGAGTTAGATAATCTACTAGTTGAGGAAATAGCTAAAATGACAATGAAGGGGGAAGTTATCATCATGGGTGACTTTAATCTTGCTGATGGGAATTGGAAAACAAAAATAGCTACTTGTGCCAGGAGCACACATATTCTAAACTCCCTACTGGGATTTTCTCTAAAACAAGTTGTTGAGGAGCCAACTCGTAAAGAGGCCATACTAGATTTAGTGTTAACAAATGGAGATTTGGTATCAGATATTACTGTAGGTGAAAGTTTAGGATCCAGTGATCATCAGTCAGTGTGGTTTAATATAAGAACAGTGACTGAGTCACACCACACAAAAACAAAAGTTTTAGACTTTAGAAAAACAGACTTTTCTAAAATTAGAATATGTGTAAAGGAGTCATTACCAGACTGGAGCAATTTAAACGGAGTCCAAGAGAAATGGGATTATTTAAAAGTTACACTACTGAAGGCAACAGAAAATTGCATTAGGCTTGTCAGTAAAAGCAAAAAATTCAAGAAACCACTGTGGTACTCGGCAGATGTGGCCAAAATAGTAAAAAACAAAAAGTTAGCATTTAGTAATTATAAAAAAAAACCAGAGTGAGGAAGACAAAATGATCTATAAGATTAGGCAGAAAGAGGCTAAGCAAGTTATAAGAGCTTCCAAATCACACACAGAAGAGAAAATAGCACAGTCAGTAAAAAAGGGGGACAAAACTTTTTTTAGATACCTAAATGAGAAAAGAAAAACAAGGATTAGTTAGATTTAAAACAAAAGAAGGAACGTATGTAGAAGAGGATAAAGGTCTAGCTGACTGCCTCAATTAATATTATATTCGGTATTTACAGATGAAAATGAAGGAAATGAAGTTATGAAAAAACATAAATGACTAATTTATTAAACGTGAGTTTACAGAGGAAGATGTTCTTTTTCAACTGTCAAAAGTAAAGACAAATAAGTCAATGGGACCTGATGGAATACACCCAAAGCTATTAAAAGAGCTTAGTGGTGTACTAGCAAAACCATTAACAGATTTATTTAACCAATCATTGTTAACAGGAGTAGTCCCAGAAGATTGGAAGTTAGGGAATGTTTTGCCCATTCACAAGAAAGGTAATAGGGAGGAATCGGGCAACTATAGGCCAGTAAGTCTTACTTCAGTAGTGGGGAAAGTGATGGAAACCATGTTAAAGGATAGGATTGTTGAACATCTAAAAACACATGGATTTCAAGATCAGAGACAACATGGGTTTACTTCAGGAAGAGCATGCCAAACTAATCTTATTGATTTTTTTGATTTGGTAACTAAAATTATAGATCAGGGTGGTGCAGTAGACATTGCTTACCTAGATTTCAATAAGGCTTTTGACACTGTTGCACATAAAAGGCTTATCAATAAACTGCAATCTTTAAGTTTGGATTCCAATATTGTTGAATGGGTAAGGTAGTGGCTGAGTGACAGGCAACAGAGGGTTGTAGTCAATGGAGTATATTCGAAGCTTGGGCTTGTCACCAGTGGGGTACCTCAGGGATCTGTACTTGGACCCATTCTCTTTAATATTTGTATTAGTCATATTGCAGAAGGTCTTGATGGTAAGGTATGTCTTTTTGCTGATGATACTAAGATATGTAACAGGGTTGATGTCCCAGGAGGGATAAGCCAAATGGCAAATGATTTAGGTAAACTAGAAAAATGGTCAGAGTTGTGGCAACTGACATTTAATGTGGATAAGTGCAAGAGAATGCATCTTGGACGTACAGAATACTTGATAGAGTCCTAACCTCAACATCTGAGTAAAGGGATTTAGGGGTGATTATTTCTGATGACTTAAAGGTAGGCAGACAATGTAATAGAGCAGCAGGAAATGCTATCAGAATGCTTGGTTGTATAGGGAGAGGTATTAGCAGTAGAAAGAGGGAAGTGCTCATGCCATTGTACAGAACACTGGTGAGACCTTACTTGGAGTATTGTACGCAGTACTGGAGACCGTATCTCCAGAAGGATATTGATACTTTAGAGAGAGTTCAGAGAAGGGCTACTAAACTGGTTCATGGATTGCAGGATAAAACTTACCAGTAAAGGTTAAAGGATCGTAACATGTATAGCTTGGAGGAAATACGAGACAGGGGGGATATGATAGAAATATTTAAATACATAAAGGGAATCAACACAGTAAAGGAGGAGACTATATTTAAAAGAAGAAAAACTACCACAACAAGCGGACACAGTCTTAAATTAGAGGGACAAAGGTTTAAAAATAATATCAGGAAGTATTACTTTACTGAGAGGGTAGTGGATGCATGGAATAGCCTTCCAGCTGAAGTGGTAGAGGGTAACACAGTAAAGGAGATTAAGCATGCGTGGGATAGGCATAAGGCTATCCTAACTATAAGATAAGGCCAGGGACTAATGAAAGTATTTAGAAAATTGGACAGACTAGATGGGCCGAATGGTTCTTATCTGCCGTCACATTCTATGTTTCTATGTTTCTATTCACCAAAGTCCAAAATGCCCTGTACGGAATAGAGGAAAGCCATCCAGCTGTACACAGGGTCCACAACTGCAAAATCTGCACGTTGTTCATACTATTCAACAATGTCCAGTTTTGCCATTCATGCCCAAAATGGGCCGGTTGTCACATTATATAGTTAAAAAGTAAATAAAAAGCCTTTGAGGTCAATAAGACTCCCATATTATTATAACAGAGGTTTAAAACCTACCTATATCCCCATCTGCATGGATGGTACATATCTGCTACATTTTTTAAACTGCTACACTTGTTAAAACTTGTGAATAAGCAGCTATTGCTGCCCAGTCGCTAAAAAGGCCCTATCCCATGTTAAAATATTTGGGGAGACATAATCTCTAACATGCCCCCAACTGTGTGCATCGGGTAAGGGTCTCTAAAAAATGTAAGTGTTCTGTCCAACCACTGCCCCCACCAGAGTCGGACTGGGGATACTAAGCAGCCCTGGAAAAAAAATCTGTGCCAGCCCCATAAGTCATTGCGCCATGTATTGTCACATGTAATATGAAAGGCTATGTCTTGCCACCCTAGATGATTGAGTAATATATAAACACATAATATATACGTATATTATGTGTTTAAATATTACTCAATCATCTAGGGTGGCTAGACATATTATTGGTTAGTATATATGTTTGCCACACAAGCTCACTCACTAGCAGTCACATACATACACACAAGCTCACTTACTAACAGGCACACACACACAAGTTCACTCACTAGCAGACACACACACACAAAAGCTCACTCACTAGCAGTAACACTCACACGTTCACTCACTAGCAGTCACACACACACACATATGTTGTATAAAATAGTGGTCCTTTCAGGGTAAAACATCTTATTATACAGTAAGCATACTCACATGCATATACAGACAATCTCACTGACACATATGCTTATTGGTACACAGCCTCATAGACAAACAATCTCACTGATATACATAAGCTCATTGACCTAAACAGAAGCTCACAGATGAAAATAAATAGGCTGGCTGACAGACAATCTCACTGACACACGCAGACATGCTTATTGGTATTCCCACACAAACGTAGTACAGACACGCACAAGCTTACTACAGACAAGCTCACTGTCTCACACACATGCTCACTGACACACACCTGCTCACTACAGACAAGCTCACACACATGCTCACTACAGAAAAGCTCACTGATAAACACATGCTTCCTACAGTCAAGCTCACTGACACACAAGAGCACTACAGACAGGATCACTAACACACAAATGTTTACTACTGACAAGTTCACTAACACACACATGCTCCATACAGAAAAGCTAATTGACACACATGCTTCCTACAGAAAAGTTCACTGACACACACAGATGCTTCCAACAGACAAACTTACTGACACACACATGCTCACAACTGACAAGCTCTCTGACACACACATACAAGCTCACTTACTAGCAGCCACACAAGCTCACCCACCAGCAGACACACACACAAGCTCACTCACTAGCAGACACACACACAAGCTCACTCACTAGCAGACACACACACAAGCTCACTCACTAGCAGACACACACACACAAACACATGCTCACTCACTAGCAGTAACACACACAAACTCACTCACTAGCAGGCACATGCACACACACACACAAAAGCTCACTCACATGCAGACACACATACTCTCTCACACACACACACACACACACTAAAGCTCACTCACTAGAAGACACACACACACACAAGCTCACTCACTAGCAGGCACACACATTCACTGTTATGGCTGAAGCTTACCTTGCACTGGTAGGGGAAGTTTATATTTTGTGGCCTCTTGCTTCCAGCAAGGTCAGCAACGTGTGTAGGGGTGGGGCTTTGTGTGGGAGGCGGTGCTTATTCAGGAGGCGGTGTTTACGTGCAAAGGCGGGGCATGTGCCCGGAATTTATGTAAATTTTGAATGGAGACTGACAGGTCTCTCTCCAGCCGCCTAATTGCAGCCACACCAGCTCCCAGCCCTTTACTCCCCTCGGACTGACTCAGGCTTGCACAGTCCGAGGGGAAAATCATTTAAATTACAGGAGCATGATGATTAGGGCTGTCTGCCAGGCCCCAGGTTCCACAGCCCACCGGAAAATTTCCTGGTATCCCGGTAGGCCAGTCCGGCCCTGGCCCCCACCCATGGCCAGCGGGTTGGAGCTATTTAATAAAAGAAAGGGGGTACATCCTAATGTTCCCCCTGCCACCACCTGTGATCAGCTGATGTGGGCTATTATAATATAAGGTGGATAAATAGTGTGGGGTCAGGCGGGTGGACAGTGATCTGTCCACCCACCATTTTTTAATTTTTTTTTTTTAAATTATCTTTATTATGTTTTAAACATAAATAATTATAAGTACAAAAACAAATATATATTGCACTTAAGACACACAGGCACAATGCATTATATACTTTGGTTATATCTAATGCAGTATGCGTGTATGGGGGAGAAGTGTGTGTATGCAGGGGCGTATTAGCCGCGAGGCAAACAAGGCATTTGCCTTGGGCGGCATTTTCCAGGGGGCGGCAAAAAAAGCCGCCCCCAAATGCCCAAGGCAAATGTCTTGTTAGCCTTGCGGCTAACAGACATGCCGGCGGGCTGCTGGGCGATCGGGCGGCACTGCCTGGTGGGCGGGCGGGCGGCCGGCGAGGGAGCACTTCCCCTGAGCTGTCTGTTCAGCTCCCTCGCCAGCCGCAGAGTGAGGCTGGGAGGCGGAGCCGGAATATGACGTCTTATTCCGGCTCCCAGCCTCACTCTGAGGCGCGCGAGGGAGCTGAACAGACAGCTCAGGGGAAGTGCTCCCTCGCCGCCCGCCCGCCCGCCCGCCCGCCAGGCAGTGCCGCCCGCCAGGCAGTGCCGCCCGATCACCCAGCAGCCACTGGACCACCAGGGAGGAAGAGACACCCCCCCTCCCCAGCATTCCCAAAGGTAAGGAGGCTGGGGGGGGGGGGTGTTAAATTAAAAAAAATGTGTGAAAAATAAATTTAAAAAAAGTGTGAAAAATAAATAAAAAAAAAATGTGTGAAAAATAAATGTAAAAAAATGTGTGAAAAATAAATTTAAAAAAAATGTGTGAAAAATAAATTTAAAAAAATGTGTGAAAAATAAATGTAAAAAAATGTGTTAATGTGGGTGGGTGTGTGTGTGTGTGTGTCAGTGTGTGTGTCTGTTAGTGTGTGTGTCAGTGTTTGTGTCTGTTAGTGTGTGTGTGTGTGTGTGTGTCTGTTAGTGCTTGTGTCTGTTAGTGTGTGTGTCAGTGTGTGTTTCTGTCTGTGTCTGTTAGTGTGTGTGTCTGTGTCTGTTAGTGTGTATGTCTGTTAGTGTGTGTGTGTCTGTTAGTGTGTGTGTGTGTCTGACTGTGTGTGTCTGTTAGTGTGTGCTTGCCTGTGAGTGTGTGTGTATGTTAGTGAGTGTGTGTGTCTGCTAGTTTGTGTCTGCTAGTGAGTGAGTGTGTGTCTGTTAGTGTGTGACTGTTAGTGAGTGTTTGTCTGTTACTGAGTGTGAGTGTGTCTGTTAGTGTGTGTGTGTTTCT
The DNA here is from genome assembly GCF_036172605.1 of Pelobates fuscus. Classification (NCBI taxonomy): domain Eukaryota; kingdom Metazoa; phylum Chordata; class Amphibia; order Anura; family Pelobatidae; genus Pelobates; species Pelobates fuscus. Next base: position 132,960,831 of record NC_086319.1, on the reverse strand, counting down.
GTTAGCGAGTGTGTGCGTATCTGTCAGTGAATGTGTGTGTGTGTATTTAGAATGCGGAGTGGGGGGAAAGGTTGGGTGGGGGTGGCGCGGAGGCAGGGGGGGCACCTGAGTTTTGTCCTGCCTAGGGCAGCACAAAACCAGGATACACCACTGTGTGTATGGGGGTACAGTTGGGGCAGTGTGTGTATGGGGGTACAGTGGGGGCAGTGGGGGTAATGTGTGTTTAGTTGGGGGCTGATTAAAGCAGAACAGAACATAGATACATGAAAACAAATCAAGTGCAATGCAAAAATTATTTTTTTAGAAGTGGTGAATACAAACACTCACATAACACTCGCAAGTATCCACCTATGTGGAAAGATCCGGGGAAAACAGGAGATTCATGCTATCCAATTAAATTAACCAGCCGCACAAAAGGAAATTTAGACAAAGAGAAAACAGAGCAGGATGTAGAGTCCATGATTGCCAGATTGGACAACGAGACTCTGTTATAAACATCTCTATAAACTTACTACAGAGGAAGAAAAGATTCTCGAATATGGATTGAAATTTGCACCCACACAACCACCTAATTATTTCACAATATTTGTGAAAAAAAATGACAATTTATCTACTAGAGACTTGGAGGGAATATAAATTTTGGAATCTCTACAACATGATGGAAAGGAAGACAGTCTAATAAATCAAATTATTCACTCTGACTTCAAACCGATATCCTCCTTCTATCCTAGCCATGATCAAGAAGAGCTCATACAGGTCTACAGTGACCGGGTGTTGAAATATATAAAATATATGTGTGAGAAACATAGGAAACATTAGTCAAATTTGACATTCAAAGAAAAAACTGCCCTGAAAACTCTACAGAATAACATATACAAATCAGAGAGGCAGATGAAAGTGGTGCAAAAGTAATACAAGATAAAGATAAATATATCCAAGAAGCAATGAGATTGCTTAGGGGTTACCAATACATATTGTGAGCGTAAAAGTGGCATTGTGGTTGATGGAAGATACATCAGGCCTGATTTGCTAAACTGCAACCTGAGAATTTTCAGTTAAATGCCCCAGGGAAGATGTTAGTGTTTGCAATCTACATTGCTGAGGTTCTGCAAAACATGGTATGGGTCCCTGGGGCGGAGTATTTGGAGAGTAGGGTGGGCCAATGCTCCAACAGCACTAGTTGCTGTGTAACAGACCACAATTTAGATCTGACTTAAGAGTTACCTAATTTGACACTCACCTGTAGCTAGTCAATTAGTAGACAGGCCTTTAAATGAAGAGGGCAGCCTGCTGCAGAGTGAGGGAGGAAAAGACCGCTAGGAGAGTGAATGACAACTGTGTTCATTGCAAAGACATTTCTTTTGTTTGGAAAATTGGTAAGTGGGAAAGCCACCCAATTGCAGATAGCAATTTCCTGTCTAGTAAGAGCTCAAGCAAGAGCAAGGGATTTTGTTTGTTTTTGTTATTATTTAAAGCACCTGTTTTCTTATTGAATAAAAAAAAGGAAAACCGAGCTGACTGTGTCCTGGACTTTATATACCCTAGAAGGCGGTGGTTACTGCAAGATCTGTGACAACCCTACCTGTAAAAGAGGTGGTTTGTTACAATATATGAAGCTAACTACTGTTCCTAACCAGGGGTATCATCTGGAACTCTGTCAACTTCTGATGGAAACAAGGGCGAAATAAATCCTAAACAAGAATTAATTTAATTTCCCTTATCAAGAGAAAACAATTAAGGCAATTTTTTACTGTCTGCCTAAAATCCACAAGGATATTCAAAACCCGCCTGGATGCAATATCATATCGGGAATTGATTCTCTCACCAGCAATCTATAGGCATATGTGGATCACTATTTACAACATATGGTGACACATCTCGACTCGTATCTCTGTTGCAACTCATCCCAGAAATTAATTGGACTAAAGACTGCATCCTGGTTAGTTTGAATGTAACAACCTTATACACCAATATTCCTCACCCAATATGTATAGGTGAGGTCCTGTATTTTCTAAGTGTGTTTAATGAAATTAACCATTAGATTGCATCAATTTTGTGCTAGTCCACAATTATTTTTTATTTGATAAACATTTTTTATCTGCAACTCACAGGAACAGCGATGGGCATGAAACTAGCCCCATCAAATGCTAACCTCACTTTGGGGTGGTGGGAAAGCAGATACATTTGGAACAATAATCCTTTCCAAAAGAATGTAATTTTTTATAAATTATTTATTGATTACTTTTTTTGGTATGGCGTGAAAATGAGGAAGATTTGGCAAGTTTTGTAACTCATGCGAATTCTAATGACATGAACCTTAGCTTCACACATGAAGCAAGTAGAGAGAACATCACCTTCCTTGATTTAAATATCTTCCAGGATGAAGAAGGTCATCTTCAGAATAAAAATCATCGGCGGATTCGAATGGATTCCTTGATGCCAGGAGCGCACACCATCCTAAATGGATTAGGAACATACCTAAAAGCCAATACATGAGGATCAAAAGAAACTGTAGCAGACCACAGGAACTAAATGAGGAATTTCAGATCCTTACCTCTCGGTACATAGACAAACACTATGACTATAAACATCTCCGTTCCACTAGAGATAAAGTAATACAAATGAACCAGGAGAATCTAATATACCAAAAAGTATGGGAATATAAAAAATATCATGACAGTATAGAATCATTACCAACATTTGTGACTAATTACAATAAAGCTGCCACTGAAATTAAAAAGATCATTTTAACACACTGGCCAATTATTACTTGTGATAATATTATGCAAATTGAGCAAACAAATAAACCAAGAGTGGTGTTCAAACAAAATACAACCATCAAAAACCTTGTAGCCCCAAGCATGCCACCTTTTCAAAGCAAACACAACCTTTGCACCAATACTTACCCTGAAAGGAATATACAGATGTAACAGGAAAGCTTGCTCCACATGTGGGTTGATCCCAAACAAAGACAACAACAAACATTTTTCGTCAAACCATCTAGACAAAGAAAAAACATATGCGATTGAACAATTTATTAATTGCAATACATCATATGTGATATATCTTCTCGAATGCCCTTGCGGCAAACAATATGTTGGATGCACATGTAGGAAAATTACAACAAGAATAGGGGAACACCTAAGAGGAATCAAGAACAAATGTATCTCTTACCATCCCCCAGAATACCCTCCACGCGTTGATAGAGGACCCCAATTTATGTTATTATCTGTTAATATTACCTGGTAAAGGGATGACCTTACCCAGCACATAGCTTAAATTTCCGGTAGGAGTGGTATCTATCTCTCCTGAATTTATTGATGTTTATTTGTTGTGGGGGGGGATGACTGATGTATATATTTCCACCGTGGTAATTAATGTGAAACGTTGACCGTGACCGTCACTGACTCCCTTGGGTTTTGGGGGGGGGTGCTGGCGCTGACCAGGGAGGAATGGCGTCGCCCCTCCTCCCATGCCATGGGGGAATACAGTTAGGGAGGGAAGCTGTGGAGCCCAAAAACTGGCGGGGCGCCTAAACGGCGGCTCTGTAGCTCGGCGCAATCCAAGCAATTTTTGGATATCATATTGGCAGCCTGTAATTGTTGGGAGGCTAGTGTCCAGACTCAAAATCCCTTCCAATAGATGGAACTAAACATTGGGATGCGATTCTTTAAATACAAAGAAATATTATTTTGGCCCGGACGCGGACCCGCTCCGCACGAACCCCCACGGGTGCTCAATGGACCTGGAGCGTATAGGCTCCCCATTGTACCCCATATTCTACTCTCAAGTTCGAGAGACGTTGTACATACTTACTTTACCTGTATTTTGGTTTACCCCTGTTATCTTCCTACCCCACCCCTTGCCGGCAGCAATCCCCTATATTCATCTAAAACACCGCACGAAACAAAGTCACATTATGGTATCCGTATTAACACTATTTTTCTCAAGGGCCCTGAAAATTAACACTCCCAGACCATCTCCAGTGGGCTCTACAGCACGCATAACTCTACTACTCAATGTCGTGCCACTTTAAATGCTTATCTATGAATGTGAATGGCCTGAATAGCCCTTTTAAACGCAGTTCTGCAATTAGAGAAATTCACAAATCCAACGCAGCCATAGTATGTCTACAGGAGACTCATATGTGCCAGAAAAACCCCCCTAGCCTAATATCCTCAAAATACCCCCAAGTCTTCCATGCCCTCTCACCTACTAAAACGAGAGGGGTAGCCATCCTGTTCCATGCGGATTGGGTTTTCCAACTTACTAAGATGTACAAAGACGAGTTAGGGAGATTACTAATTGTGGTTGGTTCACTGAATGGTATGCAACTCACAATCGCATCCATATATGCGCCCAATAACTCTCAAACCTCTTTTTTATTAAACGAGCACTGACTAAAATAACCAAACTCCGTGAGGGGCATATCATTATTGGAGGTGACTTCAACTGTACGATGAACCCCGACTTAGACATAAAACGTACCGAAGGGAAGCTTCCACTACAGCAAGCTACCACATTGAGCCACACCTTTAGTTCACTTCTCCATACGAACGATCTTTACGATACGTGGCGCACCCTATACCCAACAGATAGGAATTATACTTATTTCTCGCAGGTACACCACACCTACTCCCGAATAGACATGTGTCTGGTGGACAAAAGCTCCATAGTAAATATTGTAGAAGTGGAGATAGGAGACAGGACCTGGTCTGACCATGCTCCAGTAATCACCACATTCAGGGCCATGTACCCGGCACGAGGCCGGAGTGCGTGGCGTCTGAACGAATCCCTTTTAGACAATGTAGACACGGCTACCAAATTGGGCGCAACTATTGAGGCATTCTATGACGACCATCGGCACGACCCCTCACATATCGCCACTAAATGGGTGGCCCTCAAAGCCGTACTGCGTGGTCTCCTAATCCAGATAGGGTCGATAAACAAAAGGAAGGTGCGCAACAAAGTAGAGGACCTAACGGCACAACTTCAATCTTTAGATAGCGAAAATAAAATAAGGCCTACCAAAATCTTATCCCAAAAAATCACGAACATAAGAAAAGAGCTACATGCAGTCTCGTTACTAAATATGGAACGACAGCTCCGTAAGCTGAAACTCACCTACTATATGCAAGGGAACAAGGCAGGCAAACTACTTGCACGACGCCTTAAAACCCAATACACGCAATCCAAACTCCCTTACATGACATCGACCGCAGGGACAAAAATATTTAACCCGCAGGAAATAGTAAATGAATTGGCATCCTTTTATGATAGGCTATATAATCTCCAACAGGACACCAGTTTACACCACCCAAATGAGTCAGACGTAAAAACCTTCCTACAGGAAGCGGACTTACCACGTCTCAATGCCCATCAATGCTCCCTGTTGACGGCTAAGTTTACAGAGGAGGAAGTGCGAAACGCAATACGCAAACTCCCCAAACACAAAGCACCAGGCCCAGATGGGTTCTCCAACTACTTTTACACCACATTCGAGACACAACTAACACCGCACTTGACAGAACTCTTTAACTTCTTTGCAGAAACAGGGTCCATACCGGAGGAGATGTTGCTAGCCCACATTGTTACGCTCCCCAAACCGGGCAAGCCACCCACCGAATGCGCTAATCTGAGGCCCATCTCGCTATTAAATGCAGATACAAAACTATATGCCAAACTCTTAGCTATGCGATTACAACCTGTTTTGTTAGATTTAGTTTCCAAAGAACAGGCAGGATTCGTCCCCACTAGACAGCCAGGGGATAATACCCGCCACTTCTTAAACCTAATCTCATGGGCCCAATCTACTCACCAGAGGCTTAGACGCAGGGGCCTTAGACGCAGAAAAAGCGTTTGATCGCATAAATTGGACATACATGAGGGCGGTGTTGGTAAATATGGGTATCCCGCTATCATTTTTAAAGAGCATTATGGTCCTATACTCCAAACCTGCAGCCAAAATATTCAACTCAGGGTTTCTGTCACGACCCTTTCAAATCACGAATGGTACCAGGCAGGGGTGCCCGCTGTCTCCTCTAATATTTATCCTATGCATGGAACCCCTGATTAGACACATTAAATTAGACCAGAAGATCATTGGCCTGAACACCCCGATAGGGATCCAAAAGATAGCCCTCTTTGCGGACGATGTTCTTTTATTTTTAACACAACCAGAAACCACCATTCCAAAACTACTAGCACTACTGGAGAAATACGGGAGGATGTCATACTATAAAAATAATGCCAAAAAAACACAAGCACTAGCGATAGGGCTCGCTTCCCCCATACTTGCCCGCATAAAATTGCAATACCCCTTCGACTGGAGGAAAACCTCCCTCTCATATCTGGGCATTAAGCTGCCAGTATCGCACTCGGCGATAATAAGAGAAAACCACACCCCGCTTATGCACAAACTAGAAAAACAAACTAAGGAGTGGGAAGGGAAAGAAATATCCTGGCTGGGACGGATCCACACCGTTAAAATGATGACGCTGCCACACATACTATATCTTTTTCGCACCCTACCAATCTCCATCCCGAACCCTATTTTAAAGAAATTTCAGGCCATAATTAACGCACACATATGGAAGCGTAAACCCCCAAGGATAGAACAGAGATCACTATGGCGACCCTTCACAAAAGGCGGGTTGGGAGTACCAAATATCAAATTATATTACAAAGCCTCATTAATGGCTCAGGGACTTACGATTCTTGAACGATCATCTCCTCCGGTGTGGCTCGCAATGGAAGATGCGTGCATGACCTCAGGCTCCCTTCCATTGGCTTTATGGACGGGGGCGACTCTCCCCCCACGCGGCTCAGTGCTACCAACCACTGAAACACTGCTCCAGATGTGGAAGCAGACTGCCCCGCTATTTTTGCAAGGTAATGATATGCTCCTTGCAGCACCGCTTCAGGCATTAACTGCCCGAACGACCAACCTGCAGATTGAACCCTGGCTACGTCAGGGAATTCACCATGTACGTTCATTACTGACCACTACAGGTATCAAACCATTCCCGGATATAGCTAGGGAGTACCAGCTACCGACAGGGGAGCTGTTCCCCTACTTGAGAATTAGGAACATTGTACAAGAACGCAAGCTCAGATTCCAAGATATTAACCTCTTACCTCCATTTCTTCACAAGTGTATGGGGAAACTACCAAAAGTAAAAGCACTGTCTCTATGCTATACCACACTCTCACTCCAAGATATAGCGTCTAAACTCTCATATATGCTAAAATGGGAATTGGACATGGGGATGCAGTTCCCAGTAACCGCTTGGTATCAGGCTCAAAAAAAGACGAAACAGGCATCCCACAGTCTTTCCCAGTGGGAAGCATTCTGTAAACTAACTATGCGTTGGTATTTGGTCCCGTCCAGGCTAGCCCACATCTATCCGGGGTCGAACAACTTATGCTGGAGATGTCTCACGCAAATAGGGACCCTTTACCATATCTTTTGGACGTGCCCCAAGATCGTTGTATTATGGCAGACCTTAGCGCAATTCCTGAATAACAAAATGGGGATCTCGGTCCCAATGAGACCAGAATGTTTTTTACTACATATTTTCCCGTACCCCCTTCCTGCAGACGAGATTTACATATTGATCCATTGCCTTATGGCGACCAAAACCGCTATAGCCCATAGATGGAAGGCCGAGCCAGCGCCCACAATGAATGAAATCCTTGATAGAATAGAGTCAGCGCACACCTATGAAACTATGGCAAGCCGACTAAACGGCAACCAACACAAACATGAGATAAGATGGCACAGATGGGTGGAATATAAGACGGAGGAATATTAGCATGATAAAAAAAAAAAAAAAAAAAAGGAAACCTCGACTCTTCTAAGATAATATAGGAGGCCTACAGCTACCTTGCCCAAGTTACACCAACTGCTGCCCCCCCTCCCTACACTTTCCATTACCCCAAAAATTCACTTTGTTTTAATGCCAGAGGGATAGTGTCACTAAATAGTACCAGGGTACACAAATTTGTTGGTCCCTGCTTCAAACCCAGACGGACAAGAGACCGCAACTGCCTGTTAACAACTGATTTACGTACAAGTGTTTGGTTATGTACATGGCTGTTGGGACCTATGTAACCTATGTGATATGTGATGTATGGTGTATTATGTACTATTGTCCCCCCCTCCTGTTTTCCCCCTTTCTCTTCTGTACCCCTTCCCTCTGTATACACACTTTCGTGTGACCAAAAATAAAATACATTGAAAAAAAAAAAAAAGAACAAATGTATCCATCATGGTGTACCTATCCATACACTACTGGTGTACACTCTGGAATTGGGGCCTCAATAAAGACCTAGATCCAGCAGCCTTTCTTTTTCAATTGGACAATATTTATTTTGTCGCAACAAGAAGGGTACAGAAGGAAAAAAGGGGGATTATGGGGGTTCAGGTTTTACATAGCTTGTACATAGATATCATTGGGTCTGTTAGGTCTATACAGCAAGTTTTCATAAATTTCATACATTTGAAACATGCATTGCAAGATGTACATTTCTTCCACCACCTCCCTGATGTTTCGTCTTGAGCGGCCTCGCACCCCTTGCTGTGGGGATTTGCAGCTAGTCTGTCTAGGGGGAGGGAGGCGGGAAAGGTTTTTGCTTCTCCATTTTGTTGGCTGTTTTGCCTGGGCTTTATACGTCACTCGCTGGGTTTTGGAGCTAAACCTGAGCTTGTGGGGCAAGCGACCCTTAATGTGTCAAAGGAAAGGAAACAAAGTAAAATTAAACTTAGACTTAAGAAGTTACAAATGAACTGCCCTGTATGGTATCTTGAGCCAAGCTCTGCTGTGTTCAGCTTTTCCTATGTGTTGCCAAAAACCTTGCCTTCGTGTGGGGGTGTGTAACGGACCGTTTCACTTACAAGAGGATAAAACCTAGTTTAGGCGATAATCCCCTTTTTGAGAGACAGGCACAGCTACTGCAGAACACCAAACTCCCGAACTGGATACAAGATATCACTCCGAACTGGAACAGCTGAACAAGAAAAGCATACAATCCGCTTACACTCCTGGCAGTCAGCTTACAATCCAATTCCCCCCAAGAACGAGACAACACTTCATTTTGAGGGTTAAACAGGAACTCTGGACTGGCTCATCCAGCCCGGCTTTTATTTCCATCTCACACATACAGGCCACACCCAGGGGGAGGCATAAAATAACCAATGACATAGATGTTACCTCCCACACATCCCCTCCCCTTAGTGTGACACATAATCCCATTATGCATACAGTGTAAAATATACTTTTACACAACTTTCATAACTTTAAAACCATACATCACATTCACATAAAAAAATACATATCCACAATCAATCCATTCAGGGGAACAACATATTAAAAAATGGCATGAATCCGACCAGGGGTTCAAAAGTTACTAAAAGTATCTTTTGTCCCTTACTAGCCGCATGGAAAACCAGTTTAGAAAGGTTTTACATAGGCCTCTATCCTGGAGACAAAGAGGAAAGTAATCCAATTATCCAGGGCTAGAAGCAGACTCCATTAACCACATGGTTACAGAAAGACATAAACCACTTTAAAATACAGAAAGTTACTTTTTATCCATAACACACAGACATTTCACATATCCCCAGATAGCTGGGATCTGAGCGCACAAAACTACAGAATAGCGCGCAGATCCTATTCACACAGTACAATTGCCATGGAGCTAAAGTCTTTCCCATAGTCTTTCATTATATGAATAGGCTCCATGGTATAGCTATCTGGGGTATCACATTCCCATAAAGTCTGGTCCATAGTCCAAAGGCAAGAGGCGGGCAATCAGCCCCCTCAAAGGACACGTGGCGAGGTCGGTTTCGCCACAGGGTGCTTTAGGTTTACGACCGCCTTTGCGCTTTTATGCTGTGTTGGTTGTTTTTCAGTTGACCTTGTTCGACCTCGAGGACACTGCTTAGGCTGTGAGGGTTAACGTAGATGTGTGTGCCCCTCTACGTATGCCATCCATTTCTTTTTTGCCACCACAACCGTGTGGTTTGGTTTGAGGTATTTGCTAGCCATACTTTCATAATCCCAGTTTTGGGAGATTTGGTTTATTAGGGCTTGTTTAGTTGGTGGATGGGGAGATTGTAGAGCGACTCGTAGTATTTAGAGAATGCGTTACAACACCCTGTTCCAAATTATTATGCAAATTCTATTTAAGTGTCACAAAGATTAAATATTTTGTTTTTCAGTTTAACTCATGGATGGCATTGTGTCTCAGGGCTCTTTTGATCACTGAAAACAATCTCGGACACCTGTGATAATTAGATTGCCAGGTGAGCCCAATTTAAAGAACAACTACTAAAGGAGGATGTTCCACAGTATTAAGCAGAGCACCATTTTCATGCAATATGTGGAAGAAAAAGGATCTCTCTGCTGCCGAAAAGAGTGAAATAGTTCAATGCCTTGGAAACATTAGATATTTCACGAAAACTCATGATCATCGCACTATTAAGAGATTTGTGGCTGATTCAGAGCACCACAGACGGGTTCATTCAGATAAAGGCACATTGAGGAAGATTGCTGCCAGATCCATGCATCGGATCAAGAGAGCAGCTGCTAAAATACCATTACATAGCAGCAAATAGATATTTGAAGCTGCTGGTGCCACTGGAGTCCCACGGACATCAAGGTGTAGAGTCCGCCAAAGTTTTGCAACTGTGCATAAATCTTATATTCGGCCATCACTAACCAATGCTCACAAGCATTGGGCAGAAAAATTTTCAAACAGTCCTGTTCACTGATGAGTGCCGTGCAACCCTGGATGGTCCAGATGGATGGAGTAGTGGATGGTTGGTGGACAGCCACCCTGTTTCAACAAGGCTGCGACGTCAGCAAGGCGGTGGTGGAGTCATGTTTTGGGCCAGAATCATGGGAAGAGAGCTGGTCGGCCCCTCTAGGGTCCCAAAGGTATAAAGATGACCTCTGCAAAGTATGTGGAGTTTCTGACTGACTACGTTCTTCCATAATATGCTTTCTATAATAAAATCATCTTCATGCATGACAATGCACCATCTCATGCTGCAAAGAATACCTCTGCATCAGTGGCTGCTATGGGGATAAAAGTAGAGAAAGTCATGGTGTGGCCTCCATCCTTCCCTGACCTCAATCCTATTGAGAACCTTTGGAGCATCCTTAAGCAAAACATCTATGAGGGTGGGAGGCCGTTTACATCCAAACAGCAGCTCTGGGAGGCTATTCTGACATCTTGCAAACAAATTCAAGCAGAAACTGTCCAAAAACTCACAAGTTCAATGGATGCAAGACTTGTGAAGCTGCTATCAAATAAGGGGTCATATGTTAAAATGTAACGTGACCTGTTAAAATGTTTAAAAAGTTAAAATGTTGTATAAGTTTGATTGAAATAGCTTTTGATTTCAGTAACTATGCTGCAAACACAACAAATGACAATTTTCAGTTCTTTACAACATATAAAGTGTTTTGAAACTTACTGTGCATAATAATTTGGAACAGTGCATTATAAGTTTTTTATGTTTTAAAAAAAATACTGTTATCATTAGTAGGTTTGTTCAATAAAATTTGAATTGTACTCTTAATAGTTGATAACATGAGAATTATGCTAACTGTTATTTACAATAATTATTTAGGTAAATGAGAAAAATATAATTTGCATAATAATTTGGAACAGGGTGTAATGTCTTTGGGTGCTACTATCTTATGTCCAGCGGGAGATATCACATATGTTTTTTTTTGAGCGGCTTGTTGTGTTCGAAGTCTCTGTGCTAGCAATTTGCATGCTTTATTGCCCTTTTTGCAGTTCAGTGCTGTGAGGTTTTGCAGAGGGAAGCCCACCTGGTCTAGGGACAGTTGGTGTGTGTATCTTGTGTGTATCTTGTGTGTGATTTGCTCTCTCAGCTCTTTTGTAGGTGTGATTTGGATTTGTGCTGTGACTTGCTGGAGGTCAGTTTGGTATTTTAGCAGTTGTGATTGGGATTTCCATTTTAGAAAGGATGACTGTGACAGACCCATCTGTATAACTATTATTGCTGGTTCGTCTAGTTTGTGTTCCTTTCGTGGAATTGTCTGTTCGTATACCCCTATTCGTGTGTTTGACTTTTTACCGAATGAACTTGCCGAACGGACGGCCACCCAGAAGAGAAGTGTGCTGCTGGTTAACCTCTTGATCCCAATTAGAACGTTGTGCTTAACCGCAGACACCTCTTAATTATAACCGAATGCAGGGTGGTCGTCGTTCGTATGTCGACCACGAGGCGGCGGACATTTTAATCCATGCGAAAGACCAGCGGTGTTCGGCGCAGATCCTATGGAACTAAAAACTGACACTTTTTCTGCCGAACACCGCTGAAACCACAGACCGCCCTTCTCAGTCGACAAGGCATGCGGACACCGGGCGTTCGGGAGTTGGGATTACACGAATGGACTTAACCCAGATAGCCATCCCATGGAGTCAATCGCATACTGAAAGACTGTAAAAGACTTTGACTCCATGGCGATTGAACTGTGCGTATGGATCTTAGCGCTATTCGCTAAGAATATGCACTCAGATCCAGGCTATCTGGGGATACGTTGCACGAATGTAATATGTTCGGTAGTTGTATAATTATTTATTTTTATGTGGTTTTTGTGTTTGATTTAAAATGGCGATTTGTCTCTGTCCTGGAGATAATTGAATTACTTCTCAATTGTCTCCAGGGCAGAGGGGAGGAAACCGGGATGCATTATGGGAATATTTTGTGCCTGTATGTCTGAAAGTGCCATATGTCTGTCTGTCATTACAGTCTCCCATTTGGTCCCCTCGGGGAGTGTCCACCAAGTGGGAGACCGGCATAAATACGGGCGGGTAGCCCACAGTAAAGCCAGTTCTTGTTTTACCCTCAATGCGGAGCTTGGTCTCGTTATTGGAGGGGGAATTACTACACACGGTTAGTGACTGATTGCTGGAACCGTAAGCCGCTTGGAGGATATATTTGCTCGGCTGTTAGCCGCGATTCGTGGATTTATTGTTCGGGAGTTTGGAGTATCTGTACGGGTCCCGGTCGGGAGATTGGTGCATTCCCCTGGTTGCAGTTCATACGGTTGGAGTATATACGAATGGAGCTTGCATTATTGCGAAAAGGGAAGCTTAACTAAATGGCGGTTTCACTCCCTTGTGCCAGGGGGTCTTAACAATTGGTGGCAAGCGACGGGATAAGTCCCACTGCCCAGAAGGTCAGCTACACATCCCAGTTTGGTGAAGGAAAGGCAGTATGAGGAATTAAGGTGTGCTACCCTTAAAGACATACTAGAACGCCGAGGACGGTCAACAAGTAATCTAAAGAAACAAGAGATTATTGCTTTGCTACTGGAAATGGATGCAGCACAAGGACTGGAGAGAGCTAATGTGCCCAGCATTCTGGATCGAACACCCGAGGAAATACAATGCAACCGGGCAGTCCAGATAAGGCTGGCACACTTTGGCCCCGACCCTACAGCAGACATTGTGGAACGTGTGCAAGCAGCAGTGATGGCACACCAAGCGCTCCAGGAAAGAGGAGCTGCAGCAGCAGAGGAACCCAATAATAATATTGGAAGAAAAAAGGTACCCTTTGCTGCATTTAAAAATGTTATTGAAGCAGAGGGAGAGATTGACGGGTTCCTGGCTGACTTTGAAAGACAGTGTGCCCTACACCAGGTACTCGCAGACGAATGGGTCACTATCCTCTCTGGGAAGTTATCCGGCCGGGCCAGCGAAGTGTTTCGGGCAATCCCAAAGGAAGAAATCACCAGCTACCGGGCAGTGAAAGATGCCCTCTTGGCCAGGTACGCAGTGACCCCAGAGGCGTACCGGCGGCGATTCTGGGAAACCAACAAACAAGCTGGCGACTCCTACGTGGAGTGGGCATGCAGAGTACACCCACTGGATGGCGGGGTGCAAAGCTGTAACTGGGGAAGAGGTGCTGCAAGTGTTTTTGCTGGAGCGCTGCTTTGACCGATTACCTGCAGGAGTCAGAGAGTGGGTCAGGGACCGAAAGCCCTCTACCTTGCCCGAAGCTGCCCGTCTGGCAGATGAATATACAGACGCACGTAAATTGGACAATGCAGTAACTAAATTCCCTACCAGAGTGGAGTACAGACCAGCAGCACCTCTAACCACTACCGTTTACCAACCCCCGGCGCACCGCACCCCAACACTACTGCCTGCTACCTATTATATCCAGCCATCCCGGTTCAACGCCCGGGATTACTCTCAGCCCATTAGGTGTTTTGGGTGTAAACAGTTGGGGCACAAGAGACCAGAGTGCCCACTGAACAACGCCAACCAGGCACAGTCGTGGAGAAGACCGGCCGGCGGGAATCAGCGTCCACCTCAGCCTGCTGCTCACTGTATCGAGCAGGAGGAATTTTGGGGCATATTACACAAGGCCGACCCTGTACAAGCAGTCCATCAGGACAACCGTCAGCAACACCGACAGACTGTTAAGCTGAATGGCAGAGTGGTAAACGGATTAAGGGACACCGGAGCCACTATGACTCTGCTCTAAAAGAACTTGGTCTCAGAACCAGGGCCGCCATCAGGGGGTGACAACCATGACGGTTGTCACGGGCCCAGCGGCCCTGGGGGGCCCGGACTGCTCTGGCAGTCCTGGGCCCCACTTTCCCTTTCTGCACACATAGATAGCGAATATCGCTATCTATGTGTGCAGCCGCGGGCCCCCTGCTCCCTGTTACCACAGAGGGGGCCCAGCACACTGCCTGTTCTCCTCTCTTCTCTCTTCTAATAACTCCCGCAAGACCCGGTTGCCATGGCAATGCTCCGCGGGTCTCGCGAGAGTTATTGGAAGAGAGAAGAGAGGAGAACAGGCAGTGTGCTGAGCCCCCTCTGTGGTAACAGGGAGCCGGGGGGGGGGGGGGGGCACCGGACCACCAGGGATGGAATCTCCCCCTCCCTGGACCAGGTAAGCAGGGAGGGGGAATAACATCTAATTAAATTAATTTTTATTTTTTTTATTTATGCGAAAATGCCCCTTCCTCCCCTTCTGTCTGCTTTGGACTAATACTCTCATTATGCTAAGCCATACATAACTTGATGACCTCAATGTGAAGATGTAAATGTAATAGCTGTTGTGGTATGGTATTTTATCTGAGTGCTGTGCTGAGCAAAACATATAGAGAATCCAAATAATGAGAGTAACCTTAAGCAATAGCTCCAGGCTATCCTACCTTACACGACAGCAGAACAACCTGCAATGCATTATTTGGCCAGGGTTGCCATATGGACTGCATACAAATCAATAATACTCTGCAGGGAAGTGATGGCTTAACCTCCAGAATTTCTGATCATTTGAACTACACTTCACATAATGCTCTGCCAGCCATTAAAGGGTGTACAGACTACAACATCAGGAGTGCCAGAGTGTTAAGCCATCACTGAAGAAGAGAACATTTTCTGATATAAATAGCCTTCCCAACTGTAGGAGGACACTCAAAGGGTTAAATTATGTGTCTTGTGATGAAACAGTCAAAAATTAATTTTGCTTGTACATCACAGACTCTTGTATTTTGTTATGCTACAGAACATGTACATTTTACGCCCCCCCCCAGATTGCACATTTACACACACACACTACATACACTGACACAACACACACACACACTACATACACTGACACAACACACACACACTGCATACACCAACACAACACACACTGCATACACTAACAACACACACTCTGCATACACTGACACAACACACACTGCATACACTAACACAACACAACACACACTGCTTACACTGACACAACACACACTCTGCATACACTAACAGAACACACACTGCATACACTGACTCAACACACACTGCATACACTGACACAACACACACACTGCATACACTAACACAACACACACTGCATACACCAACACAACACACACTGCATACACTAACAACACACACTCTGCATACACTGACACAACACACACTGCATACACTAACACAACACACACTGCATACACTGACACAACACACACTGCATACACTAACACAACACACACTTTGCATACACTGACACAACACACACTGCATACACTAACACAACACACACACTGCATACACTAACACAACACACACACTGCATACACTAACACAACGCATACTGCATACACTGACACAACACACACTGCATACACTAACACAACACACACTGCATAAACTGACGCAACACACACTCTGCATATACTGACACAACACACACACTACATACACTGACACAACACACACTGCATACACTGACACAACACACACTGCATACACTGACACAACACACACTGCATACACTGACACAACACACAGACTGCATACACCAACACGACACACACTGCATACACTAACACAACACACTCTGCATACACTAACACAACACACACTGCATACACTAACACAATACACATTGCATACACTAACACAACACACACTCTGCATACACTAACACAACACACTATGCATACACCAACACAACACACACTGCATACACTAACACAACACACTATCCATATACTAACACAACACACTCTGCATACACCAACACAACACACGCTGCATACATTAACACAACACACACACTCTCCATATACTAACACAACACACTCTGCATACACTAACACAACACACACTCTCCACATACTAACACAACACACTCTGCATACACCAACACAACACACGCTGCATACATTAACACAACACACACACTCTCCATATACTAACACAACACACACTGCATACACTGACACAACACACACTGCATACACTAACACAACACACACTGCATACACTGACACAACACACAGACTGCATACACCAACACAACACACACTGCATACACTAACACAACACACTCTGCATACACTAACACAACACACACTGCATACACTAACACAATACACACTGCATACACTAACACAACACACACTCTGCATACACTAACACAACACACTATGCATACACCAACACAACACATGCTGCATACACTAACACAACACACACTATCCATATACTAACACAACACACTCTGCATACACCAACACAACACACGCTGCATACATTAACACAACACACACACTCTCCATATACTAACACAACACACTCTGCATACACTAACACAACACACACTCTCCACATACTAACACAACACACTCTGCATACACCAACACAACACACGCTGCATACATTAACACAACACACACACTCTCCATATACTAACACAACACAGACTGCATACACTAACACAACACACACTCTCCACATACTAACACAACACACACTGCATACACTGACACAACACACACTGCATACACTAACACAACACACACTGCATACACTGACACAACACACACACTGCATACACTAACACAACCCACACTTTGCATACACTGACACAACACACACTGCATACACTAACACAACACACACTGCATACACTAACACAACACACACACTGCATACACTAACACAACACACACACTGCATACACTAACACAACACACACTGCATACACTGACGCAACACACACTCTGCATACACTGACACAACACACAAACTCCATACACTGACACAACACACACTGCAAACACTGACACAACACACACTGCATACACTGACACAACACACAGACTGCATACACCAACACAACACACACTGCATACACTAACACAACACACTCTGCATACACTAACACAACACACACTGCATACACTAACACAATACACACTGCATACACTAACACAACACACACTCTGCATACACTAACACAACACACTATGCATACACCAACACAACACACGCTGCATACACTAACACAACACACACTATCCATATACTAACACAACACACTCTGCATACACCAACACAACACACGCTGCATACATTAACACAACACACACACTCTCCATATACTAACACAACACACTCTGCATACACTAACACAACACACACTCTCCACATACTAACACAACACACTCTGCATACACCAACACAACACACGCTGCATACATTAACACAACACACACACTCTCCATATACTAACACAACACAAACTGCATACACTAACACAACACACACTCTCCACATACTAACACAACACACTCTGCATACACCAACACAACACACGCTGCATACATTAACACAACACACACACTCTCCATATACTAACACAACACACTCTGCATACACTAACACAACACACACTCTCCACATACTAACACAACACACTCTGCATACACCAACACAACACACGCTGCATACATTAACACAACACACACACTCTCCATATACTAACACAACACACTCTGCATACACTGACACAACACACACACACTACATACACTGACACAACACACACTGCATACACTGACACAACACACACTGCATACACTGACACAACACACACTGCATACACTAACACAACACACACTCTGCATACACTAACACAACACACTATGCATACACCAACACAACACACACTGCATACACTAACACAACACACACTATCCATATACTAACACAACACACTCTGCATACACCAACACAACACACGCTGCATACATTAACACAACACACACACTCTCCATATACTAACACAACACACACTGCATACACTAACACAACACACACTATCCATTTACTAACACAACACACTCTGCATACACCAACACAACACACGCTGCATACATTAACACAACACACACACTCTCCATATACTAACACAACACACTCTGCATACACTGACACAACACACACACTACATACACTGACACAACACACACTGCATACACTGACACAACACACACTGCATACACTAACACAACACACAGACTGCATACACCAACACAACACACACTGCATACACTAACACAACACACTCTGCATACACTAACACAACACACACTGCATACACTAACACAACACACACTCTCCACATACTAACACAACACACACTGCATACACTGACACAACACACACTGCATACACTAACACAACACACACTGCATACACTGACACAACACACACACTGCATACACTAACACAACCCACACTTTGCATACACTGACACAACACACACTGCATACACTAACCCAACACACACTGCATACACTGACACAACACACTCTGCATACACTAACACAACACACACACTACATACACTGACACAACACACACTGCATACACTAACACAACACACACTGCATACACTGACGCAACACACACTCTGCATACACTGACACAACACACACACTACATACACTGACACAACACACACTGCATACACTGACACAACACACACTGCATACACTGACACAACACACACTGCATACACTGACACAACACACACTGCATACACTAACACAACACACAGACTGCATACACCAACACAACACACACTGCATACACTAACACAACACACTCTGCATACACTAACACAACACACACTGCATACACTAACACAACACACACTCTGCATACACTAACACAACACACTATGCATACACCAACACAACACACACTGCATACACTAGCACAACACACACTATCCATATACTAACACAACACACTCTGCATACACCAACACAACACACGCTGCATACATTAACACAACACACACACTCTCCATATACTAACACAACACACTCTGCATACACTAACACAACACACACTCTCCACATACTAACACAACACACTCTGCATACACCAACACAACACACGCTGCATACATTAACACAACACACACACTCTCCATATACTAACACAACACACACTGCATACACTAACACAACACACACTCTCCACATACTAACACAACACACTCTGCATACACCAACACAACACACGCTGCATACATTAACACAACACACACACTCTCCATATACTAACACAACACACACTGCATACACTGACACAACACACACTGCATACACTAACACAACACACACTGCATACACTGACACAACACACAGACTGCATACACCAACACAACACACACTGCATACACTAACACAACACACTCTGCATACACTAACACAACACACACTGCATACACTAACACAATACACACTGCATACACTAACACAACACACACTCTGCATACACTAACACAACACACTATGCATACACCAACACAACACACGCTGCATACACTAACACAACACACACTATCCATATACTAACACAACACACTCTGCATACACCAACACAACACACGCTGCATACATTAACACAACACACACACTCTCCATATACTAACACAACACACTCTGCATACACTAACACAACACACACTCTCCACATACTAACACAACACACTCTGCATACACCAACACAACACACGCTGCATACATTAACACAACACACACACTCTCCATATACTAACACAACACAGACTGCATACACTAACACAACACACACTCTCCACATACTAACACAACACACACTGCATACACTGACACAACACACACTGCATACACTGACGCAACACACACTCTGCATACACTGACACAACACACAAACTCCATACACTGACACAACACACACTGCAAACACTGACACAACACACACTGCATACACTGACACAACACACACTGCATACACTGACACAACACACAGACTGCATACACCAACACAACACACACTGCATACACTAACACAACACACTCTGCATACACTAACACAACACACACTGCATACACTAACACAATACACACTGCATACACTAACACAACACACACTCTGCATACACTAACACAACACACTATGCATACACCAACACAACACACGCTGCATACACTAACACAACACACACTATCCATATACTAACACAACACACTCTGCATACACCAACACAACACACGCTGCATACATTAACACAACACACACACTCTCCATATACTAACACAACACACTCTGCATACACTAACACAACACACACTCTCCACATACTAACACAACACACTCTGCATACACCAACACAACACACGCTGCATACATTAACACAACACACACACTCTCCATATACTAACACAACACACACTGCATACACTGACACAACACACACTGCATACACTAACACAACACACACTGCATACACTGACACAACACACACACTGCATACACTAACACAACCCACACTTTGCATACACTGACACAACACACACTGCATACACTAACACAACACACACTGCATACACTAACACAACACACACACTGCATACACTAACACAACACACACACTGCATACACTGACACAACACACACTGCATACACTAACACAACACACACTGCATACACTGACGCAACACACACTCTGCATACACTGACACAACACACACACTACATACACTGACACAACACACACTGCATACACTGACACAACACACACTGCATACACTGACACAACACACACTGCATACACTAACACAACACACAGACTGCATACACCAACACAACACAGACTGCATACACTAACACAACACACTCTGCATACACTAACACAACACACACTGCATACACTAACACAACACACACTCTGCATACACTAACACAACACACTATGCATACACCAACACAACACACACTGCATACACTAACACAACACACACTATCCATATACCACTCTGCATACACCAACAGAACACACGCTGCATACATTAACACAACACACACTCTCCATATACTAACACAACACACTCTGCATACACTAACACAACACACACTCTCCACATACTAACACAACACACTCTGCATACACCAACACAACACACGCTGCATACATTAACACAACACACACACTCTCCATATACTAACACAACACACTCTGCATACACTGACACAACACACACACACTACATACACTGACACAACACACACTGCATACACTGACACAACACACACTGCATACACTGACACAACACACACTGCATACACTAACACAACACACACTGCATACACTAACACAACACACACTCTGCATACACTAACACAACACACTATGCATACACCAACACAACACACACTGCATACACTAACACAACACACACTATCCATATACTAACACAACACACTCTGCATACACCAACACAACACACGCTGCATACATAAACTTAACACAACACACACTGCATACACTAACACAACACACACTATCCATATACTAACACAACACACTCTGCATACACCAACACAACACACGCTGCATACATTAACACAACACACACACTCTCCATATACTAACACAACACACTCTGCATACACTGACACAACACACACACTACATACACTGACACAACACACACTGAATACACTGACACAACACACACTGCATACACTGACACAACACACACTGCATACACTAACACAACACACAGACTGCATACACCAACACAACACACACTACATACACTAACACAACACACTCTGCATACACTAACACAACACACACTGCATACACTAACACAACACACACTCTCCACATACTAACACAACACACACTGCATACACTGACACAACACACACTGCATACACTAACACAACACACACTGCATACACTGACACAACACACACTGCATACACTAACACAACACACACACTGCATACACTGACACAACACACACTGCATACACTAACACAACACACACTGCATACACTGACGCAACACACACTCTGCATACACTGACACAACACACACACTACATACACTGACACAACACACACTGCATACACTGACACAACACACACTGCATACACTGACACAACACACACTGCATACACTAACACAACACACAGACTGCATACACTGACACAACACACACTGCATACACTAACACAACACACTCTGCATACACTAACACAACACACACTGCATACACTAACACAACACACAGACTGCATACACCAACACAACACAGACTGCATACACTAACACAACACACTCTGCATACACTAACACAACACACACTGCATACACTAACACAACACACACTCTGCATACACTAACACAACACACTATGCATACACTAACACAACACACTCTGCATACACTAACACAACACACACTATCCATATACCACTCTGCATACACCAACACAACACACGCTGCATACATTAACACAACACACACACTCTCCATATACTAACACAACACACTCTGCATACACTAACACAACACACACTCTCCACATACTAACACAACACACTCTGCATACACCAACACAACACACGCTGCATACATTAACACAACACACACTCTCCATATACTAACACAACACACTCTGCATACACTGACACAACACACACACACTACATACACTGACACAACACACACTGCATACACTGACACAACACACACTGCATACACTGACACAACACACACTGCATACACTAACACAACACACACTCTGCATACACTAACACAACACACTATGCATACACCAACACAACACACACTGCATACACTAACACAACACACACTATCCATATACTAACACAACACACTCTGCATACACCAACACAACACACGCTGCATACATTAACACAACACACACACTCTCCATATACTAACACAACACACACTGCATACACTAACACAACACACACTATCCATATACTAACACAACACACTCTGCATACACCAACACAACACACGCTGCATACATTAACACAACACACACACTCTCCATATACTAACACAACACACTCTGCATACACTGACACAACACACACACTACATACACTGACACAACACACACTGCATACACTGACACAACACACACTGCATACACTGACACAACACACACTGCATACACTAACACAACACACAGACTGCATACACCAACACAACACACACTGCATACACTAACACAACACACTCTGCATACACTAACACAACACACACTGCATACACTAACACAACACACACTCTCCACATACTAACACAACACACACTGCATACACTGACACAACACACACTGCATACACTAACACAACACACACTGCATACACTGACACAACACACACACTGCATACACTAACACAACCCACACTTTGCATACACTGACACAACACACACTGCATACACTAACCCAACACACACTGCATACACTGACACAACACACACTGCATACACCAACACAACACACGCTGCATACATTAACACAACACACACACTCTCCATATACTAACACAACACACTCTGCATACACTAACACAACACACACTCTCCACATACTAACACAACACACTCTGCATACACCAGCACAACACACGCTGCATACATTAACACAACACACACACTCTCCATATACTAACACAACACACACTGCATACACTAACACAACACACACTCTCCACATACTAACACAATACACTCTGCATACACCAACACAACACACACTGCATCCACTAACACACACACTGCATACACAAATACACTAATACAATACACACACTGCATTCACTAATACAACATGCACTCTGCATACACTACACACTAACACACTCACTGCATCCACTAAACTGACATTTGCTACACATTAACACACTCTGCATTCACTACACTAACACACACTCTGCATCCGCTACACACTAAGACACTCTCTGCATTCACTACACATTAACACTCTGCATTCACTACACTAACACCCACTCTGCATCCACTACACACTAACACACTCTCTGCATTCACTACACATTAACACACTCTGCATTCACTACACTAACACACTCTCTGCATTCACTACACATTAACACACACCCTGCATTCACTACATTTACACACACACTACATTCATTACACTGACACACTCTGCATTCACTACACCCTAACACACATTCTGCATTTATTACACACTAACACACACTCTGCATTCACTAAACTATGCACACACTCTGGATTCACTATACTGACACACACACTCTGCATTTACTACACTAACATACACTCTGCATTAAGTATACACACAGCATCCACTACACAAACATCCTGTATTCACAGTACACACACTACATCCACCACAAATTGAAACACTCTGCATTCACTATACACAGACACTGCGTCTAATACACACACTACATCACTGTACACACACTACATCCACTACTCAAGCATTCACTACACAATAACACTCTGCATTCACTACACTAACACACACTCTGCATCCGCTACACACTAACACACTCTCTGCATTCACTACACATTTACACACACTCTGCATTCACTACACATTTACACACACTCTGCATTCACTGCACTAACACACACTACATTCATTACACTGACACACTCTGCATTCACTACACACTAACACACACTCTGCATTCATTACACACTAACACACACTCTTCATTCACTAAACTATGCACACACTCTGGATTCACTATACTGACACACACTCTGCATTAACTGTACACACAGCATCCACTACACAAACATCCTGTATTCACAGTACACACACTACATCTACCACAAATTGAAACACTCTGCATTCACTATACACAGACACTGCATCAAATACACACACTACAGACACTGCATCCACTAAACACATTTCATCTAGTACATACAAACACTACATCCACTACATCACTGTACACACACTACATCCACTACTCAAACACACTCTGCGTTCACTATACACATTGCATCCGCTACACAAACACACACTCTGCATTCACTGCACAAACAGTATCTAATACACACAAACACTACATCCATTACACACATTCTAATTCACTTCCACTATACACACCACATTCAGTCCTGCATCATTGTCAGCGGACTAGGTAGGGCGTGGGCGGGCCCGGGAGGGAGCGGGCGGGGGGGGCCCAGACTTTGTCCTTTGTCAGGGGCCCCAAAATTTCTGATGGCAGCCCTGCTCAGAACACCAGCATACCGGAGACACTGTGGCGGTGAGGGTAGCAGGAGGCGCTGTGTTCCGTCTACCTGTTGCCCGGGTTTATTTGGATTGGGGAGTGGGCGCTAGACATGTTGATGTGGGGGTTATGAAAGACTTTCCCGCTGATGTCCTACTTGGGAACGATTTGGCCCCTTTGGTTTCTGCCTATGCCTCGATGGGCCCCGCTGACGTTAACCCTGTGACTACCCATGCTCAGACCCGTGCTACTGGAACCAGCGCGCCTGCTGCTGAGACCCAGGTAAGACTCGCTTTCCCGATTGGTACCCTAGATCAGGCCCCTGTTAGCTGGGATTCCCCAGAGGAGTTTGGGAGGGAAAACCGGGCGGACCCGACTCTCCAGAAGTGCAGGGATAGAGCAGATGCTGGAGAGGAAGGAGTAGATGGGGAACGGTATGAGTGGGTGGGGGGCAGGCTGTATAGAATCCCTAAGCCTTCCCAGAAAAGTGTTGCCCCTCCGCCGAATCAACAGCTGGTGGTACCTGCGAAATACCGGCAGGAGATTCTGCGGATAGGGCATGATGTTCCATTAGCTGGACATCTAGGGTCTCGCCGCACAGCCTATAGGATCACCCAGAATTTATTTTGGCCCAATTTTAATCAGGCTGTGCGGGTATACTGTAGTACGTGTGACACATGTCAACGGGTAGAAAAGCGGGGGGACCACCCTAAGGCTAGGCTATTGTTGATGCCTATTATAGGGGAACCCTTTTCCCACATACCCGTTGACATTGTGGTTCCACTGGCCAGGGCTAGTCCATCCGGTAAGAAATATATTCTCACTGTGGTGGACTATGCCACTCGCTATCCAGAGGCAGTAGCGCTATCTAACATAGAGGCAGAGACGGTTGCTGATGCCCTGGTTAGGATTTTTACTAGGGTCGGGTTCCCTAAGGAGATCCTCTCCGACCAGGGAACCCAATTTACCGCTGTGCTCACCCAGCAGCTGTGGAAGGTGTGCGGCATCAAACCGCTGCTTAGCTCACCTTATCATCCACAGACTAACGGTCTCTGCGAGCGCTTTAACGGCACCCTCAAGCAGATGCTGAGGACCTTTACAGATACTTGCAGAGACTGGGAGAGGTTCCTGCCTCATCTGTTATTTTCCTATAGAGAGTTGCCCCAGGAATCTACTGGGTTCTCCCCCTTTGAGTTGCTTTATGGGAGAAGGGTCCGTGGACCCCTGGATCTCATTAGAGGCCACTGGGAGGGGGAGACAGAGCAGGAGGGAATCCCCATAGTACCGTATGTCCTGGAACTCCAGGACCGCATGGAGAAACTGTCTCTGATGGTAAGAGAGAATCTCCAGGCGGCCCAGGGGAGACAGAAGAGATGGTACGATCGGGGTGCCTGACAGTAAGTCTTCCAGGTTGGGCAGAAAGTATTGGTGCTCAAGCCTGTGAAGGCAAACAAGATGCAAGCGTCTGTGATACTACTTACCTTATAGCCAGCTGTGCAGATGAAGGGATTCAGAGATCCTTTCATGTGAACATGCTGAAGGAGTATCAGGAGAGACCCGAGGATGTCGCTGCAGTGTGTGCTCCTGCTGCAGATGACCCTGAGAATCTACCCCTTCCCAATTTGCTAGAAAGGGACCCCCAGACTGACCTTACTAACCTTGTACAGCTAGGGGACAGGTTAAACCCCACAGAAAAGTTACAGGCGAAGCAGCTACTGTGGGAGAAGCAGGCGACGTTCTCCTAGGAGCCAGGTTACACTACCCTAGCTGTACATAAGGTAGAGACCCCTGGACAGACTCGCCTGCGACAAACCCCCTATCGTATCCCTGAAGCAGTCCGAGAAGGAATGCGGAAGGAGATACAGGAGATGACCCAGCTTGGGGTCATCGAACACTCTGATAGCCCTTGGGCCTCGTCTGTAGTTCTGGTACCCAAGAAAGACAGGACCACCCGGTTCTGTGTGGACTACAGGCGACTCAACGAGCGGACCACCACTGCCGCCTACCCGATGCCCCGGGTAGACAAATTATTAGATCGTATTGCCAGGGGGCGCTATCTGACCACCATAGACCTATGTAAGGGCTACTGGCAGATACCCCTGGCCGAGGATGCTATCCCCTAGTCGGCATTCATCACCCGTTTGGTCTGTACCAATTTAAGGTCATGCCCTTCGGGATGAAGAATGCCCCGGCTACCTTCCAGCGGATGGTGGATAGGCTCCTTGATGGCTTCCAGGAATTTGCCTGTGCATACCTGGATGACATTGCATTCTACAGTGGGTCCTGGGAGGAACACCTGGTTCATGTAGAGCTAGTGCTGGATAAGATTCGGGCCGCTGGCCTGACATTAAAGCCAGAGAAGTGCCATCTAGGTATGGCTGAGGGTCACAGAGTGGGGTGTGGGAGCCAGAGACCAGAGCCAGCCAAGGTAGAGGCAGTGGCTAACTGGCCTACACCTATCACTAAGACCCAAGTGTTAGCCTTCTTGGGGACGACAGGGTACTACAGACGTTTTGTCCCTGACTACAGTACTATCGCCAAGCCCCTGACTGACCTGACGAAAAATAATTTGCCTAAGCAGGTCCTGTGGTCTCCAGCTTGTGAAGCCGCGTTTCAGGCACTGAAGCAGGCTCTTGTGAATGCCCCTGTCTTGGCTGCCCCAGTCCCTAACAAACACTTTCTCGTCCATACAGATGCTTCCATGTATGGACTGGGGGCTGTGCAAAGCCAAGTCAGGGAAGATGGAGGAGAGCACCTTGTCGCATATCTCAGCAGAAAGTTACTACCCTGGGAAGTGCATTATGCGGCAGTGGAGAAAGAATGTTTGGCCCTGGTTTGTGCATTAAAGAAGTTAAGCCCCTATTTATACGAACAGGAATTTTCCCTTGTGACGGACCACAATCCTCTTGTCTGGCTCAACCGGGTCTCAGGAGACAATGGTAGACTGCTGCGGTGGAGTTTAGCCCTCCAACTTTATAACTTCACCATCAGCTACCGATCCGGTAAGCAGAACGGGAATGCAGATGGATTGTCCCGGCAAACTGACATCCCTACCACCTCCTAGTCCGGTCATCCCCAAGTTGATCCGCCAAAGGGTCAAGCCTGGTCTGCCGGAGTGTCCCACAAGGAGGGAGCCGTGTGACAGACCCATCTGTATAACTATTATTGCTGGTTCATCTAGTTTGCCTTCCTTTTGTGGAATTGCCTGTTTGTATACCCCTATTCGTATGTTTGACTTTTTACCAAATGAACTTGCCGAACGGACGGCCACCCAGAAGAGAAGTGTGCTGCTGGTTAACCTCTTGATCCCAATTAGAACGTTGTGGTTAACTGCAGACACCTCTTAATTATAACCGAATGCAGGGTGGTCGTCATTCGGATGTCGACCACGAGGCGGCCGACATTTTAAACCATGCGAAAGACCAGCTGTGTTCGGCGCAGATCCTATGGAACTAAAAACTGACACTTTTTCTGGAGTCAATCGCATACCGAAAGACTGTAAAAGACTTTGACTCCATGGCGATTGAACTGTGCGTATGGGATCTGAGCGCTATTTGCTAAGAATATGCACTCAGATCCAGGCTATCTGGGGATACGTTGCACGAATGTAATATGTTCGGTAGTTGTATAATTATTTATTTTTATGTGTTTTTTGTGTTTGATTTAAAATGGCAATTTGCCTCTGTCCTGGAGATAATTGAATTACTTCTCAATTGTCTCCAGGGCAGAGGGGAGGAAACCAGGATGCATTATGGGAATATTTTGTGCCTGTATGTCTGAAAGTGCCATATGTCTGTCTGTCATTACAGTCTCCCATTTGGTCCCCTAGGGGAGTGTCCACCAAGTGGGAGACCGGCATAAATACGGGCGAGTAGCCCACAGTAAAGCCAGTTCTTGTTTTAACCTCAATGCGGAGCTTGGTCTCGTTATTGGAGGGGGAATTTACTACACACGGTTAGTGACTGATTGCTGGAACCATAAGCCGCTTGGATGATATATTTGCTCGGCTTTTAGCCGCGATTCGTAGATTTATTGTTCGGGAGTTTGCAGTATTCGTACGGGTCCCGGTCGGGAGATTGGTGCATTCCCCTGGTTTCAGTTCGTACGGTTGGAGTATATACGAATGGAGCTTGCATTATTGCGAAAAGGGAAGCTTAACTAAACGGCGGTTTCACTCCCTTGTGCCAGGGGGGTCTTAACAATGACCATCTTATTAACAGTCCTCGTATCACGGACTTGTGGGCCTGCCATAGGTTTTTGCGGGTAACGTCCACGCTGTCACTGTCCTGGAAGTATTGCGCTATTTCTGCTCTCAGTTTGGTGGTGAAGCTGCTATCTCGCAGAAGCGTTGTGTTTAGTCGCGACGGGCTCCTATGGGTTGGGTCATATAGGTTTTTAAGCGTCGGTTCGACTGGGGCATGGTCGGACATTGGGTTACTTGGTTCATGCTAGGTCCTGATATGAGGAAACCATCAATACGGGAGTAGGTGTAGTGTACTGAGGAGGTATATCCCCTCTCCCCCACATGGGTGGCTCTCCACACATCACATAAGTGGTAGCTGCGGACATGCTTTCTCAGTGCCCGGCCTTGTTCTCTAAGTGGGGTAGTACGTGCTCTGGCCGAAAACCAGAGTCGTGTCTATTGCAGGATCAAACACGTGATTGAAGTCTCCACATATAATTGCTGGATTTTTTTTTTTGTACATTTATTTTTATTGATATTTTCAAATGTTCAATTTGCCAAGTAACTTTAAGTAAACTTCATTTTGGACGCGCAGGTCCCTTCAGAATAAAACAGAAACAGTCATATGAATGGAGTGACTTTCAGTCAATCATACAGTGGTGACGCGCAGGTAACTGTATAGCACTTACACACATGTCGGACTCGCAGGTCCCGTAGCAATTAGGCAGTCGGGTAGTACCCCCTAGTAGGTTTAACAGTGCAACAGTCAGGTCCTTTTGTACTTCGTATTAAGGACATCAGCTCGGTGTGTTGAACGTGTACTTGTGTGACATATGTTCATATGTTCTCGTAACCGCCCCTCGCAGGAAAGTAAGCGGTTATGAGATGGCCTTGTAGGTCCCCTCCTACAGTGGCACTGGCGTATGCGTTGTTCTTGTCAGCGTGTGTGTAGTGTAGGGGGGGTATCAGGGTTGTGGTGTCTGGGAAGGGGGGGGGAGGAGGTGCGTCTGTCTCTTTCTGGGTCACATCTGTCCAGTTCGTCTCTCAGTTTGTCAGTCTATGCGGCCTCGCCTCTTCATCATCTACGTGTCGTATTTGAGTCTATTTGTAAATTCTGCCTTTGTAGTAGTAAGTATCCAGTGGGTCCATATTTCCATATACCTGTCATGATGAGTTCCTCTATGACTCTGAGTTCCTCCATTTGGGTGAACCAGGTTGTTAGTGGGGGCGTTATTGTTTGCTTCCAGAATTGAGGGATCACTTGTTTGGCAACATTTAAGATTCAAATGGTTAGTGAGTGTTTGTATCGGGATCTAGGCGACTTTGTATGGTTTAGGAGCATGTTTTCAGCGAGGAAGGGGTGTGGCGTGTCTGAGAAGGTTTTGAGAAAGCCGTGAATGCCCCGCCAGAAGGGCTGTATGGCCTCGCACTCCAACCAGAGGTGGAGCGCGGTGCCGGCCTCCTTGTTGCACCTCCAGCAGAGGTCCGTGTGTTCCGGGTCTATGGCATGGAGTATGATTGGGGTGTGGTACCAGTTCGTCAGCAGTTTAAACGCCATTTCCTGCGTCCTGCTAAAGACTGAGCAGTGATGTGTTAAATAGCATATCTTCTCCCAGTCTCCATCAGTGAACGTTTTCCCCAGTGTTTGTTCCCATCTCCCCATGAATTTGGGTTTCTCCGTTGGAGTTTCCCTCTGAAGCATGGAGTAAATGAGTGAGATCCCGTGTGGTTGTGGGCCTGGGTCCATACACAGTCTTTCGAATGTGGTGGGGTCCTGTTTCCGTGCTATGCCCCCTGGGAGAGTATGGACATAGCTCTGTAGCTGTCTGTGTTTTAGGTGGTGCAGGAGGGTGGGGGTTAATCCCTCTAATAGGGTCAGGAGTGTTTTGCAATTTGTTATGTCCAAGAGGTGGTGTAGTCTAGGTATCTTGTGTCAAAGTAGGTCTCTGAATGCGTTGGGATCTAGTCCCGGTGGGAAACTGTCGTTCCTGGTGGGAAACTCTCCCCCACGCCTGCAATGTTGCAGTTGTGTAGGGTGAGCCCTGTCCTCGGTCCCTCCGTTCCCCTGTCATGGGAGGGTGGACAGCAGTTTCCTTGCTTCCGTTTCCTCTCTTGAGCACCCTCTCTTTTGTCCACTCCATAATTTGTTGGAGGTGGCAAGATTCATAGTACAGGGTGAAGTCTGGTATGGCCAGTCCTCCCCTGTCTTTGGGTAGCGTCAGTGCGGTCATCTTAACTCTCGGTCTCTTGTGGTCCCATATGTATTTCCCCGTTGCCTGTCTCAGGGTCTAAAAAAATTATCTGGGGATGGTTATGGGCAGGGGAGCAGGTTCATTTTTATTACCTGGATCCTGCCTAGCCATGATATGTGTGGGTATGCCCAAGCCGACAGGTCTTTCCGGAACCTGTCTAGTAGGGTGATAAAATTGTCTCAGAATAGGTAATTTTCCCTCTTCAAGTACTGTATCTTGTGTTGCGCCCATTGTGTTTCGCTTCAAGGGGGTGGCTCTGTGTTTGGGTATACTAACGTTCAAGATATAGGATTTTGTGAAGTTGATTTTGAGTTGGATATCTCCCCGAAGGTCCTGAAGGCCTTCAGGATATTCGGGAGTGAGATCTCCGTATTGGTGATGAAGAAAAGGAGGTCGTCGGCGTATGCCGCGACCTTGTGTTGCATGTCTCCTTCTCCAATACCCCTAATGGCTGCGTCATGTAGTATATGTGTCAGAAAGGGCTCAAGTGTCAGCACAAAAAGCAGGGGGGATAGGGGGCATCCCTGCCTCGTGCCGTTGTTAATGAGGAATTCGCTTGTCAGGGCGCCGTTTACAATGACATGGGCGGTGGGCCTGTCGTACAGTGCCTCTACTCAGCTCCGGAAATGCAGTCCCAGCCCAATGTATGTCAGTGTGTGAAACATGTATTGCCAGTCGACTCTGTCGAAGGCCTTCTCTGTGTCCGTGGACAGCAGCAGAACGCCTTCGTCCCCGCAATTATGTCTGTGCATGAGTGTCAGCGCTCTGATCGTGTTGTCTCTAGTCTCGTGTCCCATGACGAATCCCACCTGGAATGTGTGTTAGGAGGCGGGTGGACAATATTTTTGCCAACAGTTTGACATCGCAGTTGATGAGCGAGATGGGCCTATAGTTCCCACAGTGTTCCCTGTCCTTTCCTTCTTTCGGGATGAGTGCGATGTGTGCTGTTTGTGATTGTTTAGGTAGGTGATGCCCTTCCCTCAGTGCGTTCAGTGAGTCAAGGAGAGGTGGGTAAAAGTGTTCTGCAAACGTTTTGTAGTACTTTAGTGGTAGCCCGTCCGGGCCTGGGCTTTTACCCTGTTTCATCACTTTAATGGCCTGAGCTAATTCCTCTATTGAGATTGGTCAATTTATTGAGATTGAGATATGGTTCGTCTAGACTGTCTGCGGTTTCCCCGTCTATGGATGGGAAAGGGTGGGTTGTTAGATAGGTTTGTATTTTCTCTCGTAGGCCTTCTTTCGCCTTTTCTAGTTGGGGTCGGGGGATGGCATACAGGTTTGAGTAGTAATCCCGTGTTATGTATAGGATTTTAGAGGGTAAGTGATGTAGGGTGCCCTTTGTGTCTCTCATTTTATCAATGTATGTCCTTTGTCTTTGTTTGACCTGCATTCTGGCCAGCAGTTTACCACTCTTGTTGCTGTGGAGTTGAAAAAAGGCCTTATGCCTGATTGCTTCTCTATGGTGTTTCCTGTGTAGAAGGCTCGTCAGCTCCCGTCTTAGATGTAGTAGTGTCGCCTGGTGCATCGCGTGTTGTGTGTTCTTGTTGAGTGCTTCTACCCTTTGTATTTCCGTCACTAGTTCTGTCAGGCGACTGTCGGTCTGCTT
Source organism: Pelobates fuscus (assembly GCF_036172605.1). Taxonomy (NCBI): domain Eukaryota; kingdom Metazoa; phylum Chordata; class Amphibia; order Anura; family Pelobatidae; genus Pelobates; species Pelobates fuscus. The sequence continues at coordinate 132,926,888 of NC_086319.1, read as the reverse complement.
TTTAAGGATGGTACCCTGGCGGATGAAGTCTCCATTTGTTGAGCCGGGGTTTGTATAGGGGGCACGAGAGTGTCAGGAGTACCGGCGCATGGTCTGACCATGTCGCCACCCCGTGCTCTGCATCGCGTGTTATCGGTAGATGATAGTATGAGGTAAAGAGGTAGTCTAGTCTGGTGTACGTGTTGTGTGAGTAGAAGGTGTAGTCCTTCTCGTCCGGGTGGTAGGCCCTCCAGCAGTCTATCAGTTTGTGGCAAGTCAGAAGGGTTTTGATTGAGTTAAGGTTTTGTGTCGGGATCCCCGAGTGTCCGGAGGAGGTGTCCCACTGCGGATTGAGTGCTACGTTAAGGTCTCCCCCCACAATGAGGATTCCCTCCGTGAAGGGCTGTAGTTTCTTAAGTCTGTGTGCCAGGAATCTGTATTGTCGGGTGTAGATGTTCGCGAATGTATAGACCTGTCCTGCTATTGTGCCTTTGAGGAAAAGGAATCTACCCTTCCTGTCCGTCATCTGTCCCGTTTCTACAAAGGGTATCTTTTTGTTAACTAGGATGGCCATGCCTCTTGACCTCCCTGCGTATACTGTAGTATCCCATAGGGTAGTGATGGTTTAGTCATTTTGGGCCTGGACCCTTCCTTAAAGTGTGTCTCTTGTATTAAGACTATTGATGCTCGCTTGGCATGGAAGTCTCTCAGCGCTCCTGAGCGCTTCTCCGGTTTGTTGAGGCCTCTGGCGTTTATGAGGAGGACAGTGAGGCAGTCCGGTACTAATGCCCTCGTGTCCATGTGCGGGGGTGGCCGCGTCATTCAGTCTTCAAGTCACAGTCTGGTCCGGGGTTCATGGCTGTATGGGTCAGTTCGTTATAGGTCGTGTGGGGGTTGTAGGGTGGTGGGGTAGTGGGTTATGGGATGTGTGTTTGTGTGTCCTCGTCACTATGGAGTGACGGTGAGGTTCCAGCGACGGGGAGCGATTAAACCCGCGGCCACCTGTTGTCCACAGGTTCCGCTCACCTTGCTTAGGTCGCTGTGCCCTTTGGGGCTGTAGAAGGAAGCCAAGGGACTCCGGGTGGAACCAGCCCTTCCCGCGCCCACGTGTGTGTCGGTGGTGGATGTGTACCTGTGTTGCGTGTCTCAGTCTGTCTGGTCCGAGTAGTTCCCCTGTTGGCTCTGTCTGTTAGTTTCGGGTCATTTTTAAGATCCTCATCAGTGGAGCTTGTGATAGTTGGGCTCCGGGTCGTAGGTCACGCTGACGTCTCGTGTGCCTGTCATGTGCATATGTATAGAGGAATTGGATAACAGATCAATTATGCGATAAAACAAAACAAATCTTTCTGAACATTAAACTGCAATCTTGCTCGTATTGTGCAGCTGTATGCATCATAACTCGGTTATATTCGTGTATGTGCGCCTAGCCATTATTCCTGCTTCCCCCCCCCCCCCCCCTAGCCGAAATATGGGTCCCTCCTCCCCTTCAGGGGGTCTCAACACCTTCCACTTCCAGCGGCCGAGTGCGAGTAAGCCTGGGGGGCCCCATCTCACCCGGTGGACCTCCGGCCAGCAGGTCGGTGGCCCTGGACTCCCTTCTGGGGCGTCTCCCTCTTCTCTTCCCCCTCCCACTCGTTTCCTGTGTGTGAGTGAGTCCCGCCGGTGGGGCCCACTCCCTGCTCGGCTGGGTCATCACAGGGAAGCCAGGGTCCCAGCAGCAGGGCCCAGTCCTGAGTATGTGCCGGTGCACTCCCCTCCCATGCCCTTCGGACCCTCCACTCATCGGTGTCTGTTGCGTTATGTGTGCCAGGGGTGGAGTGCTTCCTGGGATTGCGCCCTGTTAGGCAGGTCTTAACACTGAGTGAAGGCATGTTCTATCAGGCCCCCTTCCCCTCTGTGTCGCTATCCTGTTGATTTTTACGGTGTTTGTCCCTCCTATTTTACAGGTATATAGATTCACTGTCGTGCTCAGGGAGATGCGGCAGCCCCTTTGGGGAAGGCTCATTTCTATCTAGTATCAGTACACTGAGGTGCCTCATGGTATTGTTTGGCTGGGCAGTTGGTTTCCCCTGCCGTCTTCCCATGACATCTACCCCTATCATTATTTCTTGTGTGCTTCCCCAGTTTCCCCTATGAATGTGGTAGCCAGGTGGACCCCCTCCCGTTCCCACCCTCCTCCCCTTCTCTTAGCCTGTTATAGTATATGGTAGCAGTCTTTACCTCCCAAATGTCCATGAGGGGTCTGGTACCCCTATAGGAGAGTGAGTCCTGGTTGTCGGTACTTGCGGTTATGTGCTGCAGCTGCTGGCATTAGTCCTTTATGCCGCCGTCCCCGAGGGCCGGGTGGCTTGTTATTTCGGGTCCCTTCTGCGCTGCTGTGGCGGTATCCCCTGATTCAACGGAGGTGTCGTGTAGAAGGCAAGGGGGTCCGGCCATGTCATGGTAATGGGTGGCAGTTGTAGTTCCGTGACCAGGTGTCGGACTGTGAGAGGCCCCTTCGTTGTGATGGCCAGTAGCCCGGTCGAGAATGTCCACTGGTACCTGATCCTGTTGGTTTGAAGGATTCTCGTGAGGGGCCTCATCGCCCGTCGGTACGCCAGGGTAGCTGGTGAAAGATCAGGATACAGTTGTATTTCCACTCCGTTCAGCATCACCCTTTCCGTGCTTCGGGCTTTCTGGAGGATATCTTCCTTTAGTCGGAAGCTGGCCAGGCAACAAATAGTGTCCCTTGGGGGAGCCTCCGGTGGGCCCCTTAGTCTCAGTGCACGTGGGCTCTGACAAACTCGATGGCAGCGGTCGCTGGGCGGCCCAGGATCTTGTTAAACAGTTCCCTGAGGGTGTCCTCCCCTCCCTCTCTTCTTACTCCTCCCTCTTCTTCTTACCCCCCTCCCCCTCTTCTTACTCCCCCCTCCCTCTCTTCTTACTCCCCCTTCTTCTTACCCCCTTCCTACTCCCTCTCTTCTTACTCCCCCCTCCCTCTCTTCTTACTCCCCCCTCTTATTCTTACCCCCCTCCCCCCTCTTCCTACTCCCCTCTCCCCCTCTTCTTACCCCCTTCTTACTCCCCCTTCCTCTCTTCTTACTCCCCCCCCTCTCTTCTTACCCCCTTCTTACTCCCCCCTCTCTTTTTACTCCCCCCTCTTCTTACTCCCCCCTTCCTCTCTTCTTACTCCCCCCTCCCCCTCTTCTTACTCCCCACTCCCCCTCTTCTTACTCCCCCCTCCCCCTCTTCTTACTCCCCACTCCCCCTCTTCTTACTCCCCCTCCCCCTCTTCTTACCCTCTTCTTACTCCCCCCTCCCCCTCTTCTTACCCTCTTCTTACTCCCCCCTCCCTCTCTTCTTACTCCCCCTCCCTCTCTTCTTACCCCCCTATCTTCTAACCCCCCTCTCTTCTTACCCCCCTCCCTCTCTTCATACCCCCCCTCTCTTCTTACCCCCCTCCCTCTCTTCTTACCCCCGCTCTCTTCTTACTCCCCCCTCCACTGTAGTGTGGCCGAGCTGCTCTGCTGTCCGCGGTGCCCGGCCGGAGTGATAGGAAGGTGCACACTGAGTGTGCACTTCCTGTGAGTCCGGCCGGGTATAGGAAACAGAAACTCCGTGCGGAACAGGAGTTTCTGTTTCCTGTACCCGGCCGGACTCACAGGAAGTGCACACTCAGTGTGCACCTTCCTATCACTCCGGCCGGGCACCGCGGACAGCAGAGCAGCTCGGCCACGCTACAGGGGAGGTGAGAAGCAACTGCAGCCGCCTGAGCACTCTTAACAGAGCGCTCAGGTGGCTGCAGCATTTAAAGGGCCAGCCCTGAACGCGGCCGGCCCCCTCAGAGTGTGCTGATGGCGGGCCCCCCTCCCGGCTGGGCCCTCGGACCATCCCCGAAGTGCCCGACCAGTCAGTCCACCCCTGCCCAAGCCCCCAACGCAACACAACAGGGTGGAACGGCCGTGACATAGAGACTATGCACTCTAGACAATGCATCTGCATTAGCATGCAGGAGGCCAATTCTATGTTTCACTACAAATTTATAGGACTGAAGGAATAGGAACCATCAGGTGACCCTTGCATTTTTTTCCTTGTTCCTCTGCATCCATTGTAAAGGAGCATGGTCTGTCAGTAGAGTAAATGAACAACCCAACAAATAATACTTCAAGGACTCCACAGTCCACTTGATGGCCAGGCATTCTTTCTCTACCACAGCGTAATTCCGTTCCCTAGGCAGCAGTTTATGACTAAGGTAGAGCACAGGATGCTCCTCACCCCCTACATACTGTGACAATACTCCTTCAAGACCCAGCTCTGAAGCATCACTCTGTAGAAAGAATTGCTCATTAAAGTTTGGGGCCATGAAGACTGGATGACAGCATAAGGCCGTCCACAAATTTGTAAATCCCATTTCAGCTTTGTGACTTCGATTTCCGGTCCCCTCGCTCTTGTCAACTCAGTTAAGGGGGAAGCTAGGGTGGCAAAATGGGGTATAAACCTCCTGTAGTATCCGACATTACCAATAAAAGCCCTAACCTGTTTTTTTCTCAAAAGATGGGGCCATTTTTCAATGGCAGCTATTTTATTGAGGTTTATTTGAGGTTTGACAATGCCTCATCCTATAGTATACCCCAAGTACTTAACTTCCAGACATGCTAGTATACATTTGACAGGTGTGACGAGACCAATCTCGCCACATTGCATTGGAGGAGCCTGGTTGCCGGCCTGCTGCCTTTGGATTATGGACCGGCAGCTAAAGGGTTCATTTTACTGTGCAGAAGGATTTATTTCTCCCTTTCTGCACAGCCGTTCGGTAGATTCTATCTACTGAACAAACAGCCTGTTTACAACCTCCCCAGAGCCGTGGGAAGCCGTCCGGCGCTGTTAATTGGCCACCCAGAAGCTGGAGTGTGCTGCCAATTTACCTCCCTGAAGCTGCGGTTAACCGCAGCTTAATTGCTTGTTACTGGGTGGCCGCTGTTACACTTAGCGGCCGCTAGGTGGCGGTGTTCTGGAGCTCCCCGGGCAGCCAGCGTTTTTCTGCCCGGCTTTCATGCACCAAAATCGGACACTTGTACGTGCAGGCACCGCTGAACCTCCAGTCCCTGGTTCTAATTCGTATGGATTTGGTGAATGCAGGGAAATTCGGTAGTTTGGTTTATGTGAATGTTTTAACCCAGATAGCCATGCCATGGAGCATATTAGTGTAATTAAAGACTCTGGCTCCATGGCAATTAAACTGTATTTGTGTGGTCTGCGTGCCATTCACCTAATAATGTGCACTCAGACCTGAGCTATCTGGGGATATGTTACATGTCTGTGTTTTATGTATAAAAAGTAACTTTATATATTTTATAGCATATTACTGTATTTGTGTCCCCACATGTGTAATGGAGTTTTGCCTTTGTGCTGGGAGATAATTGAATTACTTCTCCAATTATCTCCAGGGCAGAAGGGAGGAAGCCAGGATGCATTGTGGGGATGTTTTACTTCTGTGAGTCTGTAATGTGATACATGTCTGTCTGTGTTACAGTCTTCCATTTGGTCCCCTAGGGGAGTGTCCACCAGGTGGGAGACCTGCATAAATACAGGGGCAGGTAGCCCTCAATAAACAGACCACTGCTTGACCCTCAACACGGAGCCTTGTCTCGTTCTTGGGGGGATTCACTGTATGCTGCTGGAGATTGATTGCTAGGAGTGTAAGCTGATGTCTGCTTTTCCTGTTCGTCTGCTAGCAGCTATTCGTGAGGTTCCAGTTCGGGAGTTTGGAGTGCTAACTTATTCCCTTGTATGCAGTTAGGGAGTTTGGTGCATTCACTTATATCCAATTCGTGAGTTTTGGTGCTTTTACAGTAGCTGTGCCTGTCTGTGAAAAGGGGATTATCGCCTAAACGGATTTTTACCCCTTTTCTGCTGAAACGGTCCGTTACAATTGGTGGCAAGCGGCGGGATCGTTCCTACAGCCAGAAGGACAGCTACAGGAGACACCACTGCTCTGGATTTTACAATTTGAGGGCAACGCATGTCTCAGTACAGCGACCCTGAAAGCACCAGCATGGAACCAGCAGTGGAGACGAGACGAGGGCCCGGTGGCACACACATTACTCACGTGGGAGAGCCTTAGAGAGACACCCGGGATCTCCCCGACTCCGAGCCCCCTGATGCCTATTGCACACAACCTCGGTATAGGGGGGGGGTTAACTGTGGAGGCTTGGACATTCTTGGGGGAAACGGAATACATCCCGATACATAAGGTCACCCGAGACGGTGCCCTAAGGACACTGGACTCGCTGCTGGAAGGCCGACAACGATCCCCGATGGTGACTCTCCGGTATATTCAGCTAAAGCATTACTTTGACTCTCTACCCCACAAGGATAAACTACGGAGGGAACTGATGCGGTACGAGGACCTCTGCACCCGTGGCGCGTCACTTGAGAAGACTATCTCGAATCTCTATCAATATCTACTGGCCGAAACCACATCGGACACCAATGTCTTCCAACGACGGTGGGAATGGGCCATGGACAAGACTTTCACCCAGACGCAATGGGAAAGAGCACTGATATGGCAACACAAGAGTTCCTCTAGTTCTCGTTATCAAGAGGTAAATTACAAACTGATATCCATGTCGTATAGAACACCAGCACTACTTCATAGGATCTTCCCTTCTACTCCACCGACGTGCTGGAGATGTCAGGAAGGCAACAGGACCCTACCACACATCTGGTGGGAATGCAGACTCATCACACCATTTTGGGATCAAATTGAATCAGATACTCACCTAATTCTCGGAGACGATACTGAATGGACGGTAGAATTAGCCCTACTGCACATCTCCTCACAACCGTTGTCTGTCTACAAAAGGTCTGTCCTACGTCATCTTTTGAATGCGGCCAAGTCACTCATCCCAGTACACTGGAGGACAACGGATACCCCCACCAGGGAAGAGTGGATACATAGGGTTGAAGATATCAGGGCAGCGGAGTTGCTCCAGGCGGAATTGACGGGCAGGGAAGCAAAGTACGCGGATGTCTGGGCGTCGTGGTTCGTCTTTCGAGCGCGACCGTAGGGGGGTGTCGGCGGGGGGGGCTTGGTCCCGGGGGATGGCGCAGCCCTCGTGAAATACCAGTACTATACCCTATGACTTACAGCGACTCAATGCCGCTAGCCACTGTTGACACTACACCTTGCGGACCGACTACGCCTTCCTGACTGGACAAAGTACTATCACAAATAGCTCATAACGAAAGGAACGCCCCTAGGGACCATATATACACGCACAAGACTATCTAGCGGGTCCACACTCACATGCTGCCCATACTTGGATTAAGTGATAAAAACATGAACCACGAGTCCCCCTGGGATAAGGGGGACGGATCTCAAACTCCCCCTGCCCCCACGGGGAAGGAGGGGCGGCCTGGCACAGACCTGACACCACACGACCTCCACACCCGACCAGTTACTAGAAACCTGACACACTGATCTGATATTTATGGACAGTCAGACTACGCAATGCGAGACAGTAGTGGCTGGACGGGACCTAATCGGACACACCACGCATCTTGACATTAGGGGAGACGCAAGAATCACTGATGACCACAAACGGGAATTTTACAGCCCCACACTCTTAAGCCACTACAATAGGACTTTAACCCAACCGCATGGAACCCGCAACAGCTTGGTTCTCACACCCCCATCTTCACACACCTCCTGCTACACTATTCCTATCGCATCCCAACTGCGGTATGCGCAACCAGACAATACATAACCCGACACGGGACCTAAGAAGACCGTTAGACAGACCAGTAGGATACTTGGGGACTAAGCGGGGAGACGAGGCCCTCTCAAACTGGACCCCCCATGACACATGAGGGCAGTCGGGGCGCGTCCGTAGACGCCTTGATTGGAAGCTCATATCACTGGAGGGATTCCTTTACACTATCGTGCAACCTCGCTAAATCCGCACCATCTCCTACATTTACCATGACCGCCCAGTGCCATGCCTCTTTAACACCATCGACAACATCGGACCCACCCGGGTCATGCCATACACTAACACACTACATCACACTGTCCTCTCATACCCCCCACTGAGGACCTTTGACACCAACCACTGAATCTCACACAAACCCAAGGCTCTGATGCCTATTGATTTTCCCACACAGCCCTAGCCCCTGGTTGAATGATCCTGTTAAAAAACGTGACTAACACGAGTTATGGTGATGCGCTTCCTAGGGAGGAACAAAGTATTACTTGACACTAGCACTCTTCTGTTACCTGAGACTGCAACAGTCACTGATTATATTCTAAGATATGTACTATATTATGTTGTGCTTCTACTACGTAAACTTTATTCTTTATATATTTTGCTCTTAATGCGGGCCTGCGAGCCCAAATTTGCCTATTAACATACTTGAATAAAACGTGATTAATAAAAAAAAAAAAAAAAAAAATATTTGTAATATCTCTTTAGCTATTGTTTTGGAAGCAGTATTGCGGAGGGGTATCACCTCTGGATAGCGTATGGCATAATCCACTACAACCAGAATGTACTGATTTGGCTGTTATCTCAAAAGGTGTTCAGTTACTGGTAAGGGTATAAGGGGAGCTTTTAAGTGAGTTTTAGGAGAGGTCAACTGACATTCTGGGCCTGAAGCACAGAACCTTTTGACTTCCCCATAAACCCCGGGCCAAGAAAAACTTCTCAAGATGCTTACCAGGGTTTAGTCTACTCCTAAATGTTCCCCAAACAGGTGAGAGTGGGCTAAATCCAAGACCTGTCTCCTAAAGGGGTGTCGTACCACAAGCTGTTCTATTTCATACCCGTCCTCTTTAATCACTCTGTATGAGAGATCATCCAGTAAAATGAAATAAGGAAGTACATCTTTCGACTTTCATTCTATAAGTACACCATTAACCTCTACAACTCTTGTAAAGGCCTGTCTCTAGTTTGTTCCTTTCCAAAATTCAAACAACTGCGCATGCATTCAGTCTGCTGTTCCACATCTTTCGCTACTGAAGGTGTGGCGTCAGCACTTGTACCTGGTATCTCATCTTGATCTACGAGATACTGCTCTCTCCTGGTGCTCCTGCTACCTCTCCCAGCGCTTTTTCTGTGTTTCTTTCTCTGGCTCTGCCTCTTCTCCCCAACCCCTCTCTGTTGGTGTCACCCAAGGTTCAGTCCTTGGTCCCCTACTGTTCTCCATCTATACTGCTTCCCTTGGTAAACTCATCAGCTCCTTTGGCTTCCATTATCATTTATATGCAGATGACACACAAATTTACCTGTCCTCTCCTGATCTCTCTCCGCCCATCTTGACTCGTGTCTCTGACTGCCTCTCCACGATTTCCAATTGGATGGCTGCTCACTTCTTTCAACTCAACCTGTCCAAAAGAGAACTTCTGGTCTTTCCTCCCTCAAGTGTTGCTACTCCTGTGTCTGTCTCCCTCCAAGTCAACGGCGCCACCATCACCTCTACCTCGCAGGCTCGCTACTTAGGTGTTCTCTTTGATGCCGACCTCTCCTTCACCCTATGTCCAGTCGATTGCCAAATCCTGCCACTTCCATCTCAAAAACATAGCTCGCATCTGCCCCTATTTAACACCAGACGCGGCTAAGATGCTGGTCCATGCCATTGTTCTTTCTCATCTTGACTACTGCAATCCATTTCTCAGTGGTCTAACATGTAATCTATTATGAATGGGGTGGCAAGGCTCCTGTCCGCTCGCACCTCCCACGCCTCCCCCTCTGTCAGTCCCTACATTGGCTTCCAGTTAGATACAGGGCTAAATTTAAGATTCTGGTGCATGCTTACAAGTCCCTACATAATGCTGCTCCAACCTACCTATCCTCCCTAATACACAAGTATGTCCCATCGAGGCCCCTGTGCTCTGCCGAAGACCTACGTCTATCCTCTATTCCATGTCCGATGCTCACCTCCAAGACTTCTCCAGGGCTGCACCTTTTCTGTGGAACTCCCTTCCCTTCTGCATTAGACTTTCACCCAGACTCCTTCAAAAGTGCTGGCATCAGACAGCCAATGGAAGCATATTACCCCATCCCCTAGTGAAAAGTTTTAGTACTCCACCAGTTTTGACTGTGGTATTTTTGTGCCAGCCGGCCCTCTCATTTATTGTTCCTAGAGTCGCCACTGTGTCGGCATGTGTGTCTGTGTATCTGTGTGTCTATGTATCTGCATGAGTGTCAGTGTGTATATGTACATACATCTCAGAATCCCGCCAACACTACACACAAATACACCCCTGCATTTCAATGTCAAAACTACATACAAACACGTCACGTATTCATCTGCACATAAAAATGTGATTAATGGCATTTACGGTCCTGACAGGAAAAGTTGTGCCGAGCAGCAATCAATCCACAGGAGGGTTTGTGCTGAGCAGCAATCAATCCATAGGAGGGTTTGTGCTGAGCAGCAATCATGCAAATAGGAACCTGGTAACTGCCTTTGGGGTCAAAGGCCGGTTACAACCAATCAGATCCACAGGCGGGGTATTTAGGCATAGTTCTCCTCTTGCTCTGTGCCCTGTCGTGGTTTCCCTTGTGGTTTTCCAAGAGCACGTTGATATCCCTGACCCCTGGCTTTTCCTTATCGTTGTGTCTCTTTCTGTATCTCTTGACCTCGGCTATTTCTGACCATTCTTTGGTACGTTATTCCAGCCAATCTAAGGTCCGGTATACGTTATCTATCAGTCCTCTGTGTTACACAATTCTACATGCTGGATCATACTGTAATCCTGACAAAACCCCACCATTATATATAACCACACCACTGCATTCAAAAACCACACTGCACACAAATGAATGCTTGCATTCAAACGTCAGCACTACATACAAACACACCCCTACAAAAACATGCTAACATTCAAACACACAAACATTGCTCAGTGCTAAATACATGAAAACACTTGTGATTGTTTTTTACATTTTAAAGTAGGGGGGCAGGGTGCCAAAAATAGGACCCGCCCCGGGTGCCAAGTACTCTAGGTATGCCCCTGTCAACATCTCCTGAGTACAGTGATACCACCAATTTATAGGTGTGTCGGGTTCTCTGGGGGCTAAAATACCTTATTTGGAGGGTGTTCATTCCAGTTTTCCAACTTGGAATTTGCACAGCAGGTCATTGTGCACCCATGTCCTATTTTAGGCATATTTGAAGCCGGCTAATGTAATTTCCCCCCATCAAACCATATATTTTTGAAAGGTAGACACCCTAGGGTATTTCAAATGGTGGTATTTTAACACTTGCCATGCACTAATTCTACCACCAGTCTTTGTCAAACTTTTGGGTAGTCATTTTTTTGTGTTATTTTTCTCTCACATTGTACTTAAGGCATGGATTCTCAGTTTGTAATAAACGTTTAACTCTCAAGTTGGTATAAACTTGGAATTAATAATAACATTAATAACTAAAAATAATAACTTAAAAACTGAGTGTAAAGTCAGAGTCCGCACTCCTTGCTTTCGGCAATTCAATAATATTTATTAAGAGAGGCTAATTAAACAAATAAACAATACATATACATTTGAAATAGGCTAGTATATGTTGCTACTAAAACTAATCATTGACTGAATGGAAAGTAGGCTAAATTAACATAGTAAAACAGGCATAGACACATGATACAGTTACCACTCCATTGATCGTCAGCTGAGAGTAAAAGAGAGAGGGTGTGTATAGTGGGGAGAGGGGAGAGAGAGAGAAGGTGAGGAGGGTGAATTCAAAGAGAGGTAATTCAAAAGAGACAGAAAATGTGCTATTCACAGGGCTTTAAACAGGTTAGCCCCTCCTTCTGCTGGACACACCTCCCTTAGTCAATCCCTTAGGATGTAACAGAACCAGAGTGCCTCCTGGGGGAAGGGGGATTGCATTGGAAGGGAATGGAGGAGGAGTTTATCAACAACCCAACTGATTTTGCCTGGTGAAAGGCCATGTGCTTCACAGAGGACTCCATTATTGCCTAAGGGTAGAATGGGGTCTTGAATCCCTGTATTAGAACACAATAACAATTAATTGGCATGCAGTTTGGCTGTTAATCACATCCCCACTTATTACATCCCTCATATTGGCAATGCAGTGGATGAGACACTTAGACTCTGTAAAACCCATCAGAGAGAGAGAGAGAGAGAGAGAGAGAGGGAGAGAGAGAGAGAGAGAATGTATCCTGCAGTGTATCTAATTATGTGAATGCACAGCCCATTGTCTCAATAGAGCTCTTTCCATTTACATATCATATTGGAGATGATATACTCTGGCAATCAATGACTTCAAGTAACAACACATACCAACCTGATTAACAATGCATACTACAGAAAACACACAATACAATAAGAAATAGGTGAATTAATACATTTTCCACGGCAGTACCCCATGATTATTGGTTCAGAAATGAGTTTTTGTATTTTTTTTATTTCTTCCACCATGTAGTACTAGCCATGTCAGTAAATAAATGTTCAGTTAGTTAAAGTTCTTGTTGTTGGTGAAAGAACTCATTATGAATACATTCAGAACAGGTTTGTAAATGTTCTTCTAGTTTTAATGAACAACCTATTCTTGCCAAAGGGTATCCTCAGTTATACCACGCTCTATTAATGGGGGACCCAGGGTTATGTTGATCCTTCTGTGTCAAATCCTCCATTAAAGTATTGATAGTTCTCTGAGTTTGTATCCCTTTGGAATTTAACACCCTCAGACTGGAGTGTTGCAGTCATACTATATATTTCAATTACATTTACAAAACCCAACCCAATGCCCACACCTCCCAGAACCGTACCCAAGACAACCCTCATATTCCTAGTCCTGCTTCTTGTCACCCATCTGACTAAAGCCTTATTAATAGAGCATGTGACCCTAGAACAGTTCTGAAAGTGGGATGAATCTAGCCAATCTGTTAGTCTAATTGATTAGAAAGTAACATTCCTGACTATAGGGGTAGGTCTTAGTGAACATATTTGGAAATGACCACTAGAGACCACACTAATCTCCTGACACTCAGGTCTGCTCCCATTATCCATTAGAAGGAGTTGTATGAATATAGGTGAAAGGAGGAGTCAGGATTGTAGGCTCTATCTCTTCCTCTACATTCAACAAGACCTTCACTTCCACACCCCTATTGTGTCCTACTGTTCCCCAATGTATTCCCTTTACGATTAATGTATCCAGTATATTTTGTGTTATATGATACTCTAAGATTGCTGTTAACATTATAAATAGGGTTAGTAAAATTTCATTGATAGTAAGTAACATTTAATTTGATAGGAATATTTCCTCCCTCCAGATCTACAACCCATTTTCCCCATCCAGTCCATATACATTCCCATTTTCCTCAACCAGTCAATATACATTCCCAATGTTCTTAATTTCCCTTATTGTCTTTTCCAAAATCCCTTGAAAGAATCACGTTGCTTTAGCCAAACAATCTTGACCACCCACCCAAAATTAAATGTCACATCTACATATGGAATGTGTAGATTGTCACTGCTGTCCTAGAGCTGCATTTGAATAGATACAGCTGTTGTTGCTTTGGCCTGTGACAAGTTGTTCCATCAATTTCCAGGTGAGTTAGCATGTTGAGTGACATTCATGTCTCGGTACTTTTGGAAAAATCTGTAAGAGATCAAGAAGGCGTATCAGTTCTTAGCAGATAACTCTGCATATGGGGAACAAGCCCCTTTATATATTTTACATTGGTCTGCATGTACCCACTTATATCCCGGCTGCCTTCTAGCCTTTTTGGGGTTAGAGCTTTGCACTTTTAAAACAGTTGTGCCCAATGTGTCAAGGATTACATAGGGCCCTTCCCAATTTGCATCCCATGGAGAATTTTTGCGAAAATTTTTAATCATTACTAATCCCCGCTTCTCAAACAGAGTTTGAGGTATAGATAAAATTTTACCTTCGGTTGGGGCCATATTTGAGGCAGCAAAAAGTAGTAAGGAGTTTAATTGCTCCTGAATTTGGGAGAGGTATTGGTCTCTAGACACAGATTCTCTCAGTGGAGTTGACAGTTGTGGTTCACCTGTGTGGCCTAATGCCATCTGTCTCCCTGTCATAAGCTCATATGGAGAACATCTAGTAGCGCTAGAGGGTGTAGCTCTGATAGCCATGAGTACTGCAGGAAGATGATTAACAACAGGCACGACAGCATGAAAGACCCTATTTGCACAAGGTTGGATGCCGAGCTACTCATTTCCCGTTCCTCCTCCTCAGTGATCTCAATGAAGGTATGTTCTTCCCCCCAGCCACGTACACCACGGGTACCAGATAGGTGACAACGAGCACCCTGGGTTGCCTGTCGTGGTTGGTCTTCCTCCTCCTCCTCAAAGCCTCATTCCTCATCTGACTCCTCTTCCTCACAATCCTCTTCCAGCGTTGCCACAGGTCCAGCAAGCGATGCTGATAAGGTGATGATGGTGACCACAACTCTTCCTCTTCCTCTTCACACTCATCTACGGCCTGATCCAGCACTCGCAGGGCACGCTCAAGGAAGAAAACAAATGGTATGATGTCGCTGATGGTGCCTTCGGTGCGCCTGATTAGGTTTGTCACCTCCTCAAAAGGACGCATGTGCCTACAGGCATTGCGCATGAGCGTCCAGTAATGTAGCAAAAAATTCCCAGCTCCCCAGAGGCTGTCCTAGCACCCCGGTCATACAAATATTCATTCAACGGCTTTTTCTTGTTGGAGCAGTCGGTTGAACATTAGGAGTGTTGAATTCCAACGACAGTTGATTTGCGACAGTTGAATTCGGACTGTCGCAAATCAAGCGCCTCACTGGCATGTTGTTTCGCCGCTGGATATCTGCAAAGTGCGCCATGGCCGTGTAGGAACGCCTGAAATGGCCACACACCTTCCTGGCATGCTTCAGGATGTCCTGTAAGCCTGTGCACAAAGCGTTGTACGATCAGATTACACACATGTGCCATGCACGGCACATGTGTCAACTTGCCCAACTTCAATGCCGCCAACAAATTTGTTCCGTTGTCACAAACCACTTTGCCGATCTCCAGTTGCTGCGGAGTCAGCCACTTTTCCACCTGTGCGTTCAGGGCGGACAGGAGTGCTTGTCCGGTGTGACTATGCTTTCAAGCAAGTCAAACCCAAGACGGCGTGACACTGCTGTATCCGGGATGTGGAATAGTACCTGGGAAGCTGGGGAGGGCCGTTGATGTGGAGCAAGACGCAGCAGCAGAAGAGGACTCAGCCGAGGAGGTTATGGAAGAGGATGGAGTAGGAGGAGTAGAGGAGGTGGCAGCAGGCCTGCCTGCAAGTCATGGCGGTGTCACCAACTCCTCTGCAGAGCCACGCATTCCATGCTTGGCAGCCGTCAGCAGGTTTACCCAATGCGAGGTGTAGATGATATACCTGCCCTGACCATGCTTTGCAGACCAGGTATCAGTGGTCAGATGGACCCTTGCCCCAACACTGTGTGCCAGTCATGCCATTACTTCCTTTTGCACAATCGAGTACAGGTTGGGGATTGCCTTTTGTGAAAATAAATTTCGTCCGGGTACCTTCCACTGCGGTGTCCCAATAGCTACAAATTTTTTGAACGCCTCAAACTCCACCAGCTTGTATGGTAAAAGCTGGAGGGCTAATAGTTCAGACAAGCCAGCTGTCAGACGCCAGGCAAGGGGGTGACTTTCTGACATTGGCTTCTTACGCTCAAACATGTCCTTGACAGACACCTGACTGTGGGCAGATGAGCGGGAACTGCTCAAGGCGAGAGACGGAGTGGCGGATGGTTGAGAGGGGGCAAGGAGGACAGCAGTGGTTGATGTGGCTGAAGATGCTGGACCAGGAGGAGGATGGCGGCTTTGAGTTTGTGTGCTGCTTGTACTCATGTGTTGATCCCATAGGCGTTTGTGATGTGCGATCATGTGCCTATGCAAAGCAGCTGTACCTAGGTGAGTGTTGGACTTCCCACGACTCAGTTTCTTTTGGCACAGGTTGCAAATGGCATCGCTGTTGTCAGAGGCAGACACACAAAAAAAAGTCCACACTGCTGAGCTCTGCAATGACAGCATTCTGGTGGTGGACACAGCATGCGTTGATTGGCGTGCTGTCGGGCTGACCCCGGGTGTCGATGCATGCTGTCTGACTGTGCCACTAGCTCCTTGCGACGACCTCCCCCTGCTTCCAACTCGTCTCCTCCTCTTCTTCTCTGTCTCCCCATCTGAACTTTCGCCCCGGTTCTTCTTCTTGCCGAGCAGGAGCCCACGTGACATCCATGGACGCATCGTCATCATCAACCGCTTCACTTGTATCTGACAACTCAGCAAAGGAAGCAGCAGCGGGTACAACATCATCATCATCACACCGTACGTCCATGTGTGTAATGCTTCCCTAGGGCAAAAGGGAATCACAGCACCACGACCACGACGGCCCCTGCGGGGTGGCGTGCCTCTGCCTGTCATTTGTTTTTGGATTAGTGGTACTATGCCAAGCTACTGTGAGACCAGATATGAGTGGCACTGTGCAGTGGCAGAGGTTGGCAGAGTACACGCTGTAGGCCTGACACACCCGCTTGAAGACAACTAACTGCTATTCAATCTATAACAGTGAAAAAAGTTTTTTGTTTTTAAATGCACGCTATTGTGACACCAGATATGAGTGGCAATGTGCACTGGCAGAGGTTGGCAGAGTAGATGCTGTAGGCCTGACACACTCACTTGAAGACACTAACTGCTATTCAATCTATAACAGTGAAAAAAGTTTTTTTGTTTTTAAATGCACGCTATTGTGAGACCAGATATGAGTGGCACTGTGCACTGGCAGAGGTTGGCAGAGTACACACTGTAGGCCTGACACACACGCTTGAAGACAACTAACTGCTATTCAATCTATAACAGTGAAAACATTTTTTTGTTTTTAAATGCACGCTATTGTGACACTAGATATGAGTGGCACTGTGCACTGGCAGAGGTTGGCAGAGTACACGCTGTAGGCCTCACACCCGCTTGAAGACAACTGCTATTCAATCTATAAAAGTGAAAAAAGTTTTTTGGTTTTTAAATGCAATCTATTGCGACACCAGATAAGAGTGGCATTGTGCACTGGCAGAGGTTGGCAGAGTACACGCTGTAGGCCTGACACACACTTATGAAGGACACTGACAGCTATTATATTACAGTCAAAAACTTTTTTGTTTTTAAATGCACGTTATTGTGACACCAGATATGAGTGGCACTGTGCACTGGCAGAGGTTGGCAGAGTACACGCTGTAGGCCTGACACACACTTATGAAGGACACTGACTGCTATAAGATTATAGTCAAAAACTTTTTTTGTTTTTAAATGCACGCTATTGTGACACCAGATATGAGTGGAACTGTGCACTGGCAGAGGTTGGCAGAGTACACGCTGTAGGCCTGACACACATTTATGAAGGACACTGACTGCTATTATATTACAGTCAAAAACTTTTTTGTTTTTAAATGCACGTTATTGTGACACCAGATATGAGTGGCACTGTGCACTGGCAGAGGTTGGCAGAGTACACGCTGTAGGCCTGACACACACTTATGAAGGACACTGACTGCTATTATATTATAGTCGAAAACTTTTTTGTTTTTAAATGCAAGCTATTGTGACACCAGATATGAGTGCCACTGTGCACTGGCAGAGGTTGGCAGAGTACACGCTGTAGGCCTGACACACACTTATGAAGGACACTGACTGCTATTATATTATAGTCGAAAACTTTTTTGTTTTTAAATGCAAGCTATTGTGACACCAGATATGAGTGGCACTGTGCACTGGCAGAGGTTGGCAGAGTACACACTGTAGGCCTGACACACCCGCTTGCAGACAACTAACTGCTATTCAATCTATGACAGTGAAAAAAAAATTGTTTTTAAATGCACGCTATTGTGACACCAGATATGAGTGGCACTGTGCACTGGCAGAGGTTGGCAGAGTAGACGCTGTAGGCCTGACACACCCGCTTGAAGACAACTAACTGCTATTCAATCTATAACAGTGAAAAAATGTTTTTTGTTTTTAAATGCAAGCTATTGTGACACCAGATATGAGTGGCACTGTGCACTGGCAGAGGTTGGCAGAGTACACGCTGGAGGCCTGACACACAGACGCCTGCAGACAACTAACTGCTATTCAACCTATTACAGTGAAAACATTTTTTTGTTTTTAAATGCACGCTATTGTGACACCAGATATGAGTGGCACTGTGCACTGGCAGAGGTTGGCAGAGTAGACGCTGTAGGCCTGACACCCGCTTGAAGACAACTGCTATTCAATCTATAACAGTGAAAAAAGTTTTTGGGTTTTTAAATGCACGCTATTGTGACACCAGATATGAGTGGCACTGTGCACTGGCAGAGGTTGGCAGAGTACACGCTGTAGGACTGACCCCCGCTTGCAGACAACTAACTGCTATTCAATCTATAACAGTGAAAAACGTTTTTGGGTATTTAAATGCAATCTATTGCGACACCAGATAAGAGTGGCACTGTGCACTGGCAGAGGTTGGCAGAGTACACGCTGTAGGCCTGACACACATTTATGAAGGACACTGACTGCTATTATATTACAGTCAAAAACTTTTTTGTTTTTAAATGCACGTTATTGTGACACCAGATATGAGTGGCACTGTGCACTGGCAGAGGTTGGCAGAGTACACGCTGTAGGCCTGACACACACTTATGAAGGACACTGACTGCTATTATATTATAGTCGAAAACTTTTTTGTTTTTAAATGCAAGCTATTGTGACACCAGATATGAGTGGCACTGTGCACTGGCAGAGGTTGGCAGAGTACACGCTGTAGGCCTGACACACACTTATGAAGGACACTGACTGCTATTATATTATAGTCGAAAACTTTTTTGTTTTTAAATGCAAGCTATTGTGACACCAGATATGAGTGGCACTGTGCACTGGCAGAGGTTGGCAGAGTACACACTGTAGGCCTGACACACCCGCTTGCAGACAACTAACTGCTATTCAATCTATGACAGTGAAAAAAAAATTGTTTTTAAATGCACGCTATTGTGACACCAGATATGAGTGGCACTGTGCACTGGCAGAGGTTGGCAGAGTAGACGCTGTAGGCCTGACACACCCGCTTGAAGACAACTAACTGCTATTCAATCTATAACAGTGAAAAAATGTTTTTTGTTTTTAAATGCAAGCTATTGTGACACCAGATATGAGTGGCACTGTGCACTGGCAGAGGTTGGCAGAGTACACGCTGGAGGCCTGACACACAGACGCCTGCAGACAACTAACTGCTATTCAACCTATTACAGTGAAAACATTTTTTTGTTTTTAAATGCACGCTATTGTGACACCAGATATGAGTGGCACTGTGCACTGGCAGAGGTTGGCAGAGTAGACGCTGTAGGCCTGACACCCGCTTGAAGACAACTGCTATTCAATCTATAACAGTGAAAAAAGTTTTTGGGTTTTTAAATGCACGCTATTGTGACACCAGATATGAGTGGCACTGTGCACTGGCAGAGGTTGGCAGAGTACACGCTGTAGGACTGACCCCCGCTTGCAGACAACTAACTGCTATTCAATCTATAACAGTGAAAAACGTTTTTGGGTATTTAAATGCAATCTATTGCGACACCAGATAAGAGTGGCACTGTGCACTGGCAGAGGTTGACAGAGTACACGCTGTAGGCCTGACACCCGCTTGAAGGACACTGACTGCAATTAGATTACAGTCAAAAACGTTTTTTGTTTCTAAATGCACGCTGTTGTGACACCAGATATGAGTGGCACTGTGCACTGGCAGAGGTTGGCAGAGTACACGCTGTAGGCCTGACACACACTTATGAAGGACACTGACTGCTATTATATTATAGTCAAAAACTTTTTTGTTTTTAAATGCAAGCTATTGTGACACCAGATATGAGTAGCACTGTGCACTGGCAGAGGTTGGCAGAGTACACGCTGTAGGCCTGACACACAGACACTTGCAGACAACTAACTGCTATTCTATCTATTACAGTGAAAAAATGTTTTTGTTTTTAAATGCACACTATTGTGACACCATATATGAGTGGCACTG
Organism: Pelobates fuscus; assembly: GCF_036172605.1. Lineage (NCBI taxonomy): Eukaryota > Metazoa > Chordata > Amphibia > Anura > Pelobatidae > Pelobates > Pelobates fuscus. The sequence continues at coordinate 132,906,872 of NC_086319.1, read as the reverse complement.
TGCACTGGCAGAGGTTGGCAGAGTAGACGCTGTAGGCCTGACACACCCGCTTGAAGACAACTAACTGCTATTCAATCTATAACAGTGAAAAAACGTTTTTGTTTTTAAATGCAAGCTATTGTGACACCAGATATGAGTGGCACTGTGCACTGGCAGAAGTTGGCAGAGTACACACTGTAGGCCTGACACGCAGACACTTGCAGACAACTAACTGCTATTCAATCTATGACAGTGAAAAAAAAAATGTTTTTAAATGCACGCTATTGTGACACCAGATATGAGTGGCACTGTGCACTGGCAGAGGTTGGCAGAGTAGACGCTGTAGGCCTGACACACCCGCTTGAAGACAACTAACTGCTATTCAATCTATAACAGTGAAAAAATGTTTTTTGTTTTTAAATGCAAGCTATTGTGACACCAGATATGAGTGGCACTGTGCACTGGCAGAGGTTGGCAGAGTACACGCTGGAGGCCTGACACACAGATGCCTGCAGACAACTAACTGCTATTCAACCTATTACAGTGAAAACATTTTTTTGTTTTTAAATGCACGCTATTGTGACACCAGATATGAGTGGCACTGTGCACTGGCAGAGGTTGGCAGAGTACACGCTGTAGGCCTGACACACACTTATGAAGGACACTGACTGCTATTATATTATAGTCGAAAACTTTTTTGTTTTTAAATGCAAGCTATTGTGACACCAGATATGAGTGGCACTGTGCACTGGCAGAGGTTGGCAGAGTACACACTGTAGGCCTGACACACCCGCTTGCAGACAACTAACTGCTATTCAATCTATGACAGTGAAAAAAAAATGTTTTTAAATGCACGCTATTGTGACACCAGATATGAGTGGCACTGTGCACTGGCAGAGGTTGGCAGAGTAGACGCTGTAGGCCTGACACACCCGCTTGAAGACAACTAACTGCTATTCAATCTATAACAGTGAAAAAATGTTTTTTGTTTTTAAATGCAAGCTATTGTGACACCAGATATGAGTGGCACTGTGCACTGGCAGAGGTTGGCAGAGTACACGCTGGAGGCCTGACACACAGACGCCTGCAGACAACTAACTGCTATTCTATCTATTACAGTGAAAACATTTTTTTGTTTTTAAATGCACGCTATTGTGACACCAGATATGAGTGGCACTGTGCACTGGCAGAGGTTGGCAGAGTAGACGCTGTAGGCCTGACACACACGCTTGAAGACAACTAACTGCTATTCAATCTATAACAGTGAAAAAACTTTTTTTGTTTTTAAATGCAAGCTATTGTGACAGCAGATATGAGTGGCACTGTGCAGTGGCAGAGGTTGGCAGAGTACACGCTGTAGGCCTGACACCCGCTTGAAGACAACTGCTATTCAATCTATAACAGTGAAAAAAGTTTTTGGGTTTTTAAATGCACGCTATTGTGACACCAGATATGAGTGGCACTGTGCACTGGCAGAGGTTGGCAGAGTACACGCTGTAGGACTGACACCCGCTTGCAGACAACTAACTGCTATTCAATCTATAACAGTGAAAAACGTTTTTGGGTATTTAAATGCAATCTATTGCGACACCAGATAAGAGTGGCACTGTGCACTGGCAGAGGTTGACAGAGTACACGCTGTAGGCCTGACACCCGCTTGAAGGACACTGACTGCAATTAGATTACAGTCAAAAAAGTTTTTTGTTTTTAAATGTACGCTGTTGTGACACCAGATATGAGTGGCACTGTGCACTGGCAGAGGTTGGCAGAGTACACGCTGTAGGCCTGACACACACTTATGAAGGACACTGACTGCTATTATATTATAGTCAAAAACTTTTTTGTTTTTAAATGCAAGCTATTGTGACACCAGATATGAGTAGCACTGTGCACTGGCAGAGGTTGGCAGAGTACACGCTGTAGGCCTGACACACAGACACTTGCAGACAACTAACTGCTATTCTATCTATTACAGTGAAAAAATGTTTTTGTTTTTAAATGCACACTATTGTGACACCATATATGAGTGGCACTGTGCACTGGCAGAGGTTGGCAGAGTAGACGCTGTAGGCCTGACACACCCGCTTGAAGACAACTAACTGCTATTCAATCTATAACAGTGAAAAAACTTTTTTGTTTTTAAATGCAAGCTATTGTGACACCAGATATGAGTGGCACTGTGCACTGGCAGAAGTTGGCAGAGTACACACTGTAGGCCTGACACACAGACACTTGCAGACAACTAACTGCTATTCAATCTATTACAGTGAAAAAAATGTTTTGTTTTTAAATGCACGCTATTGTGACACCAGATATGAGTGGCACTGTGCACTGGCAGAGGTTGGCAGAGTAGACGCTGTAGGCCTGACACACACGCTTGAAGATAACTAACTGCTATTCAATCTATAACAGTGAAAACATTTTTTTGTTTTTAAATGCAAGCTATTGTGACACCAGATATGAGTGGCACTGTGCACTGGCAGAGGTTGGCAGAGTACACGCCGTAGGCCTGACACACAGACGCTTGCAGACAACTAACTGCTATTCAATCTATAACAGTGAAAAAAAATAGTTTTTAAATGCAAGCTATTGTGACACCAGATATGAGTGGTGGCACTGGGCAAGTGGGCACAGTATCCACTGTGAGCCTGACACAGAAGCTGGCAGGCAGGCAACTGCAATTAGATGACACAGGAAAAAAAAGCAGACTGATGTTCTAGCCCTAAAAATGGCTTTTTGGGGTGCTGTCCTTACAGCAGAGATCAGATGAGTCCTTCAGGACTGTAGTGGACACTGAATACACTAGCCTAGCTATCCATTTCCCTATCAAATCAGCAGCAGCTACACTTTCCCTCCTCTCACTAAGAATGCAGCTTCAGAATGAATCTAAAATGGATGCTGTACAGGAGGTGGGAGGATCTGGAAGGGAGGGTCTGCTGCTGATTGGCTGGAATGTGTCTGCTGACTGTGAGGCACAGGGTCAAAGTTTACTCAATGATGACGAATAGGGGGCGGATCGAACCGCGCATATGTTCGCCCGCCGTGGCGAACGCGAACACGCTATGTTCGCCAGGAACTATTCGCCAGTGAACCGTTCGGTACATCACTAGTGGAAATGCATAGTTCCTTGCAGATGACCAATCTTGGGTGAAAGCATCCGTTGCTATTGCTGTTGGGTCTGGTCTGCAACTGAAGAACCTGGGAAGCTGTGTATTCAAGCGGGAAGCGAAAAGGTGTCAGGGCTTACCTTAGTTGGGAGTCTGGTAGGAAGAGATTTGTGCTCACCCTTGCAGATATACACAGTCCAAGGTGATAAGGTTAGAGACCACCAGGACTGTCAATCTGTGCATGGGGCTGTGCATGAAAAGTGTTCCAATTCGCAAATAATGAAGATCCAGAAGCAGGGGTCACAAGCCAAGTCATTCTATAAGGAACAGGAAACAGGAAACAACAAACTGACAAAGTTCCCAGGGAGAGGTAATGCTTATATACCCAGCTAATATGATCTGCTTCAGGTGGGCTTAGATAGAAAGGAGCAGCCACAGGAAAAGTCCAGCCCCCAGTGCCAGAGACAAGGTGAGGATAAACATAGGCAGAAACAAAAACTGAAGCATGACCCAGAGGCAAGACAGCAGGACTAAGGCAGAAATAGTCCAGAGTTCAAATCCCCTGTTGGGCACTACTTAGGTGACCACAACTGGATGTCACAGTGAGAACTGTGATGTTGGATGTCCAATCGCTGAAATCACTGAGGTGTCAGGAATACCAATCCGCTGTGGTGTTGGAGAGACAGGGGATATATTCCACGGTAACAGATATGCCCTGTGCCAGGCAGAACTGCCAAAAATCCTGTGCCATGTTCACGAAGACCTTCAATTTCATACCTAGGTGATTGATGTAACGGACAGCTGATATATTGTCCATCTTCAAGATGATAGAGCACTGGGCTTTAGTTGAGGAAAAACTGTGGATAGCGAAAGAACCAGACAGTTGATATGGAGAGTCGACTTGTAATCGGGACATCTCCACAGTGAGCACCCCAATCGTGTAAGCTTGCGTTGGATTCTATTACTCCATGTCTTTCCTTGCCAAAACTGGAAATCATGCTATAGGCATCCTGTAGATCCAACTTTTCCATCCAATCTGATGGTTGGAGAAGATCTTGAAATGGTGGTAGGTTACATAAGCGTTGAGCTGTCTCAAGTTTATCACTGGGTGGACACCTCTGCGTTTTTTGGCAACCAGGGAGAGGTTGCTCACATGACCCCGGGTCAATGATGGCTTGTTTGCCTCAGAGAAGTAGAAAAGTAGAGAAGACACATGTAAATGCCATGTATATTTACATAACTACAAATGGTTTAACCCCTTAAGGACGAGTGACGGACGAAGTCACTCAGGGGATTGCCTTAACGCCGAGTGACGGACCTCATCCGTCACGCGGTAAAATTAACCCCAGATCGCCGCAATCGCGGCGATCGTGGGGTTATTGGTGCTCCGGTCTGCCTCTGTATTAGAGGCAGACCGGGAGCACCGGATCGGGCTGTCCCCGCACATGTGCCCACTCTGACAGCATGTCAGAGCGAGCACATGTGCTGTGTATACTCGCCTTCCGCCTCCCTGCACTTCCGGGTTCAGTGTGAAGTGCAGGGAGACGGATCAGTGCTGATCCTGCCCCCTGGTGAAAAAAAAAATAAAGTTTATTTAAAATCCCACCCCCCTTTACCATTTTAATAAAAAATGAACCCCTTCCCTGCCAATTGATCACTGACTACAGTGATCAATTGGCAGGGATTATATTTTACTATGATCTGATTATTTTTTTTTAACCCCTGAGGGTTATTTTTTTTTTTTAACCCTCAGGGGTTACATTTATTTTATTAATTAATTTAAGTATTTTAAAATTATATATTTAGCTAGCTGGGGAGGGTGTAAGTTAGTGAGGAATTGGGGGATTTGGTGTTAGGCTAACTAGGGGTTAACGTTAAAAAAAGTTTTAAAATAAGCTTTAAAAAGTTAAAAATTAAGTTAAAAAAAGTTTTAATAACGTTTAAGTAAAAAAAAAACACCCCCCTTTACCCAGTCCAAATAAAAATTAGCCCCTTCCCTGCCAGTCGATCACTGCCTACAGTGATCAAAACACAGATCACAGTATTATACTGTGATCTAATTTTTTTTTATCCCCTGACGATTAACTTTTATTTATTTTTTAATCCTCAGGGGTTCAATTTATTTAATTAACTAATTTAAATATTGTATAATTAAATATTTTTTTCTAGGTGGGGTGGGTGAGAGTTATGGGAAAATGGGGAATTTACGGTTAGTGCTGCTTACTGCTAGTTAGGGGTTAACGGTAAACAAAAAGCTTAGAAAAATTTTAAATCTGTAAAAAAAAAGTTTTAAGAAAGTTTAGAAAAGTTTAAAAAAATTAATAAGCAAAACAAAAGTTTAAAAAATAGTTGTAAAAATTAAAAAAGTTAAAAAAGTTAAAAAATACATTTAAAAACGCTCATTACCACTACACCTAGAACAAACTAGAGAAAAAATTATCCCACGCTAAGGTTCAAAATATGCCTTTTGAATTACCCCAGGGTGTATTCTTTAATAAATAGTATGTGTTTGTGGGGAAGTTTCAATAACCAACCATCTAAACTACTCCAAATTGGAACATGGACACAGCGTAAAACTTCAAAGTTAGAAAAAAACTGAATGGCTGCGTCTCAAATGTGCCCCTTCAACATCCACATATACCCGGCAAAGGTACATACGGGGGTATTGCTGTACTCAGACCACATAGCTGAGCAACATATGAAGTATTATACAGTCGTAGCACACATAAGGTTTGCAAAATATACTGTGCAAACTCACTTTGTGTGTCAAAAAGGCAGAAAAAACGCTTAGTAGCACTACACCTGGTACAAACTAGCGGAAACATGATCCCACGCTAAGGTTCAAAATATGCCTTTTGAAATACCCTGGGATGTCTTCTTTAAGAAATGGTATGCCTTTGTGGGGTAGTTTGAATTATATAGCCTGGTAAAATACTCTAAAATGGGACATGGGCACAGCGTAAAAATTTAAAGTTTGAAAAAAACTGGAAGGACTATGTCCCAAATGTGCCCCTCCGATGTCCACATATACCTGGCAAAGGTACATACGGGGGTATTAGTGTACTCAGCTGACATAGCTGAGCAACATATGAAGTATTATACAGTCGTGGCACACATAAGGTTTGCAAAATATACTGTGCAAACTCACTTTGTGTGTCAAAAAGGCAGAAAAAACGCTTATTACCACTACACCTGGTACAAGCTAGCGGAAAAATTATCCCACGCTAAGGTTCAAAATATGCCTTTTGAAATACCCTGGGGTGTCTACTTTAAGAAATGGTAGGCCTTGGTGGGGTAGTTTGAATTTAAAATCTGCGAAGATGCTTGGAAATTGCACATAGGCCCAGCGTCAAAATTCAAAGTTCTGTAAAAACTGATATGGCCTGGTCTCCAATATGGCACTGTAGCTTCAGAAAATAGTGCCAAAGACATTCATTGTGATACCGGAGAAACTGACGGAAGCCAAGCACAGAGAGATGGACACATGTTTCTTCAGGAAGGAAGAGATCTTTATTCGATTCACCGACAGGGACTCAGAGGGACTAATGTCACCAAAAAACAGCAAAGTCTGAGCCCCGAACATACACTGTAGGTCCCTTATATAGGCATATAACTCCTCCCATAATCAGCTCCACCCACACATACTCTTACCCAATCAACCGAACAAAGACTAACTTCCTGTTTGACCACATGGCTTGCCCAGCACAATGGAGGAGGGGAATTCTCTATATCCTGTATTCCTGCACGTGCTCCGTACACTACTGATTGTATCGTTGCCACGTGCAACCAACCGACCGATACATCAGTATATGCACGTACACATACCACATGGCAATCGCGGCCTACTAAATTTATTTTTACCGAGATTCCACCACATTCCCCCCTTTGATGCTTCTGATATTTCATAATTCCAGATGCATCACTTAATCAGAGTTTGCTTACACCTCAAGTTGCCATAAACCCGACTAGACTTTGCGACTCTCTAAAGATACGAATCCCTCAGCATTCCTCTTCCTGTACCTGTTCTCCTTGATTTAGAGCCTCATACCTATAAACAGCCATTATCTGTGCAGCGGCCTTTCTCTCTGCTATACTTTCTATAATGCTCTGCACAGACCTAACTACCAAAGGAATCAGACATGGCAGTAGAAGGCACAGCATCAAGATTAGCATGACTCCACCTACCAATGCCTTGAGTCCTCCAAGCTGCTCATACCAATTACCAAACCAACTACTCGGATTATACCCTTTCCATACTTGAGTAGGCACATGTGCTAGTTTAACCATATGGCTAGTAAGCTCAGCTATTGCTTGCCCTTCATCATCTATTTGAAGACAACAATTGCTTAGGTTAAACTTCCCACATACACCTTCCTCTACTGCCAATAGGTAATCCAAAGCTAATCTATTTTGGTAAACGGCTGTCCTCATCCTAGTGTTATGCTTTGCTAGGAGATTGAGCGCTTGCAATGTTTCATTGGTAATTATCTCAACCACCGCCTGTAACCTTATGATACAGTTGAGCATATATATTGGGGTTCTATATCCAAAAGTACCATCTTCTGCCCACGTAGCTGGCCCATAATAATCTATAATACGCTGGGGAGGCCATTCATTATCTTCCCAGGTACCTATCTCTAGGGGTCCTCTTTTCTTTCTATGATTCACATCATATACTTTAACTCCCAAAGTCTCTCCTGTTTCAATTGGCAACAAGAAGAAGGATGGTTTGAGCATACCTAATACACATGCCCCTTCCCAGTCCTGTGGTAACTCCGAATAGGCTTTCTTACCACAGATCCAGTACAAATTTGCTGGAGCTTTCCAACTAGATGTAGCAGATAAGTCAAACCACACATCCTTTAAATTGGTATAAATTGCAAACGGATTAGGTGGTTCTGAGACATTTGAAGCTGACCACCAAGTTGTATCTTTTGTATCATCATCATAAGCTTTTTGCCCTAGACAAGTCAATTCTCCTACAGATGTATTAAACATTATTCCTTTCCTTGCTATGCAAACATAACCTATAATGGAGGTCTTTAATCGCCACTCAGATTTACCTCTAACACTCATTTGATAATCAGTTTGAGAAGATATTAACTGTTCAACTGTCTCAGAGCCGGAATACATTACCTCCTTTGCTTCCCAAGGCCATTGGTCTCCCATATTAGTACCTCCACACACATAGCAGTTGGTTACATTAAGACTACCAGCAATACTCTCGGCTAAATCAATAAATAAGTTCTTAGCATTATGGGGGATCTTATTTTCCACACTCATCTCCTCATAGAAGGAATGGAAGTCTGGGTTGCCACAGTATCGGTCTCTATCCCTATAAATAATATTGTCCCAGAATCCAAACCTGTTCCATATATCTGGAACCCAAATAAGTTCCCAAACCTTTCTATAAATAGTTCTGGGTCATTGATAAGTATATGGACTGGGTTGCACTCCATAGACTTACAATATGGTTTGGTAGGCAACTTAGTAACAATCATATCCTTATCTACTGTCTCTCCCCAGGTTGCCCACCCTACACAGGACCAATACGGACAATAATTATAATCTTTATTTGGGCACTTTGGATCCATATATATGTTCTTACTACTGGGGCAAATATATTTATCATTAGACCCATACGTTCTTTCCCATTTAAGATCACCATATACATTCCACGGTTTTCTACCACCTGATATCGCCTTACATGCATCAAATAGCAGAACACCTGAAGAATGTACGGTTTCTAGTATGGTCTTATTTATCAGGGTCCCCTGTGAGTCTCCATTCCGAATAGTCAACCAAATTGTACGGGGTTGATACTCTGGACTGAAACACTTAGGTTCTCCTGCTCCTAGATGGCATACACTATAATCTATACCCAAGTATCTACACTTAGATACATGTCCCTTACACTCATATTGTGAATGCCAAATAAGGGTCTGGGAAATGTGATTGCCTGTTTTCGTAGTCTTAATGCAAACCTCACAGCCTGGTGTGTCGGTACCTCTACCTTCCTGAATAATTAAAAACACACATATATACACTATCAAACACATCACTCCTGACCTATTTGTCCTGACTCTTCGACCGTGCGATGGCACCTCAGCTTCCAGGATGTGAGGGCTGCAGGGAATGGAGTCCTTCCTGATCCTCACTTTTCTTCACAGAGATCCCTTCAGGACACTCTGACTATGTAACGTAGGTAGGTGGTCAGGCTTTATTATGGCTGTCAAAACACCTACTTGCTGATCTCTATGATTGCTCTAGAAGTCCCAATAGTTCCTCGTCACTCCGACTGAGTTGCACGCTTCAACCGGATCTTGCAGGGATTCTCAGGATCTGGTGTAACTTGCCAAGAATCTACTGCTGCTGGTTTAACCCTGGAGTGATGAATCCACGGAGTCCCTTCGGCCACCTTTATAGCTGTTGGGGTAGACAAAAGAACAACATAAGGACCCCTCCACTTTGGCCCCAACGGTACACTGTTCCACTCCTTTATCCAAACTTGATCTCCTGGATGATAAGAATGGACAGGTGGATAAATATTCACAGGTAACCTATCTTGTACCCATTTCTGTACCTCCTCCATAGTTTTACTCAACTCTACAACCTGCTGCCGGGTAATTCCTTCTCCCAACTGACTTAAATCCCCCTTAAGTTACCAAGTACGGGAGGTGGACGCCCATACATAATTTCAAAAGGTGAGAAACCCATCCTTCTGGTAGGTGTACTACGAATGAGCAACAGAGCTATTGGTAAAAGAACATTCCATTTAAGTTGAGTTTCTTGACACATCTTTGCCAATTGGTTCTTAATAGTTCTGTTCATCCTTTCCACTTTCCCAGAACTCTGCGGCCTATATGCCGTATGAAGTTTCCACTTAATACCGAGCATATGAGTCAGTTGTTGTAGGCACTGGTGAACAAAGGCTGGACCATTATCCGATCCTATAGAACATGGTAGTCCATATCGGGGTATTATTTCCCACAACAAAAATAGCACAACTTCTCCTGCTTTATCTTTACGAGTAGGACATGCTTCTACCCATCCTGAGTAGGTACACACAACTACTAGTAGGTAACGATGTCCACCGGATTTAGGCATTACCGTGTAGTCTATTTGGAGATCGGACATAGGGAGTCCTCCCATATACTGGACTCCCGGTGGTTTCACTGGACCTTGCCTTGCGTTGTTCTTGGCACATAACACACATCTTCGTACAATGGCTTGAGTCAAATTGGACAATCTTGGTATGTAGAAATGCTTCCTAAGAGATTCTTCCATACTATCTCTCCCGGAATGTGTCCCATTGTGATAATTCTGGACAATTTCTATGGCTAGAGATGCTGGAATAACTATCCTTCCATCTTCTAACTGATACCATTTATTCTCCAAGTATTTTCCCGCTTCAGTCTTTAACCACTCTTCTTCTTGAGCTGTATAAATTGGAGTCTATTGGGACAGAGGGGTCGGTATGAGAGCAGCTATACACTCCACATATTCCTGTTGTCCCGATTCAGCGGCACGTTTAGCTGCATTATCTGCCATCCGATTTCCTTTCACCACATCACCATCACCTTTCAAATGTGCTCAACAATGCATGATACCAACTTCTTTCGGTTCCCACACGGCTTCTAAGAGTTGTAATATCTCAGCTGCGTACTTGATTTCTTTACCCTCTGAATTCAGTAGTCCTCTTTCTTTATTCAAGGCTCCATGGGCATGAGTGGTTAAAAACGCATACTCTGAGTCCGTATAGATGTTCACCCTCAATCCTTCAGCCAATTGTAACGCTCGCGTGAGTTAATTCTGCCTTCTGTACCGATGTTCCTTTTGACAATGGCCGAGCTTCTATCACCTTGTCTATGGTTGTCACTGCATATCCTGCGTAGCGAATCCCTTCTTTCACGTAACTACTGCTGTCCGTATAGTACTGGACATCGGGGTTCTGGATGGGAAAATCACGAAGGTCCGGTCTACTTGAGAACACTTCATCCATCCCCTCCAGGCAATCATGTTGACTCTCAGTAGGTTGTGGCAAAAGGGTAGCTGGATTCAAAGTATTGACAGTCTCAAGATGCACTCTCGGGTTCTCACATAACATAGCTTGATACTTAGTCATGCGGCCATTGCTAAACCAGTGATTGCCTTTATAGTCTAGCAACGTCTGTACCGCGTGCGGGACTCGCACATAGAGTTCCTGACCCAGAGTGAGCTTATCAGCTTCAGCTACCAGCAGGGCAGAGGCAGTTACGGCTCTTAGACAAGGTGGAAGGCCACTGGCCACTGCATCCAGTTGTTTGGACATATATGCAACAGGTCGTTGCCATGATCCTAAGTACTGTGTCAGTACTCCCACAGCCATCTTTCTTTGCTCATGTACATATAAGTAGAATGGACGTGTATGATCAGGTAGACCTAATGCTGGGGCGCTCATCAATGCCTTCTTAACATCCTCAAATGCTTTCTGCTGTTCGATAGTCCACAGGAAGGGATCGTGTTCTGTGCCTTTTATAGCTGCATAAAGGGGTTTCGCCAATATCGCATAACTGGGAATCCATATCCTACAGAAGCCTGCTGCCCCCAAGAACTCTCGCACATGTCTTCTATTCTTGGGTGTTGGTATTTGGCATACAGCTTCTTTTCGCTCTGGCCCCATTATCCTTTGACCTTCAGAGATATGGAATCCCAGATACTTGACAGTTGGCTGACACAACTGGGCTTTCTTCCTAGACACCTTGTATCCTGCCTTCCAAAGAATGTGCAGTAAATCATATGTTGCTTGCTGACATATCTCTCTTGTAACTGCCGCTATCAACAAATCATCTACGTATTGTAATAGTACACATTCTCCTGGGATGGACTTGAAATCTAGTAAGTCCTGACTTAATGCTGAGCCAAATAGGGTAGGTGAATTCTTAAACCCTTGGGGCAATCTTGTCCAAGTCATCTGGCGTTTCGAGCCCGTTACAGCATGTTCCCATTGGAATGCAAAGATACACTGGCTTTCTGTAGCAATTCGAAGGCAAAAGAAGGCATTTTTGAGATCCAAAACTGTGAAGTAAGTAGCCCCGCCCGGAATTAAAGCAAGCAGGTTATAGGGCACAACTGGATGTATACTTACTACCGCATCATTGACTGCTCTCAAGTCCTGCACAGGGCGATACTCATCTGTCCCGGGCTTTTGAACAGGCAACAATGGGATGTTCCAGGGGGAAGTACAGAATTTTAGGATACCATACCTTATGAACTTATCCAAATAAGATTGTATGTTCTTCTTGGCCTTTTGTGGAATATGATATTGTCTTAAGCTCACTGTATAAACCCCAAGTTTTAGTTCAATACGAATAGGTGGGATATTGCGAGCAAGTCCTGGTGGGTTATTCTCTGCCCATACTCCTGGTACATTAAACAAGGATTCATCACTCTTAGGGTTTTGGCTGGTCAACACTGTATAAAGTCGCCACTCTTCTTCCTTTGGTACTGATATTGTCATTATACCTGAGGGTCCATTAAACTTCAAGGACGTCGTTCCGTTAGGCAGAAATGTTATCTGTGCTTGTAATTTCGACAACAAATCTCGCCCTAGCAGTTGGACTGGACATTCAGGCATGTAAAGGAACTGATGTTTTACTACGTGGCCTCCCAGTGTACAGAGTCGACTTTTAAGAACCGGTTTAGCGGCACTCCTTCCAGTTTCTCCTATTACGGTGATAGTTCTTCCTGAAGGAGGAGTGACTAGGTCAGTCACCACAGAATGTTCAGCACCAGTGTCGATCATGAAATAACTCCTTTTTCCCCCTATTGCTACATCGACCATAGGCTCCGCTCGGCCAAGGGGGATGGAGCCCGGTCGGTATCAATAGTCCTCCATGACAGTGTCAGCCAAACCCACAAAGTCCCTATCTTCTCTCTCTCTGGGTCTCTGCGCTGCTGGGTAGTACCTATCTCCACTAACGCTACCTCTGTTATTCTCACCATTTCCTCCAGGGCCTCCTCTTCCTCTCGCTCTGCCTCTATAATTATTGCTATACCCTGCCCTTGTTCTATCTCTCTCTCTCTCTCATGTTGTTCCCTCTGTGGACACTCACTTCTCCAATGCCCTTCTTCCCTACAATACGCGCATTGGTTCCTACTTAAAGGCTCCCTATTCCACTTATTCTCGCCTTTCTCGGTTCCCCTGTACACTTCCTTTTCCCTTCTATCTACGCCTGCGATAGCTACTGCTAGCATATCTGCTTTCCTTCTCATCTTTCGCTCTTCTTCCTTTTTCGTCTCTGTCTCCCTATTCATATATACCTTATTCGCTATCTCCATTAATTGAGTTATAGACATCCCTACAAACCCTTCTAACTTTTGCAACTTTCTTTGTATATCTCTGTAGGCCTGGCTGACAAAGGCAGAGTTAACCATCCGGGAATTCTCAGGAGCCTCTGGATTAAAGGGGGTATACAACCAGTATGCCTCCAATAATCGATCATAAAAGGCACTGAGCGACTCATCACATTTCTGTAATACCTCAGCCGTCTTCGACATATTAATCGCCTTTTTCCCTCCGGCTTTCATGCCAGCAATAATAGCGTCCCTGTAAGCTTTTAAATGGGCCATGTCTACGCCATTGACATTCCAATTCGGATCAGTATTTGGGTAGTGGGCTGCGGCCCATGCTGCCGGGTTGGCCTGATTCTGAGTGCGGGCCACTTCTTCCAGCGCTTTAATTGCCGCCTGATTTATCCGTGTTCTTTCCTCGTTATTAAACAATGTCATAAGCAATTGCTGGCAATCAGCCCAAGTGGGATTATGTGTCTGGATTATGGAGGTAATTAAATCTGTCATGGCTTGAGGTTTATCAGTGTAGGAGGAATTATGGGTCTTCCAGTTAAATAGATCAGTTGTAGTGAAGGGAACATAAACAAATACGGGATCAGCGTGTTGTAACTGGCCTTCACCGTTAATATGTGTCGGGCCTGGTGTCAGTCGGAGTGGCATTTGATAATGTCGGGGTTGGAGGGTACCGGTCAGTTGTCGGGTTAGTATGGGGCTTCGTTGAGGAATGTCAGTTAGGGGTTCCGGTCGAGGGGTAGTAAGACGAGGGGAAGGGGACACTTTCTCTTTACTGAAGGGAAGTTCAGTAAGTAGAATATTCCGGGCCGGGCTGGGAGGAGCCTGACCAGGAACTAGGAATTACGTCAAATCCGTATAGGTGGAGTTAATAGGGGTAGGTACCGGAAGGGGAGGATTTAAAACAAGAGGGCTAGGCTCTGAGCTAGAGGAGGGGGTAGGTGGAGACAACGGGGCAAGAGGAGTAGTGTTACCAACAGCACCTCCTCTTCCTCTAGAGGAGGAGTAAGGGGGCGGCATGGGGATCTCTGACTCAGGGGGCATGTCCAGAATGGGCGTAGTCACGGCCTTAGTGGACAAATGAGTTCTGGCCACCATGAGGCGACATTGATCCAAGTGGCATACCCGGATCCATTTTGGCAAGTCATTTACGGCCCGCTTCCAACAATCAATATACGGAAACTGGCCGTAAAGTTCAGGCCTACCCGATACAGCCACGTGTACGCGCTGCACCAGATTAGGATCAAAGCTACCACGTGGTGGCCATGCAGCCACCAAAGCAGGCCATTCCCTACTACATAAAGAAGTCAGGCGTGTTGGAGACATCTTTACCCCAAAATCATACACATTGTATCCCTTCTTAAAGTTTTTTAGCATACATTCTAAGGGATCCTTAATCTTTGAATCCAACGCACCCATACTTAACAACGGAGCGTTGTCTCCAATAGAAGCAAACAAACACACTTACAACGATCACACCCGTTCCCTTGGCAACAGCACCACGTGGTACAGTTACTAGGCCAAACGCACACAACAAAACATACAGGGAATTCCTGTACACACACAGCTGTTACACCAGTCACTAAATAACTATTACTGCACCTTTTGGCGAAACTATACAATCACCCACATTATAATTCTCAGTATCTGAATTACCCGTCTATAACACACCCCAGTAACATCGTCTTTACAAACAGTAGTTATAGTACGGTTAGCATTGGTTAGAGTATAATTTTAAAGTCACAGTTCAGTTAGTAGTGGTTATGGTGTTAAACATACAACATAAACGACAATTATTAGTAGTTATTTACAGTATCAGTAGTTATTATACATGGTTATGGTACCGTGCGCTATAATACAGTTACACACTATTCACACTCTCGCTAGACGGCAGAGCTCACGCGATCTAGCAAGATATACACTCTACTACAATAATCTTTAACACATTTACAATTTCCCAACTAATCTATTGGCCAGTACATTGATGGACTACCTAAAACTATTTACATCCGTTTTGGTTAGCCATCTCTGCCCAAGCACCACATATAACGAACTAGAGGGCGGAATTTACAACAAAACCCTTTTAGTCTATCTACTCTATCAATAGTCTAGTGGGTTCCAAATTTACACGCCTTCCCACTTAGCCAAGATAGGTTGAGATCTAGCGAACCGAATTTACACAGGCGCCGCTTAATCTCCCGGTCCCTCTGACCTAGCGAACGAAATATACACCCTAGATACGCTAGTCTAGACAAGACACCGGTGTCTGGCTGTAGCGTTACTCACCTTTCCCAGGGGCCGGCCGCGTTCCTCTCTTCAAGCCGCGCGCGGTCCTGCGGCTGCACGAGCCGCGCGCGGCTCATCCGACGCTTCACACAGGAAGGCGGGCAGTGACCGCGAGATGCGGTCACATGTCCCGTCTGAATCTAAGAGCGCACCGCGAGTCTCGGGCGCGCTCTTAAAGAGACAGTGGGAGCCTAAATTGCCAAAAGGCTCCCATTGGCCCCTGTCATCCCACACACCCCATACACTTACCTTTTGGGGGTGTGGAAGTGACAGGAGCCAATCACATTAGTTTTGAACCTATTTATACTTACCCTTTTCCCTTAGTTCCTTGCCCTATCGTGGTTTCTGTTTCAGTTCCCTTTAACGCTTGTTGTGTTCAGTTGTGTTCCTCCGTATTTGACCTTGGCTTTGTATTCTGACTTCGTTTTCGCTTTATCCTTGTCTGTTCTGTTTGCCGGCTTGCTGTTTCCTGTGTACCAGACCCCGGCTTGTCCTCGTTTACGCTGTCTCTTTGTGTCCTTGACCTCGGATTGTTCCTGACTCTGTACTTCTCCTATATACGTCGAGTCCGGCCATTCTAAGGTCCGGTAGACGTATCTCTCCTCTGTTCTGCCTTCTGTTTAGCTGGATCCTGCGTGTAGGGGTATATTCTCGTTACATTACGATAGGGCCATGGACCCCGCAGATTTAGCTCAACAGATGGCGTCTCATGAGGCTAGATTTGTAGAGCAGGATCACCGAATGGATCAGATAGCCCAGGCTCTCCAGACGCTCTTAGCTAGAACCATTCCAGCAACCACACCTAACCCTCCTACACCCCTTCTTCCTGAAGTATCGACTGTGCCTAATGCTACGGCCCATTTAACACCTCCTCCTAGGTATGGAGGGGATTCTAAGACATGCAGAGGGTTCATTAACCAAATAGAGTTTCACTTTGAAATGTATCCACGTTCATTTCCCACAGAGAGGTCTAAGGTTGGGTTCTTTATGCACCAACTTACCGACAAAGCACTTGAATGGGCAAATCCTATTTGGGAAGCTAATGGACCTATGGTGCATGACTTTCACAGTTTTATTACAGCTTTTCGCAGAACTTTTGACACTATGAAAAGGTCTAAGAATGCCGCAAGAGCATTAATGAGAGTTAAACAGGGTTCTAGGTCTGTGGCTGATTTCGCTATTCAGTTTCGTACCCTTGCCTCACAGGTAGATTGGACCAACAATGGGTTAACTACTGCCTTCATGGAAGGCTTATCAGACTCTATATTGGATGAGGTAGCAGCTAAGGAGCTTCCTGTTGCCTTAGAGGACCTTATTGACTACCTCATTGATATAGATAATAGGATTCGTGACAGGCTCTATACCAAGAACAGAAATAGACGTTTTGTTACACCTATTCACCCCAGAGTTAATACACCGGAGAGTGTTAAAGTATCTGAAGAGGAACCTATGCAATTAGGGTTTGCCAAACTCTCTGATAATGAAAAATTACATAGGAGAAGGGAGGGACTCTGCCTATATTGTGGTAGGAGAGACCATATGGTAAAGGAATGTCCTTTGCTCCCGGAAAACTCTCGCACCTAAGACCTTATAGGGGACTGGCCTTGGGTGTGATTTCTAAGTCTCCTACATTGCCTCCTAACCGACTGCTTCTCCCTGTTTCTTTACATATGGGAGAGAGTTGTATAGTTGAAAATATATACGCCTTGGTTGACTCTGGGGCAGCTGAGAATTTTATAGACTCTGGTTTTGTAAAGAAAAACAACATTCCCATCAGGGAGAAGGAGATACCCTTGGCCGTTGAGGCTATAGATGGTAGACCATTGATATCTCCAGTTGTTACTCATGAGACTGCACCGTTACACATGTACACAGGGGTTTTACACTATGAAACCATTCGGTTCCAGGTCACTATGAAACCATTCGGTTCCAGGTCATCACCTCTCCCTCTTCACAGTTAGTGTTAGAGTATCCATGGTTACGTGCCCACAATCCCATTTTTGACTGGGAGACAGGGCAGATAAAATCATGGAGTGAAGCCTGCCATGAGTCATGTACTATTGAAGTCACGCCTGTGAATTCTATTAATGTTCCTACCACTCCTCCTTTGTCTACTGCTATACCCTCTCAGTATTTATCTTTAAAGACTGTCTTTGATAAAAGAGAGGCTGACAAATTACCGCCTCACAGACCCTACGATTGTGCTATTGACTTGTTGCCTGGCACTATACCTCCAAAGGGCAGGGTGTACCCCTTATCGGTTCAAGAAAATTGTGTCATGGAGGAATATATTAAAGAATCATTAGACAAGGGATTTATTAGGAGATCCTCTTCTCCGGCTGGAGCGGGGTTCTTCTTTGTATCGAAGAAAGAAGGTGATTTAAGACCTTGCATTGATTATAGAGGTCTTAATAAAATCACCATCAAAAATGCTTACCCTATACCATTAATAACAGAATTGTTTGACAGGCTCAAACGTGCTACGGTATTCACCAAATTAGATCTTAGAGGAGCATACAATTTGATACGTATAAAAAAGGACCACGAATGGAAGACAGCCTTCAACACTAGGTCAGGTCATTATGAGTATACCGTCATGCCATTTGGGCTTTGCAATGCCCCAGCAGTATTCCAAGAATTTATTAATGATGTCTTAAGATACTTTATTCACTCATTTGTTATTGTGTACTTGGACGACATTTTAATATATTCTACAGACTTACACACTCATCACAGACATGTTACGACCGTTCTGAAGACCCTTCTTGCTAATGGTCTTTATTGTAAATTAGAAAAATGTCTATTCGACCAATCCGAAGTCCAGTTTTTGGGGTATTTGATTTCCGCTAAGGGTTTTCCTATGGATCCCCGGAAGCTCGCTGCTGTCATAGAATGGCCTCTGCCGCAAGGTCTAAAAGCCATCCAGCGTTTTCTGGGTTTCTCTAATTATTATAGACGTTTTATCAAAGGTTTTTCGTCTATTGTAGCACCTATTACTCGTATGACAAAAAAGGATGGCAATACTCGTGTCTGGTCTACCGAGGCACTTCAAGCTTTTGACTTCCTTAAGACTACGTTCGCCTCTGCACCTATTTTACAGCATCCTGTCCCCTCATTGCCCTATATACTTGAAGTTGATGCTTCAGATATCGGGGTAGGTGCTGTTTTATCTCAAAGAGAGTCTCCTGAAAAGCCAATGCATCCTTGTGGCTTCTTTTCTAAACAAATGTCCAAAGCAGAGAAGAATTATGATGTGGGTAATCGCGAACTCCTTGCTATCATTTTAGCACTCAAAGAATGGAGACATTTGTTAGAAGGCACTAAGGATCCCATCCTCATATTTACGGATCATAAGAACCTGTCCTACCTTAGCGAAGCTAAAAGATTGTCTTCCAGGCAGGCTAGGTGGTCACTGTTCTTGTCCCATTTCAATTATATGATCACCTATAGGCCAGGTGATCGGAACACTAAAGCGGACGCTCTGTCCAGACAGTTTGAAACTATTGACAAACAGGAGATTGATGTTACTCCTGTCATTCCCCCAGACAGGATAATAGCAACTACTGTATTGTCTATTTCCTCGTCCCTCTTGCAGGCCATACAAGCGAAACAAAGCAGGGCACCTAGCGAGAGGCCTAATGATAAATTGTTCATTGACGTTCCCGAGAGACGGGATATTCTGTCACTATATCACGATAACAAGACTGCTGGACATCCTGGTATTTCCAAAACAGTGTCAGCTGTTTCTCTGTATTTTTGTAGGGATTCCTTACGAAAGGATGTCACTGACTATATAAGTGCTTGTACTACTTGTGCCTGTATGAAATCCTCTCGTAGAGTTCCTTGTGGGCTGTTGCATCCGTTACCCGTTCCCGAGAGACCTTGGTCCAACCTATCTATGGATTTTATTGTTGAATTACCCCCTTCGAATGGTAATACAGTCATCCTGATGATAGTTGACCGGTTTTCCAAAATGGCTCACTTTGTGTCTCTTCGCAAGTTGCCCACATCCAAGGAACTGGCCCATATCTTCGCTAGAGAAGTATTTCGGTTACATGGCATTCCCTTATCTATTGTGTCCGATAGGGGTAGCCAATTTATTTCCAGGTTCTGGAAAGCCTTTTGTACAGAAATGGGTATTTCTCTCTCGTTTTCTTCCGCTTACCATCCCCAGTCTAATGGAGCTGCTGAACGTGCCAACCAGTCTCTGGAGCAGTACCTCCGTTGTTCTGTGTCTCACCATCAGGACAATTGGTCTGACCTGCTTCCTTGGGCTGAATTTGCTCGGAATAACGCCACTCATGATTCTTCCAGCAAAAGCCCTTTTTACGTCGTCTATGGCCAGCATCCCGTTGTTCTCCCGGCTGCATTCTCCTCACAGGGCATGCCAGTTCTGGATGAGCATTTGGCTGGTTTGCGTAATACTTGGGAGCAGGTTCAGCGTTCTTTGGTTGACTCTGCTGCTCGCCAGAAGGCTCAGGCTGACAAGCATCGCAGAGCGGCTCCTTCCTATGTTGTGGGGGAGTTTTGCTTTCCACGCGGAATATTCGCCTCCGGGTGCCTTCTATGAAATTGGCTCCCTGCTTCATTGGTCCTTATCGTATTATACATAAGGTTAATCCCGTTTCGTATGCCTTGGGTCTGCCTAAGAATCTGCGCATACCTAATGTTTTTCACACCTCGTTGTTGAAGCCTTACGTGCGCAACCGCTATACCCGGCATACTCCTCCTCCTCCTCCTGTCTCTGTGGAGGGTCATGAGGAATTCGAAGTGTCTGCTGTTCTTGACTCTCGTTTCCTTAGGGGTCGGCTTCAGTACTTGGTACATTGGAAGGGTTATGGGCCTAAGGAGCGCAGTTGGATTTCTGCTGAGGCTGTTCATGCTCCCCGCCTTGTGCGTTCATTCCATTCACGTTTTCCTGCCCGACCTAGTCCTGCCCGCCCGGAGGGCGTGACCTCGGGGGGGGGTACTGTAGCGTTACTCACCTTTCCCAGGGGCCGGCCGCGGTCCTCTCTTGTAGGGGTATATTCTCGTTACACCGGCTTGGGCTATTTACACAGGACCCAGCCTGACTCCAAACCAAAATTAAACGGGCTGACTACAGGGCGTTTAATTACGAGCGGTGCGCCTTCGCTCCTTCCCTCCACTGGAGGGGGCCAATAGTGGGTCCACCGTCTAAAACAGTTGTCGTCTTACCTCCTCGTTTCTGACTCACACTCACACTCACACTCATCGACGGGGACACCCCAACACTTACTACGTAGAGGCCGATGATTTCCTGGACAACAGACCAGTGGCACCGAGACGAAGGGAGGTCCACGCAGAAGTTCAGGGGTGCAGCCGTAGGGAGCGTGGGCAAAGATAGACCGTCTCACGCCTCTGCTTCTCAGCTACCGTTGAACGATGAGCTTCCCGGCCAATGCACCAAATGATACCGGAGAAACTGACGGAAGCCAAGCACAGAGAGATGGACACAGGTTTCTTCAGGAAGGAAGAGATCTTTATTCGATTCACCGACCGGGACTCAGAGAGACTAATGTCACCAAAAAACAGCAAAGTCTGAGCCCCGAACATACAGTGTAGGTGAGCTCCACCCACACGTACTCTTACCCAATCAACCGAACAAAGACTAACTTCCTGTTCGACCACATGGCTTGCCCAGCACAATGGAGGAGGGGAATTCTCTATATCCTGTCCGTCAAAATCGTAATAGGGTGTAGGGTCCCCTCCAACAAATGTCTCCACTCCTTTAAGGCTTTAATGACTGCTAACAGTTCCCTTTCCCCGATGTCATATCTGCTCTCCGGCCCAGAAAATTTCTTAGAGAAGAAACCACAAGGGTGTAACGGTTTATCCACCCCTAACCTTTGAGACAGAACAGCCCCAACTGCCAGGGCTGCCATCAGAAATTTCGGGGCCCCTGACACAGTTCAAAGTGTGGGCCCCCTGGGCCCGCCCCCGAGGGCTCATTCTGAGTCCACCCACAAGGATGGCCTGTGTGGTGTGTAAAATGGATACAGATTGCACATTTGTATAATGAATGCAGTTTTGTGTGTTTTAGATAAAGTGTGTGTTTGTGTGGTGAATGCAGTGTTTGTATGGTGAATGCTGTGTGTGTTTGTGTTGTGGTTTAAGTGTGTGTATGGTGAATGCAGTGCGTGTTTGTGTTGTGGTTTTAGTGTGTGTATGGTGAATGCAGTGCATGTTTGTGTTGTGGTTTTAGTGTGTGTATGGTGAATACAGTGTGTGTGTTGTAGTTTTAGTGTGTGTATGGTGAATGCAGTGTGTGTTTGTGTTGTAGTTTTAGTGTGTGTATGGTGAATGCAGTGCGTGTTTGTGTTGTGGTTTTAGTGTGTGTATGGTGAATACAGTGTGTGTTTGTGTGGTGGTTTTAGTGTGTGTATGGTGAAAGCAGTGTGTGTTTGTGTTGTGGTTTTAGTGTGTTTATGGTGAATGCAATGTGTGTTTTTGTTGTGGTTTTAGTGTGTTTATGGTGAATGCAATGAAATGCAATGTGTTGTGGTTTTAGTGTGTGCATGGTGAACGCAGTGCGTGTTTGTGTTGTGGTTTTAGTGTGTGTATGGTGAACGCAGTGCGTGTTTGTGTTGTGGTTTTAGTGTGTGTATGCAGTGTGTGGGTGCTGTGGTTTTAGTGTGTGTGTGTTGTGGTTTTAGTGTGTGTATGCAGTGTGTGTGTGCTGTGGTTTTAGTGTGTGTGTGTTGTGGTTTTAGTGTGTGTATGCAGTGTGTTTATGCTGTGGTTTTAGTGTGTATGCAGTGTGTGTATGCTGTGGTTTTAGTGTGTGTATGCTGTGGTTTTAGTGTGTGTATGCAGTGTGTGTGTGCTGTGGTTTTAGTGTGTGTATGCAGTGTGTGTGTTGTGGTTTTAGTGTGTGTATGCAGTGTGTGTGTTGTGGTTTTAGTGTGTGTATGCAGTGTGTGTTGGTTGTGGTTTTAGTGTGTGTATGCAGTGTGTGTGTGTGTGTTGTGGTTTTAGTGTGTGTATGCAGTGTGTGTGTGTGTGTTGTGGTTTTAGTGTGTGTATGCAGTGTGTGTGTGTGTGTGTTGTGGTTTTAGTGTGTGTATGCAGTGTGTGTGTGTTGTGGTTTTAGTGTGTGTATGCAGTGTGTGTGTGTTGTGGTTTTAGTGTGTGTATGCAGTGTGTGTGTTGTGGTTTTAGTGTGTGTATGCAGTGTGTGTGTGTTGTGGTTTTGGTGTGTGTGTATGCAGTGTGTGTGTGCTGTGGTTTTAGTGTGTGTATGCAGTGTGTGTATGCTGTGGTTTTAGTGTGTGTACGCAGTGTGTGTGTGCTGTGGTTTTAGTGTGTGTATGCAGTGTGTGTGTTGTGGTTTTAGTGTGTGTATGCAGTGTGTGTGTGTTGTGGTTTTAGTGTGTGTATGCAGTGTGTGTGTGTTGTGGTTTTAGTGTGTGTATGCGTGTGTGTGTGTGTGTGTTGTGGTTTTAGTGTGTGTATGCAGTGTGTGTGTGCTGTGGTTTTAGTGTGTGTATGCAGTGTGTGTGTGTGTGTGTGTGTTGTGGTTTTAGTGTGTGTATGCAGTGTGTGTGTGTGTTGTGGTTTTAGTGTGTGTATGCAGTGTGTGTGTGTGTTGTGGTTTTAGTGTGTGTATGCAGTGTGTGTGTGTTGTGCTTTTAGTGTGTGTATGCAGTGTGTGTGTGTTGTGGTTTTATTGTGTGTATGCAGTGTGTGTGTGCTGTGGTTTTAGTGTGTGTAAATGTGGGGGCTGTATGTACAATAGGGGACTGCATAGGGGGTGGGGGTGAGAGGGGAGCTTTTTTGGCTGCATTGACATTTTATTCCCCCCTCCCTGCTTCTTACCTGGCCAGGGAGGGGGGAGATCGCATCCCTGGTGGTCCGGTGGTCTGGTAGAGGGAACCAGCCGCTGACGAACTCAGACGGAGACCAGCCAGCACCATCTTAACTCTCCAGCAGCTCCTGCCTGTAAGTCTCGCGAGCTGTGCTGTTTGCCGCGCGGAGCGTTGCCATGGTAACCCGTGACAACGCTCTGCCGGCCACGGAGCTCGCGAGAGTTATGGGCAGGAGCAGCTGGAGAGTTAAGATGGTGCTGGCTGGTCCCCGTCTGCATTCTACAGGTAGCCGGGGCCCGAGGTGAACATATAGATAGCGATAATCGCTATCTATATGTGCACAAATAGAATGTGGGGCCCGGGACTCCCTGAGCAGTCCGGGCCCCCCAGGACCGCCGGGCCCATGACAACCGTTATGGTTGTCATGCCCTGATGGCGGCCCTGCCAACTGCTGTCTCAGAGGCATCGACCTCGAGCAAGAAAGGCAGAGTCGTATCAGGATGGACTAGAATGGGAGCCGAGGCAAAAAGTTCCTTGAGAGTCTTGAAAGCACCAAGAGCTTCCTTAGACCAGAACTTAGTATCAGCCCCTTGTTTGGTCATATTGGTAATAGGCGCAATGATAGAGGAGTATCCTTTAATGAAGCGCCTATAGTAGTTGGAAAAACCAATAAACCTTTGGATAGCCTTGAGTCCTTTGGGCAAGGGCCAGTCTAAAATAGATTTGAGTTTTACAGGATCCATTTTAAAACCCTCCCCAGAAATCACGTATCCAAGAAAGTCTACCTGAGACTGATCAAAACTGCACTTCTCCAATTTGCAATATAGACCATGTTGCAGCAGCTTGTGTAATACCTTTCTGACCTGTCTATGGTGAGTCTCAATCTCCTTAGAGTGTATTAGTATGTTGTCCAGGTAAACAATAACACAATCATGCTGAAACTCCCTAAGTACCTCATTAATCAAATCTTGAAATACTGCAGGAGCATTGCATAGTCCAAATGGCATAACAGTGTATTCGTAATGGCCATACCGGGTATTGAATGCCGTCATCCACTCGTGACCTTGCTGGATTCTCACCAAATTGTAAGCCCCTCTCAGATCTAACTTGGTGAAGATTTTGGAGCCCTTAAGACGATCAAATAACTCGGTAATCAGTGGGATAGGATAGGCATTTCTGACAGTTATTTTATTCAAGTCTCGGTAATCGATACAAGGTCTCAGTGTGCCATCCTTCTTCTTAATGAAAAAGAACCCAGCCCCGGCCGGAGAAGAAGACCTCCTGATGAATCCCTTTTCTAAATTCTCCCGAATATACTCCTCTAGAACCGAGTTTTCCTGGACAGACAAAGGATATACATGGCCCCTCGGAGGCATAGTGCCGGGTAGAAGCTTAATCTTACAGTCAAATGACCTGTGTGGAGGCAAAGAATCGGCATTCCTCTTGTCAAACACTGCCCTTAAGTCTAGGTAAAGGTCTGGTATTTGTCTTTCTGTGGACTGAGTAGGATTCTCCGGTATGTTAATATTAGCTAATGGAGAAACCTTGCACAAACACCGATCCTGGCAGCCCTGGCCCCACGAGAGTATCTCCCCTAACTCCCAATCGATAATAGGGTTATGTTTTTTCAACCATGGGTACCCCAGAACTATGGGAACGGAAGGAGACGAAATGAGCATAAGAGATAATTTCTCCACGTGTAGGATACCAACATTTAAATCAATGGGTATGGTCTCACGAAAGATAACAGGGTCTAGTAGTGGTCTACCATCTATGGCCTCAACGGCCAAGGGTGTCTCCCTTAGCTGGGATGGGAAATTGTTCTTACTAGCAAAGGCTTGGTCGATAAAATTCTCAGCAGCACCGGAATCTATCAATGCCATAGCCCTTACTACTTCCTTCCTCCAAGTTAAGGAAACTGGTAGCAGAAGCCTGTGATCTTTATAATCAGGAGTAGAGGACAAAATAGAAACACCCAAGGCCTGTCCTCTAGAGAGACTTAGGTGCGAGCGTTTCCCGGGCGGTTAGAACAGTTCGAGAGTAAATGACCCTTGGCTCCACAATACATACACAAACCCTCTCTTCTCCTGTGCTGTCTTTCCTCCTCAGAGAGGCGGGTATACCCTATCTGCATAGGTTCAGTAAGCAAAGATATCGTGGAGTCAGGACTTGGAACAGCGGGAGCTAACCTAAAAGAAGGTCTCTGGTTCCTCTCTCGAGTGTTCTGTCTCTCTCTTAGACGTTCATCTATACGAGAGATGAACGAAATTAAATCCTCTAAATTCTCAGGGAGTTCTCTGGTAGCAACCTCATCAAGGATTACATCAGATAGGCCATTCAAAAATACATCCATATACGCCTGCTCATTCCACTTGATTTCTGCCGCCAGAGACCTGAACTCTAGTGCATAATCCACCAGTGTTTGGTTCTCCTGTCTCAGGCGCAACAGTAATCTGGCTGCATTAACCTTTCTACCTGGAGGGTCAAATGTTCTTCTAAAAGCAGCTACAAATGCGTTATAGTTATAAACTAATGGGTTATCGTTCTCCCATAGTGGGTTGGCCCATCTCAGAGCTTTCTCAATGAGTAGGGTGATAATAAATCCTACTTTTGCCCTATCTGTAGGATACGAGCGAGGTTGCAATTCAAAGTGGATACTAATTTGGTTTAAAAAACCACGACACTTCTCAGGAGCCCCACCATAGCGTACTGGGGGGGGTAATGCGAGAAGAAGCACCCACTGTGGCTACCTCTAGACCTGAACCGACAGGAGAAACAGGGGTATTACGTATCTCCTCTGGTGGGTTATTGGCACAAGCTAATAGAGCCTGTAGCGCAAGCGCCATCTGATCCATTCTGTGATCCATGGCTTCAAACCTAGGATCAGGAGCAGCCAGCTGACTGTTTGTACTTGCAGGATCCATTGGCCCTGTCGTAATGTCAGGATCGGGACAGGGATCCAACACGCAGAGTACAAACAGTAGCCAGATACGTATACCGGACCTTAGAATGGCCGGACTAACGTAAGTAGTACAGTATAGAATGGTCAAAGACAAGCCGAGGTCGAGGGTAACAGAAGACAGGTAAGCGAGAGACAAGCCGAATCAAGGGAAACAGAGATAAGCAGAGTAAGGTAAACAAGCCGGGTCAAAACCAAAAGGGATAATAGAAAACACAAGCACTGAGTGACTAGAACAAGCTAGAACCACGACAGGGCAATGAGCTAATGAAAGAAGCTCTGTTAAATACCCTGTTCAGAGCAGTAACCATGCCTCCGAGGCGTCCTGATTGGTCCTGCAGCAATTGACTGACAGGTCGTACCGGGGGAGTGTCCTGATGACTACTTCCTGCCTAGATGCTGTAAAAGGCAGTCACTCCCTCGCGGCCGGCCTAGCATGACCGGATAGACCGCGGGGAAGGGAGCCATCAGACCGTCTGGATGGAGGAACAGCTAAGTCTCTACCTCTTTCGGAGGTAGAGACCACAGGTACCCTGACAGTCTGTATGTGTGTCTGTCAGTGAGTATGTGTCTGTGTGTCTGTCTGTCAGTGAGTATGTGTGTGTCTGTCAGTGTGTGTGTGTGTGTCAGTGTGTCTGTATGTGTGTGTGTGTGTCTGTCAGCGAGTATGTGTGTGTCTGTCAGTGAGTATGTGTGTGTGTCAGCCGGGGGGTAGAGGGGGGTGCTGTGGTTTAGTAGATGTCCTTGAATCCTGAGGAAATCTTACTGTTTCATACTCCCATATCACTTAACAAAATGCATAAAACATGCCTATCATTCTTATTATTAGCAGCTAAATCCTTGATACCTCTTCATTGGAAAATCCCTCACCCTGATTGGATGGGTAGCTAGAGTGGAGGATATTAAATAGACACTGTAGGCACCCAGACCACTTCAAATAATTAAAGTGGTCTGGGTGCTGTGTCCCTTTTGTACTTAGTGCATTTTACATTGCAGCTCAAAGTCTGCCCTCAGTGGCTGTCTAACATTTGGTCTGTTATCAGACGCTAGACGTCCTCATGGACCATCAGAGTCAGATTTTCCACATAGGAAAGCATTGAATGTGTTTGTGTGTCAGTGAGTGTGTGTGTGTGTGTGTGTGTGTGTCTGTTAGTGAATCTGCTTGGTGTCTATTAGTGAGTGTGTGTTTGTCAGTGAGTGTGTATGTTTTGTAAGTGAGTGTGTATGTATGTCTGTCTGTCAGTGAGTGTGTGTCTGTCAATAAATGTGTGTGTCTGTTAGCTCGTGTGTATGCGCCTGTTCGTGAGAGTGTGTGTGTGTGTGTCTGTTAGTGAGTGAGTGTTTGTATGCTTGTCTGTTAGTGAGTGTGTGTTTGTTAGTGAAAGTCTATATGTGTTTGTCAGTAAGTGTGTATGTGGGTCTGTCACTATGATTGCGTGTCTGTATGTGTGTATGTATGTGTGTGTATCTCTGTGTGCGCCTGTATGTGGGTCTGTATGTGTATCTCTTGGTCTGCATGGGTATCTGTTTTTCTGTATTTGTATCTAAATGTTTGTCATTAATGGACCACAATAGTGCCAGGAAAACAAATTCATTTTCCTGGCACTATATAGTCCTTAGGTCCCCCCCACCCTTGTGGCCCAATCCCACTGGGCTGAAGGGGTTAAAACCTTCAGCACTAACCTTTCTCCAGCGCCGGGCTCCCTTGGCGCTGGGGATCTCTCCACCTGGATGTGCCTCTCAGCTCCGAATGCACATGTGCGGCAAGAGCCGCACACACATTCAAACTGCCCATAGGAAAGCATTACTCGATGCTTTCCTAATGACATCCAGTGTCTTCTCCAGGGCCGGCGCTACCATAAGGCGGCCCAGGCGGCCGCCTTAGGGCGCACCGGCCCTGGAGCGCAAAATCAGGCTGACCGGAAGGAGGGAAGCGCACTGCGCTCCCCTCCAACCGACGACCTATTGTACCGTGGCCGAGCACCCGGTTCTGCGGGCGCGCGAGGGAGCAGTCTCCCATGTGTGCTTCCTCTTCAGCTCCCTCGCGCGCCGCATACTGATACCGGAGCCGGAAGATGACGTCATCTTCCGGCGCCGGCATCCCTACGCGGTGCGCGAGGGAGCTGAAGAGGAAGCACACATGGGAGAGTGCTCCCTCGCGCCCACCCGCCAGCCAGGGAGCCAGCCAGTCAGCCAGCCAGGGAGCCAGGGAGCCAGCCAAGGAGCCCAGGAGCCCAGCAGCACCACTGGACCCCAGGGAATCCCTTCAGCACTCCAAAAAGGTAAGGAGGCTGGGGGATTAAAGGGGGAGTGTCAGTGAGTGTGTCTGCTAGTGTCAGTGAGTGTGTCTGCTAGTGTCAGTGTGTGTGTCTGCTAGTGAGTGTCAGTGTGTGTCTGCTAGTGTGTCAGTGAGTGTGTCTGCTAGTGAGTGTCAGTGAGTGTGTCTGCTAGTGTGTCAGTGAGTGTGTCTGCTAGTGAGTGTCAGTGAGTGTGTCTGCTAGTGAGTGTCAGTAAGTGTGTTACTGTGTGTCTCTTACTGAGTGTGTTTGTGTGTGTATTAGTGAGTCTGTTTGATGTCTGTTAGTGAGTGTGTGTTTGTCAGTGAGAGTGTATGTTTTGTAAGTGAGTGTGTATGTATGTCTGTCGCTGAGTGTGTCTGTCAGTAAATGTGTGTGTCTGTTAGCTGGTGTGTATGCATCTGTTCGTGAGAGTGTGTGTGTGTCTTCAGCACTTACCTTTCTCTAGCGCCGGACTCCCTTGGCGCTGGGGATCCCTCCGCCTCTCAGCTCCGAATGCTCTTGCCGCGCACGCATTCAAACCGCCCATAGGAAAGCATTACTCAATGCTTTCCTATGGACGTTCAGTGTTTTAGAATAGCGGAAGCTCCTCTAGCGGCTGTCAGTGAGACATCCACTAAAGGCTGGATTAACCCTCGGTGAAACATAGCAGTTTCTCTGAAACTGCTATGTTTTCAGCTGCAGGGTTAAAACTAGAGGGACCTGACACCCAGACCACTTCATTGAGCTGATATGATCTGGGTGTCTGTAGTGGTCCTTTAATTGTGTGTGCATCTGCATGCAAAGGCGTACATACAGCGGCCGAGCACCCGGTTCTGCGGGCGCACGAGGGAGCAGTCTCCCATGTGTTCTTCCTCTTCAGCTCCCTCGCGCGCCGCATACTGATACCAGAGCCGGAAGATGACGTCATCTTCCGGCGCCGGCATCCCTACGCGGTGCACGAGGGAGCTGAAGAGGAAGCACACATGGGAGAGTGCTCCCTCGCGCCCGCCCGCCAGCTAGGGAGCCAGCCAGTCAGCCAGCCAGGGAGCCAGGGAGCCAGCCAAGGAGCCCAGGAGCCCAGCAGCACCACTGGACCCCAGGGAATCCCTTCAGCACTCCAAAAAGGTAAGGAGGCTGGGGGATTAAATAAAAAAAAAAAAACATGTGTTAGTGTGAGTGTTAGTGTGTGTGTGTGTGTGTCTGCTAGTGAGTGTCAGTGTGTGTGTCTGCTAGTGAGTGTCAGTGAGTGTGTCTGCTAGTGAGTGTCAGTGAGTGTGTCTGCTAGTGAGTGTCAGTGAGTGTCAATGAGTGTCTGCTAGTGAGTGTCAGTGAGTGTGTCTGCTAATGTCAGTGAGTGTGTCTGCTAGTGTCAGTGTGTGTGTCTGCTAGTGAGTGTCAGTGTGTGTCTGCTAGTGAGTGTCAGTGTGTGTCTGTTAGTGTGTCAGTGAGTGTGTCTGCTAGTGAGTGTCAGTGAGTGTGTCTGCTAGTGTGTCAGTGAGTGTGTCTGCTAGTGAGTGTCAGTAAGTGTGTTACTGTGTGTCTCTTACTGAGTGTGTTTGTGTGTGTATTAGTGAGTCTGTTTGATGTCTGTTAGTGAGTGTGTGTTTGTCAGTGAGAGTGTATGTTTTGTAAGTGAGTGTGTATGTATGTCTGTCGCTGAGTGTGTCTGTCAGTAAATGTGTGTGTCTGTTAGCTGGTGTGTATGCATCTGTTCGTGAGAGTGTGTGTGTGTCTTCAGCACTTACCTTTCTCTAGCGCCGGACTCCCTTGGCGCTGGGGATCCCTCCGCCTCTCAGCTCCGAATGCTCTTCCCGCGCACGCATTCAAACCGCCCATAGGAAAGCATTACTCAATGCTTTCCTATGGACGTTCAGTGTTTTAGAATAGCGGAAGCTCCTCTAGCGGCTGTCAGTGAGACATCCACTAGAGGCTGGATTAACCCTCGGTGAAACATAGCAGTTTCTCTGAAACTGCTATGTTTTCAGCTGCAGGGTTAAAACTAGAGGGACCTGACACCCAGACCACTTCATTGAGCCGATGTGATCTGGGTGTCTGTAGTGGTCCTTTAATTGTGTGTGCATCTGCATGCACTGGCGTACATACGGCGGTCGCAGGGGTCACAGCCCTGCAACCCCTGCGACCAGGTGCCCGCCGCCATAAGTTGCGGCCGCGGCCCGCGCAGAGTAAGCGCGAGGGGGGGGCATGGATCAATTTGCGCACTGGGGACCCATGGGTCATGTGTACGCCACTGCACCTACCCTGGTGTCTGCCGCAGGCTGTGTGGAGGGGGCGAGGATATGAATGACATCATATCCCTGCTCCCTGTGTACCACACAGCGCGGCTGGCGCCCTGTGATGGGGCTGGGCTGCAGGACAGGACTCCAAGGAGCCAGACAGCATGCATCCAGGGGACAAGATTGAACTGATGTAAGTATGCAATTGTGTATGTCTCTGTATGTGTGTATGTCTCTGTATGTATGTATGTATGTATGTATAAATACAAAAAGAGAAGTCCTGCGCTTAAGCAGCAAGGACTACAACACACATCAGCCCCAATATATACTAAAAACCAAAGAAAAGAAAAACGTTACCTGCGCTTTCTCCTTAATCCCTATGTATATTTAGACAAATGGAGGTCATTTAGTTGCTCCAATGGCCATTGGAGGGAATGCCCGCCTGCCAACGTCAAGGCAGACCCCCCTAAGCGGGTCCTAACACTGACCCTTCAGCCTGCTTCCTTGAGCTTCTGGCAAAGATATCTCTAATGAGACAGAAAGGGGTATTTTTTATATACACCCCTATACTTATTAACCCTTAATAGGGAACACATGGCCATTGGAGCAACTAAATGACCTCCATTTGTCTAAATATACATAGGGATTAAGGAGAAAGCGCAGGTAACGTTTTTCTTTTCTTTGGTTTTTAGTATATATTGGGGCTGATGTGTGTTGTAGTCCTTGCTGCTTAAGCGCAGGACTTCTCTTTTTGTATTTGTATTTACTTTGTATCACACAGCCTGGTTACAATGCTGCTACCCATCCCAGCGCAGGTAACGTTTTTCTTTTCTTATGTATGTATGTATGTACGTATGTAGGTCTCTGTATGCCTGTATGTCTTTGTATGTATGTGTCTGTATGTTTCTGTATGCCTGTATGTCTCTGTATGTACAAATGTATGTGTCCGTATGCCTGTATGTCTCTGTATGTACAAATGTATGTGTCTGTATGCCTGTATGTCTTTGTACGTATGTGTCTGTATGCCTGTATGTCTCTGTATACCTGTATATATGTATGTGTCTGTATGACGGTATGTCTCTGTATGCGTGTATGTCTTTGTATGCCTGTATGTATGTATGTGTCTGTATGCCTGGATGTCTCTGTATGTATGTTTCTGCATGTCTATGTATGTATGTATGTATGTGTCTGTCTGTATGACGGTATGCCTCTGTATGTATGTCTATATGCCTGCATGTATGTCTCTGTCTGTGTCTGTATGTCTCTGTATGATTATTTCTGTGTTTGTATGAACCTTATTTTAAACGAGGGTGGGGGGCACCAAAATGCATCTTCGCCTGTGTAACTAAAAATCCTAGCACCGGTCCTGGTCTTCTCACTGTGATTTTCACAGTGAGAATCGCAGAAGCGCCTCTAGCGGCTGTCAGTGAGACAGCTATTAGAGGCTGGATTAACCCTCAGTGAAACATAGCAGTTTCTCTGAATCTGCCATGTTTTCAGCTGCAGGGTTAAAACTTGAAGGACCTGGCAACCAGACCACTTAATTGAGCTGAAGTGATCTGGGTGCCTATAGTGGTCCTTTAAGTGTATGTGTATCTGCATGCACTAGCGTACAAACTGCGGTCGCAGGGGTCGCAGCCCTGCGACCAGGTGCCCGCCGCCATGTGTTGCGGCCCCAGTCCAAGCAGTGTAAGCGACGGGGGGGGGGGGGGGCCCATGGATCAGTTTTTGCACGGGGGCCACATGGATCGTGTGTACGCCACTGAACATGGTATACATAGAGTAATTTTATCAGCATGAGCTCAACACGCAAATATAACGACAGCCCATCCTGGTTATAACAGAATAAGCATCCTGTCCTTCACTTGGTTATTTGTATATACTTTCTTTTGGTCCATTGAACATCGCTAATGTATGCATACCTTTTGTTCTTGGAACGTTCCTGTATTTTGAGAAGATATGTGTCACCTTCTTTACTGTTAAAACAACAATGATGTGAAATTATCTGCCTGAAGAGGTGGTGGGATAAAATGAACTTTATGAACAAAAGTCTATTTTAAAATGGTGGTCAAAAACTATACATCCAAATTGTTCATGATACATATAGTTACATAGTTACATAGCTGAAAAGAGACTTGCGTCCATCAAGTTCAGCCTTCTTCACATTTGTTTTTTGCTGTTGATCCAAAAGAAGGCAAATAAAACCCAGTTTGAAGCACTAACAATTTTGCAACAAGCTAGGAAAAAAATTCCTTCTTAACCCCAGAATGGCAGTTAGAGTTATCCTTGGATAAGGCAGTTATTACCCTACATTGAAAGATTATATCTAGTGACACAAAATTTTCGGTTCGCGAACGGGAACTTCCGCAAACGTTTGCGAACCGGCGAACCGGGCGAACCACCATTGACTTCAATGGGCAGGCGAATTTTAAAACCCACAGGGACACTTACTGGCCACAAAAGTGATGGAAAAGTTGTTTCAAGGGGACTAACATCTGGACTGTGGCATGCCGGAGGGGGATCCATGGCAAAACTCCCATGGAAAATTACACATTCACTGTAAGCTAATAGCAGTCAGTGTCCTTCAAGCGAGTGTCAGGCCTTCAGCGTGTACTCTGCTAACCTCTGCCAGTCCACTGTGCCACTCATATCTGGTGTGCCAATAGCGTGCCTTTAAAAAGAAAAAAAGTTTTTCCACTGTAATAGATTGAATAGCAGTTAGTTGTCTGCCAGCTTCTGTGTCAGGCTCACAGTGGATACTGTGCCCACTTGCCCAGTGCCACCACTCATATCTGGTTATAGAAAGAATCCCAGGCACTCACTGTGATTGTTCTTCAAGCAGGTTTATTGCAA
Organism: Pelobates fuscus; assembly: GCF_036172605.1. Lineage (NCBI taxonomy): Eukaryota > Metazoa > Chordata > Amphibia > Anura > Pelobatidae > Pelobates > Pelobates fuscus. The sequence continues at coordinate 132,873,005 of NC_086319.1, read as the reverse complement.
CGTTTCGACCTCAATGAGCTTGAAAAAGACCTCATTGAGGTCGAAACGTTGCAATAAACCTGCTTGAAGAACAATCACAGTGAGTGCCTGGGATTCTTTCTATATGCATACATTTCTTGGGGGTTTTTTTGCTGACCCTTGCCCAGTAGCACCCTGTGTTTAAATTGATGTGATTGAGTGCAACCCTATCTCCTTTTTTCACCACTCATATCTGGTGTCACAATAGCTTAAGCTTGACATTTAAAAAGAAAAACATTTTTTTCACTGTAATAAGTTGAATAGCAGTTAGTTGTCTGCCAACTTCTGTGTCAGGCTCACAGTGGATACTGTGCCCACTTTCCCAGTGCCACCACTCACATCTGGTGTCACAATAGCTTAAGCTTGACATTTAAAAAGAAAAAACATTTTTTCACTGTAATAGATTGAATAGCAGTTAGTTGTCTGCAAGAGTCTAGGTGTCAGGCCTTCAGCATGTACTCTGCCAACCTCTGCCAGTGTACTTTGCCACTCATATCTGGTGTCACAAAATTGTGCCTTTAAAAAGAAAAAAGTTTTTCACTGTAAGCTAATAGCATTCAGTGTCCTTCAAGAGAGTGTCAGGCCTTCAGCGTCTACTCTGCTAACCTCTGCCAGTCCACTGTGCCACTCATATCTGGGTCAGGCCTTCAGCGTCTACTCTGCTAACCTCTGCCAGTCCACTGTGCCACTCATATCTGGTGTGACAATAGCGTGCCTTTAAAAAGAAAAAAGTTTTTCCACTGTAATAGATTGAATAGCAGTCAGTGTCCTTCAAGCTGGTGTGTCAGGACTTCAGCGTGTACTGTGCCAACCTCTGCCAGTCCACTTTGCCACTCATATCTGGTGTGACAATAGCGTGCTTTTAAAAAGAAAAAAGTTTTTCCACTGTAATAGATTGAATAGCAGTTAGTTGTCTGCCAGCTTCTGTGTCAGGCTCACAGTGGATACTGTGCCCACTTGCCCAGTTACACCACTCATATCTGGTGTCACAATAGCTGAAGCTTGACATTTAAAAACAAAATTTTTTTTCACTGTAATAGATTGAATAGCAGTTAGTTGTCTGCCAGCTTCTGTGTCAGGCTCACAGTAGATACTGTGCCCACTTGCCCAATGCCACCACTCATATCTGGTGTCACAGTAGCTTAAGCTTGACATTTAAAAATAAAAAAATTGTTTTCACTGTAATAGATTGAATAGCAGTTAGTTGTCTGCCAGCTTCTGTGTCAGGCTCACAGTAGATACTGTGCCCACTTGCCCAGTGCCACCACTCATATCTGGTGTCACAATAGCTTAAGCTCGACATTTAAAAAGAAAAAAAAATTTTTTCACTGTGATAGATTGAATAGCAGTTAGTTGTCTGCCAGCTTCTGTGTCAGGCTCACAGTGGATACTGTGCCCACTTGCCCAGTGCCACCACTCATATCTGGTGTCACAATAGCTTAAGCTTGACATTTAAAAAAAAAAAATTCACTGTAATAGATTGAATAGCAGTTAGTTGTCTGCAAGAGTCTGGGTGTCAGGCCTTCAGCGTGTACTCTGCCAACCTCTGCCAGTGTACTTTGCCACTCATATCTGTTGTCACAAAATCGTGCCTTTAAAAAGAAAAAAGTTTTTCACTGTAAGCTAATAGCAGTTAGTTGTCTGCAAGCGTCTGGGTGTCAGGCCTTCAGCGTGTACTCTGCCAACCTCTGCAAGTGCACTTTGCCACTCATATCTGGTGTGACTATAGCGTGCCTTTAAAAAGAAAAAAAGGTTTTCACTGTAAGCTAATAGCAGTCAGCGTCCTTGAAGCTGGTGTGTCAGGCCTTCAGCGTGTACTCTGCCAACCTCTGCCAGTCCACTTTGCCACTCATATCAGGTGTGACAATAGCGTGCTTTTAAAAAGAAAAAAAGTTTTTCCACTGTAATAGATTGAATAGCAGTCAGTGTCCTTCAAGCTGGTGTGTCAGGCCTTCAGCGTGTACTGTGCCAACCTCTGCCAGTCCACTTTGCCAGTCATATCAAGTGTGACAATAGCGTGCTTTTAAAAAGAAAAACAGTTTTTCCACTGTAATAGATTGAATAGCAGTTAGTTGTCTGCCAGCTTCTGTGTCAGGCTCACAGTGGATACTGTGCCCACTTGCACAGTTCCACCACTCATATCTGGTGTCACAATAGCTGAAGCTTGACATTTAAAAACCAAAATTTTTTGTTTTACTGTAATAGATTGAATAGCAGTTAGTTGTCTGCAAACGTCTGGGTGTCAGGCCTTCAGCGTCTACTCTGCCAACCTCTGCAAGTGCACTTTGCCACTCATATTTGGTGTCTCTATAGCGTGCCTTTAAAAAGAAAAAAAGTTTTTCACTGTAAGCTAATAGCAGTCAGTGTCCTTAAAGCTGGTGTGTCAGGCCTTCAGCGTGTACTCTGCCAACCTCTTCCAGTCCACTTTGCCACTCATATCAGGTGTGACAATAGCGTGCTTTTAAAAAGAAAAAAAGTTTTTCCACTGTAGTAGATTGAATAGCAGTTAGTTGTCTGCCAGCTTCTGTGTCAGGCTCACAGTGGATACTGTGCCCACTTTCCCAGTGCCACAACTCATATCTGGTGTCACAATAGCTTAAGCTTGACATTTAAAAAGAAAAAACATTTTTTCACTGTAATAGATTGAATAGCAGTTAGTTGTCTGCAAGCGTCTGGGTGTCAGGCCTTCAGCGTGTACTCTGCCAACCTCTGCAAGTGCACTTTGCCACTCATATCTGGTGTGACTATAGCGTGCCTTTAAAAAGAAAAAACGTTTTTCACTGTAAGCTAATAGTAGTCAGCGTCCTTGAAGCTGGTGTGTCAGGCCTTCAGCGTGTACTCTGCCAACCTCTGCCAGTCCACTTTGCCACTCATATCAGGTGTGACAATAGCGTGCTTTTAAAAAGAAAAAAAGTTTTTCCACTGTAATAGATTGAATAGCAGTCAGTGTCCTTCAAGCTGGTGTGTCAGGCCTTCAGCGTGTACTGTGCCAACCTCTGCCAGTCCACTTTGCCAGTCATATCAAGTGTGACAATAGCGTGCTTTTAAAAAGAAAAACAGTTTTTCCACTGTAATAGATTGAATAGCAGTTAGTTGTCTGCCAGCTTCTGTGTCAGGCTCACAGTGGATACTGTGCCCACTTGCACAGTTCCACCACTCATATCTGGTGTCACAATAGCTGAAGCTTGACATTTAAAAACCAAAATTTTTTGTTTTACTGTAATAGATTGAATAGCAGTTAGTTGTCTGCAAACGTCTGGGTGTCAGGCCTTCAGCGTCTACTCTGCCAACCTCTGCAAGTGCACTTTGCCACTCATATTTGGTGTCTCTATAGCGTGCCTTTAAAAAGAAAAAAAGTTTTTCACTGTAAGCTAATAGCAGTCAGTGTCCTTAAAGCTGGTGTGTCAGGCCTTCAGCGTGTACTCTGCCAACCTCTTCCAGTCCACTTTGCCACTCATATCAGGTGTGACAATAGCGTGCTTTTAAAAAGAAAAAAAGTTTTTCCACTGTAGTAGATTGAATAGCAGTTAGTTGTCTGCCAGCTTCTGTGTCAGGCTCAAAGTGGATACTGTGCCCACTTTCCCAGTGCCACAACTCATATCTGGTGTCACAATAGCTTAAGCTTGACATTTAAAAAGAAAAAACATTTTTTCATTGTAATAGATTGAATAGCAGTTAGTTGTCTGCAAGCGTCTGGGTGTCAGGCCTTCAGCGTGTACTCTGCCAACCTCTGCAAGTGCACTTTGCCACTCATATCTGGTGTGACTATAGCGTGCCTTTAAAAAGAAAAAACGTTTTTCAATGTAAGCTAATAGCAGTCAGCGTCCTTGAAGCTGGTGTGTCAGGCCTTCAGCGTGTACTCTGCCAACCTCTGCCAGTCCACTTTGCCACTCATATCAGGTGTGACAATAGCGTGCTTTTAAAAAGAAAAAAAGTTTTTCCACTGTAATAGATTGAATAGCAGTTAGTTGTCTGCCAGCTTCTGTGTCAGGCTCACAGTGGATACTGTGCCCACTTGCCCAGTTCCACCACTCATATCTGGTGTCACAATAGCTGAAGCTTGACATTTAAAAACCAAAAAAAATGTTTTTACTGTAATAGATTGAATAGCAGTTAGTTGTCTGCAAACGTCTGGGTGTCAGGCCTTCAGCGTCTACTCTGCCAACCTCTGCAAGTGCACTTTGCCAATCATATTTGGTGTCTCTATAGCGTGCCTTTAAAAAGAAAAAAGTTTTTCACTGTAAGCTAATAGCAGTCAGTGTCCTTGAAGCTGGTGTGTCAGGCCTTCAGCGTGTACTCTGCCAACCTCTGCCAGTCCACTTTGCCACTCATATCAGGTGTGACAATAGCGTGCTTTTAAAAAGAAAAAAAGTTTTTCCACTGTAATAGATTGAATAGCAGTTAGTTGTCTGCCAGCTTCTGTGTCAGGCTCACAGTGGATACTGTGCCCACTTGCCCAGTGCCACCACTCATATCTGGTGTCACAATAGCGTAAGCTTGACATTTAAAAAGAAAAAACGTTTTTTCACTGTAATAGATTGAATAGCAGTTAGTTGTCTGCCAGCTTCTGTGTCAGGCTCACAGTGGATACTGTTCCCACTTGCCCAGTGCCACCACTCATATCTGGTGTCACAATAGCTTAAGCTTGACATTTAAAAAGAAAAAAACTGTAATAGATTGAATAGCAGTTAGTTGTCTTCCAGCTTCTGTGTCAGGCTCACAGTGGATACTGTGCCCACTTGCCCAGTGCCACCACTCATATCTGGTGTCACAATAGCTTTTTCACTGTTTTTCACTGTTATAGATTGAATAGCAGTTACTTGTCTTCAAGCGGGTGTGTCAGGCCAACAGCGTGTACTCTGCCAACCTCTGCCACTGCACAGTGCCACTCATATCTGGTCTCACAGTAGCTTGCACGCATAGTACCACTAATCCCCCCAAAAATGACAGGCAGACACAGGCCACCCCTCAGGGGCCATCGTGGTCGTGGTGCTGTGATTCCCTTTGGCCCTAGAATAATGCCCAGTTTTCAGAGGCCACGTACCCTGAACTTGAAAAGTTCTGAGGACATAGTTGACTCGGAACCTTGACGCACCATCCTCCTCCAGCTTAGCTTCGGGCACCTCTCAAGATACCACTCACCCGCCTGCCGCCACCACCAAAACTAGCACCACAGCCGCTTCACTTGTCAGAGGAGTTATTCACACATCCGTTTGAAGAAATGAGTGATGCCCAACCATTATTGCCAGAGGATGTAGATAACAGGGATATGTCTCAGGCAGGCAGCATTACAAACATGGACGTACGGTGTGATGATGATGATGTAGTACCCACTGCTGCTTCCTTTGCTGAGTTGTCAGATACAAGTGAAGCGGTTGATGATGACGATGCGTCCATGGATGTCACGTGGGTGCCCGCTCGGCAAGAAGAAGAACAGGACGAACGTTCAGATGGGAAGACAGAGAGGAGGAGACAAGTTGGAAGCAGGGGGAGGTCGTCGCAAGGAGCTAGTGGCACAGTCAAAAAGCATGCATCGGCACCCGGGGTCAGCCCGACAGCACGCCAATCAACGCATGCTGTGTCCACCACCAGAATGCCGTCATTGCAGAGCTCAGCAGTGTGGCATTTTTTTTGTGTGTCTGCCTCTGAAAACAGCGATGCCATTTGCAACCTGTGCCAAAAGAAACTGAGTCGTGGGAAGTCCAACACCCACCTAGGTACACTCTGCTATAGTATGCAGAAACCAGGAGCTTAACCTATGATACTGGCTGAGTGTGGTAAGTGGTGAGGGATTGCAAAATATAAAAGGTGGACTGTGCCTTTAAGGTGTGAGAAATATGTGCTGTGCCTTTAAATCTCACATAATGTGCGTGGTAGGTCTGCTGGTAAGAGAGAAAATCAAACAAAACAAAACAAAAAATGGATAATCCAATAGATCGTAAAAGGAAAGAGAGATGAGAAAAATAGGAAGAAGAAGGATGAAGAGAAGAAAAAAGTGAAATAAAATGGAGTACAGAAGATAAAAATGAGTAATAAAAATGATAATAATAAATAAATAAATAGTGGAAAACGCAGCCGATGATATGTGCAGTGCAGATAACTCTATCCCTAATGGGGTATAGGGTAGTTGGTATCTGCTCCAAATATTCTACTTTGTATGTATCAAAGATCTGGTTCAAATAATAGTAGCAATACAGTATATGGAACTGGATGCTAAGGTGATAGTCTATTCACAAAGTGTCACTCGATATAGAAAGCAATGGTACGAACTGGATGTAAATAACAAAACCAGTTTATTGGTAAAAATATAAAAATATATAAAAATATATAATACAGGAACAGTTCATACAGAGGTTACCAGTCTAATGAGTTTCAGAAAAGTGCAGGAACCCTTGGATTTGGCTGGGATTGATGTGGATTGACTCGGGCCGATGAGCTTCAGAAATCCTGCTGCCGGTGAGGACGGCGGGCTTTTCGGTGTGCGTCCCGATAAGGATCTCTCTCCAGGGGACGTGCTCTGTAAACGGCTCCACTCGGCAAATACACAAAAGGTCCTGTGCGAATACTGTTCTCTGCTGGTAAGCGCTCTGCGCGCTGAAACTCAGTCCTGATAGATTGCTGTGCTTGTCTAACGCGTTTCGTAGGAGGGTGCCCTACTTCTTCAGAGACGGGATGTCGACCATTGCTATCTAGTTGCTTAAATATACATTTTGTAATTGCTAATAAAAAACTTATAATCATATACTGCTTTTTCATTATTGTGAAGAATTATAGGATTCATCGGTCTGCATGCAATACATAAATCTCACATGAACTTCATGTGTGATATGTTTAAAGATACAAATTATGACACAATTATATGGGAATCCGGACAAAATTGGTAATTTAGACAATATCATTCGTGATACTTAATAGTCATACAGGTTTACAGGATGATGTTATTAATAACTCAATATTGTTACAATGCATAATTGCTTAGTGTACAAAAAATGTTACAGAAGGAATACAATAGTGGAATAAATAGAATAAAATATGATGGATTAAATAGATCTGAGGGTATGTAAATGTATGGCTACCCCATAATAAAATAATATTAATAAAATACGACAATAAATGTGACACAAGGATGAAGAATGGCAATACCAGTTAGGCATAATGGAAAATAGAGATGCTTAGTGTCAAATATTGGGAGATTATCTAAAACGGAGACATAAACATATGTAATCCTATGTACATGATTAACTAGAAGATGATGTAGATTGCTGTACAATAATATTATACATATGATATACATATTCTTCTTATCTAGAAGGGAAACACATTGGTTAGTAATCAATAAATAAATATAAAATCCAAGACTGAAAGTGGACTCATAAAAGATACATTAAGTAAAATACATCCATTAAGGGGGCAACGATTAAAGTGCCATTGGTGAAAAAAGTGATATGTTCATAGTATAGTGCATATCGGAAAAGTAATGACCAAGTGTATGGTATCAGATTGGGGGAATCAAATTATAGGAAAGCATGCAGCTCAAAATCTATGTTCAGTCCTTTAGGGGCTAGGGTGTCTAACTCGAAGATCCATTTTGCTTCAGTCTGATCTAATAGTTTGTCGATACTGCCACCTCTCCAATGTACATTGACTTTTTCTATAGGTAGAAATTCTAAACCTGTGGGGTCTCCCCCATGTTTCTCTTTAAAGTGCTTTGAGAGGTTGTGTGTTAGAAGTCCCTTTTTGATGTTTCTGATGTGTTCGGCAATGCGTACTTTCAGAGGTCTTTTCGTCCGTCCCACATATTGCTTTGGGCATGGACAGGTAATGAGGTATATGACTCCTGAAGGTTTTACAGTCCATTCTGCTTTTCAAGTCATATTCCTCTTGGCTGATCAGTGAAGTAAATCCGGTAGTGGTTTCTCTCATAGTGGGATTGTTTCTACATGCCAGACATTTCTTACACTTTGTGAATCCATGAGCAGGGTTTCGACTCCTAATGGTGTGTGGGGGTTTGATGGTGGGTGCCAACATTAGTTGGAGATTGGGTGCTCTAGTGAATATGATCTGTGGTTGGTGATCAAGGAATTGAGAAAGGGATGGGTCACTCTTTAGGATTCCCCAGTGTTTTCTCAGAATCTTCTGTATAGTCGGTGCTTGGTGATTGTACTTCGTGATAAAAGTAGGTGCCAAGGTGTGTGATTCCAAGGTCTTGTTTCTTTCCTTTAGAGTGTCTTCCCTTGGGATGGATAGTGTTTTCTCCATGGCTTCTCCTAACAATGTTGTGGGGTATCCTTTGTTCACAAATCTGGTCCTCATTTCGTCCATTTGGTTCTTGCATACATCCATTTTGGAGCAGTTCCTTCTAACTCTCCTGAACTGATTTTGAGGGATGTTCCTTAACCATGTGGGTTTGTGGTGACTGTTAAAAGGGATAAAACTATTGCAATCAACATTCTTCTTGAAGGTCTTCGTGTGGATTTTTCCTTCCTCAATATAGATGTTGAGGTCTAAAAACTCGATTTGTTCCTTCGAGTGGTTAAAAGTAAACTTCAAATGGTAAGGATTATGGTTGAGGTAGATCTTGAATTCTTCTAGGGATTCTAGGCTCCCTTTCCATATGAAGAAACAGTCATCGATATATCTGCGCCATAGGGACAGATTTGCGCCAAATGGGCAGTGGGTCCATATGTATTCTTCTTCCCACTTGCCCATGAACAAATTGGCGTAGCTTGGCGCAAATCGTGTCCCCATGGCTGTCCCTTCTATTTGGAGAAAGAAGTGTTCATCACACCAAAAATAGTTGTGCGTAAGGATAAAAATGATGCATTGAATTAAAAAGTCAATTTGGTCGTTCTGGAACTCCGAGTATGTGGCTAAGGAGAGCTGTACGGCTTCACATCCCTGCAGATGTTCGATTACTGTGTAAAGGGAGGTGACATCGGCGGTGACTAAAACCATGTCATCGCCCCACTTAAAATCAGATAAAAGGTTAAGAACTTGAGTCGAATCTCTCAGATACGATTTGAGACATAAAACTAAACGTTGTAGGTAGTGATCCACATATTCTGAGAGATTGGCAGTGAGGGATCCGATTCCCGATACAATGGGTCTCCCAGGGGGTTTCTCCAGTTGCTTGTGGATCTTGGGAAGGTGGTAGAACACAGGTATCCTTGGAAATGCGGTGTTGAGGTACTTGTATTCTCTTTCATTTAGGATGCCCCTCTCTTTCCCATGACTAAGTATTATTCTGAGTTCTTCCTGATACTGTGGAGTGGGATCACTGTCAAGTCTGAGGTAGGTGTTGGTGTCTCCTAGGAGTCTTCTATTTTCTTCGATATAGTCTTCAGTGTTCAGAATGACCAAGCCCCCTCCCTTATCTGCCGCTTTGATGGTTTTTTATTTTAAATTCATTAAATTCATTTTTATTACTCATTTTTATCTTCTGTACTCCATTTTATTTCACTTTTTTCTTCTCTTCATCCTTCTTCTTCCTATTTTTCTCATCTCTCTTTCCTTTTACGATCTATTGGATTATCCATTTTTTGTTTTGTTTTGTTTTGTTTGATTTTCTCTCTTACCAGCAGACCTACCACGCACATTATGTGAGATTTAAAGGCACAGCACATATTTCTCACACCTTAAAGGCACAGTCCACCTTTTATATTTTGCAATCCCTCACCACTTACCACACTCAGCCAGTATCATAGGTTAAGCTCCTGGTTTCTGCATACTATAGCAGAGTGTTCCATTTTTTGTATAGGTTTTAGTGAATCCCTATTTTTTCCAGTTTTTGAGCGACCTATTGTTAGTCGGACTCCCTCTCCCCTGGGTATTACATTAGGTATACCAGCACTATCCATTTTCATATCCTTTATAATTTCACTATTGAGGTTTTAGAGTTAGACTATGGCTCTGAGTAGGAATATTGATTCCATTAGATTGGATAGGAAATCCTTTATGGATACATGGTCTCTTAGAGAAGATGATCAAACCACCATTGAACCCACTCCCTCACCTTCCAAACAATCTGACCATATCAGATCACTTATTTACCAACTAGGGAAAAGTATGGAGAAAGAAATACATGTGTGGTGGGACATAGCAACATTGGACTTCTATGTCAATAATAATATAGTACCAAGGGGTCTAAGGCTCTATAAAAGATCAGCATACAAGCACCATGACCTGACCCTCCTGAAAAAAATGGGATCAATTGCTTGATAAAGGCTCATTACTCCTAATGGTATTTTTGATTAATGAAAAGAAGAAGGACTTGACACAACTAGACCAAGAAATCACGGAACTGAAAAACTCCATTCGCCCACTAGTGGACAGTGGGGAATATGCAGAACTGTTGGGAAAGATGGAGAAAAGAGTCAAGAACATAGAGGAGAACATCAGAGAAATTAAAAGAAAGAAGATTATAAGAGACCAGACAGACTATAAGACCCAAACCCAAAGAAATTGGAAGAAGGATCTCAGACCACGACAACCTTCTCGTACCAGATACAGAACAGAACGTAGACCTCAATACCACCAATCCTACAGGGATGCCCTGGTCTCCCACAGAACTCCAGTGAGAGACACTCCAAAAGATTGGATTGACAGTAGACGTACACATAATAGAAGACGAGATGCCCCACACGAAAAACACAATCAGAGGAACCATGAGCATCCAAGACATTGGCATCAGGAGAACAAATACCAAGACCGAGAACAGACTACATATTCCCAACCAACTAGAACCGGACAACTACCAGATCGCAGAAACTATCAGTCTACAAGTACTAGAGTTCCACCCCCAGTGAACAAAACGATGGACCCCACGCACAATAGTACTGCATATACTGAAATCCCCAATTCCACTACTGGCAATGTTTTTTTAGAACCATGGGGGAGAGTACCCCCCAAGAGATTCCCAACAGAGGACTTCAGATCTCCAGATGTGAGAAGAAAAAGGACCATAAGAGATCGAGAAGAAGAACAAGAGCACCAAGAGGAACAAACTCAATTGAAGAGGAAGAAGTGAATATTTTTAACCTATCAAATAGGACTCTCAGTCCAGATGAGACATCACTCTTGAAAAAAGGCTTGAAATTCGCTCCCACGTCTAAGAGTTCTAATTTCAATGTATGTATAGACCTACACAAGTTCATACGCAAAATTGCAATCAAGAAATTTTTCGCAGAGAAAGAGGTGACGCAACAAGAAATTGAACAAGAATACACTCACACCAAACTCCATCCCACCTCAACGTTTTATCCACAACATGTCAAAAATGACTCAATGAAAAATTTTTGAGAAGATGGTTGAGAAGGACTTCAGAAGTAAAATCAATAACAAAATCACCAAGGATAACCTAACCAGGAAAGAGAGGAATGCTTTGAAACAACTCACGAAATCAGAAGACATCACCATCAAAGCGGCAGATAAGGGAGGGGGCTTGGTCATTCTGAACACTGAAGACTATATCGAAGAAAATAGAAGACTCCTAGGAGACACCAACACCTACCTCAGACTTGACAGTGATCCCACTCCACAGTATCAGGAAGAACTCAGAATAATACTTAGTCATGGGAAAGAGAGGGGCATCCTAAATGAAAGAGAATACAAGTACCTCAACACCGCATTTCCAAGGATACCTGTGTTCTACCACCTTCCCAAGATCCACAAGCAACTGGAGAAACCCCCTGGGAGACCCATTGTATCGGGAATCGGATCCCTCACTGCCAATCTCTCAGAATATGTGGATCACTACCTACAACGTTTAGTTTTATGTCTCAAATCGTATCTGAGAGATTCGACTCAAGTTCTTAACCTTTTATCTGATTTTAAGTGGGGCGATGACATGGTTTTAGTCACCGCCGATGTCACCTCCCTTTACACAGTAATCGAACATCTGCAGGGATGTGAAGCCGTACAGCTCTCCTTAGCCACATACTCGGAGTTCCAGAACGACCAAATTGACTTTTTAATTCAATGCATCATTTTTATCCTTACGCACAACTATTTTTGGTGTGATGAACACTTCTTTCTCCAAATAGAAGGGACAGCCATGGGGACACGATTTGCGCCAAGCTACGCCAATTTGTTCATGGGCAAGTGGGAAGAAGAATACATATGGACCCACTGCCCATTTGGCGCAAATCTGTCCCTATGGCGCAGATATATCGATGACTGTTTCTTCATATGGAAAGGGAGCCTAGAATCCCTAGAAGAATTCAAGATCTACCTCAACCATAATCCTTACCATTTGAAGTTTACTTTTAACCACTCGAAGGAACAAATCGAGTTTTTAGACCTCAACATCTATATTGAGGAAGGAAAAATCCACACGAAGATCTTCAAGAAGAATGTTGATTGCAATAGTTTTATCCCTTTTAACAGTCACCACAAACCCACATGGTTAAGGAACATCCCTCAAAATCAGTTCAGGAGAGTTAGAAGGAACTGCTCCAAAATGGATGTATGCAAGAACCAAATGGACGAAATGAGGACCAGATTTGTGAACAAAGGATACCCCACAACATTGTTAGGAGAAGCCATGGAGAAAACACTATCCATCCCAAGGGAAGACACTCTAAAGGAAAGAAACAAGACCTTGGAATCACACACCTTGGCACCTACTTTTATCACGAAGTACAATCACCAAGCACCGACTATACAGAAGATTCTGAGAAAACACTGGGGAATCCTAAAGAGTGACCCATCCCTTTCTCAATTCCTTGATCACCAACCACAGATCATATTCACTAGAGCACCCAATCTCCAACTAATGTTGGCACCCACCATCAAACCCCCACACACCATTAGGAGTCGAAACCCTGCTCATGGATTCACAAAGTGTAAGAAATGTCTGGCATGTAGAAACAATCCCACTATGAGAGAAACCACTACCGTATTTACTTCACTGATCAGCCAAGAGGAATATGACTTGAAAAGCAGAATGGACTGTAACACCTCAGGAGTCATATACCTCATTACCTGTCCATGCCCAAAGCAATATGTGGGACGGACGAAAAGACCTCTGAAAGTACGCATTGCCGAACACATCAGAAACATCAAAAAGGGACTTCTAACACACAACCTCTCAAAGCACTTTAAAGAGAAACATGGGGAGACCCCACAGGTTTAGAATTTCTACCTATAGAAAAAGTCAATGTACATTGGAGAGATGGCAGTATCGACAAACTATTAGATCAGACTGAAGCAAAATGGATCTTCGAGTTAGACACCCTAGCCCCTAAAGGACTGAACATAGATTTTGAGCTGCATGCTTTCCTATAATTTGATTCCCCCAATCTGATACCATACACTTGGTCATTACTTTTCCGATATGCACTATACTATGCACATATCACTTTTTTCACCAATGGCACTTTAATCGTTGCCCCCTTAATGGATGTATTTTACTTAATGTATCTTTTATGAGTCCACTTTCAGTCTTGGATTTTATATTTATTTATTGATTACTAACCAATGTGTTTCCCTTCTAGATAAGAAGAATATGTATATCATATGTATAATATTATTGTACAGCAATCTACATCATCTTCTAGTTAATCATGTACATAGGATTACATATGTTTATGTCTCCGTTTTAGATAATCTCCCAATATTTGACACTAAGCATCTCTGTTTTCCATTATGCCTAACTGGTATTGCCATTCTTCATCCTTGTGTCACATTTATTGTCGTATTTTATTAATATTATTTTATTATGGGGTAGCCATACATTTACATACCCTCAGATCTATTTAATCCATCATATTTTATTCTATTTATTCCACTATTGTATTCCTTCTGTAACATTTTTTGTACACTAAGCAATTATGCATTGTAACAATATTGAGTTATTAATAACATCATCCTGTAAACCTGTATGACTATTAAGTATCACGAATGATATTGTCTAAATTACCAATTTAGTCCGGATTCCCATATAATTGTGTCATAATTTGTATCTTTAAACATATCACACATGAAGTTCATGTGAGATTTATGTATTGCATGCAGACCGATGAATCCTATAATTCTTCACAATAATGAAAAAGCAGTATATGATTATAAGTTTTTTATTAGCAATTACAAAATGTATATTTAAGCAACTAGATAGCAATGGTCGACATCCCGTCTCTGAAGAAGTAGGGCACCCTCCTACGAAACGCGTTAGACAAGCACAGCAATCTATAAGGACTGAGTTTCAGCGCGCAGAGCGCTTACCAGCAGAGAACAGTATTCGCACAGGACCTTTTGTGTATTTGCCGAGTGGAGCCGTTTACAGAGCACGTCCCCTGGAGAGAGATCCTTATCGGGACGCACACCGAAAAGCCCGCCGTCCTCACCGGCAGCAGGATTTCTGAAGCTCATCGGCCCGAGTCAATCCACATCAATCCCAGCCAAATCCAAGGGTTCCTGCACTTTTCTGAAACTCATTAGACTGGTAACCTCTGTATGAACTGTTCCTGTATTATATATTTTTATATATTTTTATATTTTTACCAATAAACTGGTTTTGTTATTTACATCCAGTTCGTACCATTGCTTTCTATATCGAGTGACACTTTGTGAATAGACTATCACCTTAGCATCCAGTTCCATATACTGTATTGCTACTATTATTTGAACCAGATCTTTGATACATACAAAGTAGAATATTTGGAGCAGATACCAACTACCCTATACCCCATTAGGGATAGAGTTATCTGCACTGCACATATCATCGGCTGCGTTTTCCACTATTTATTTATTTATTATTATCATTTTTATTACTCATTTTTATCTTCTGTACTCCATTTTATTTCACTTTTTTCTTCTCTTCATCCTTCTTCTTCCTATTTTTCTCATCTCTCTTTCCTTTTACGATCTATTGGATTATCCATTTTTTGTTTTGTTTTGTTTTGTTTGATTTTCTCTCTTACCAGCAGACCTACCACGCACATTATGTGAGATTTAAAGGCACAGCACATATTTCTCACACCTTAAAGGCACAGTCCACCTTTTATATTTTGCAATCCCTCACCACTTACCACACTCAGCCAGTATCATAGGTTAAGCTCCTGGTTTCTGCATACTATAGCAGAGTGTTCCATTTTTTGTATAGGTTTTAGTGAATCCCTATTTTTTCCAGTTTTTGAGCGACCTATTGTTAGTCGGACTCCCTCTCCCCTGGGTATTACATTAGGTATACCAGCACTATCCATTTTCACACCCACCTAGGTACAACTGCTTTGCGTAGGCACATGATCGCACATCACAAACGCCTATGGGATCAACACATGAGTACAATCAGCACACAAACTCAAAGCCGCCTCTCGCCTTGAGCAGTTGACGCTCATCTGCCCACAGTCAGGTGTCTGTCAAGGACATGTTTGAGCGTAAGAAGCCAATGTCAGAAAGTCACCCCCTTGCCCAGCGTCTGACAGCTGGCTTGTCCGAACTATTAGCCCGCCAGTTTTTACCGGTGGTGAAGTCTGAGGCGTTAAAAAAATTTGTAGCTACTGGGACACCTCAGTGGAAGGTACCCGGACGAAATTTCTTTTCACAAAAGGCAATCCCCAACCTGTACTCGATTGTGCAAAAGGAAGCAATGGCCTGTCTGGCACACAGTGTTGGGGCAAGGGTCCATCTGACCACTGATACCTGGTCTGCAAAGCATGGTCAGGGCAGGTATATCACCTACACTGCGCATTGCGTAAACCTGCTGACGGCTGCCACGCATGGAATGCGTGGCTCTGCAGAGGAGTTGGTGACACCGCCACAACTTGCAGGCAGGCCTGCTGCCACCTCCTCTACTCCTCCTACTCCATCCTCTTCCATAACCTCCTCGGCTGAGTCCTCTTCGGCTGCTGCGTCTTGCTCCACATCAACGGCACCCCCCCCAGCTCCCCAGGTACTATTCCACATCCCGGATACGGCAGTGTCACGCCGTCTTGGGTTTGACTTGCTTGAAAGCAGAGAGTCACACCGGACAAGCACTCCTGTCCGCCCTGAATGCACAGGTGGAAAAGTGGCTGACTCCGCAGCAACTGGATATCAGCAAAGTGGTTTGTGACAACGGAAAAAAATTGTTGGCGGCATTAAAGTTGGGCAAGTTGACACATGTGCCGTGCATGGCACATGTGTGTAATCTGATAGTACAACGCTTTGTGCATAAGTACACAGGCTTACAGGACGTCCTGAAGCAGGCCAGGAAGGTGTGTGGCCATTTCAGGCGTTCCTACACGGCCATGGCGCACTTTGCAGATATCCAGCGGCGAAACAACATGCCAGTGAGGCGCTTGATTTGCGACAGCCCGACACGTTGGAATTCAACACTCCTAATGTTCGACCGCCTGCTCCAACAAGAAAAAGCCGTTTATAAATATTTGTATGACCGGGGTGCTAGGATAGCCTCTGGGGAGCTGGGATTTTTTTTGCCACGTTACTGGACGCTCATGCGCAATGCCTGTAGGCTCATGCGTCCTTTTGAGGAGGTGACAAACCTAGTCAGTCGCACCGAAGGCACCATCAGCGACATCATACCATTTGTTTTCTTCCTGGAGCGTGCCCTGCGAAGAGTGCTGGATCAGGCCGTAGATGAGTGTGAAGAGGAAGAGGAAGAGTTGTGGTCACCATCACCACCAGAAACAGCCTTATCAGCATCGCTTGCTGGACCTGCGGCAATGCTGGAAGAGGATTGTGAGGAAGAGGAGTCAGAGGAGGAATGTGGCTTTGAGGAGGAGGAGGAAGATCAACCACAACAGGCATCCCAGGGTGCTCGTTGTCACCTATCTGGTACCCGTGGTGTTGTATGTGGCTGGGGGGAAGAACATACCTTCATTGAGATCACTGAGGAGGAGGAACGGGAAATGAGTAGCTCGGCATCCAACCTTGTGCAAATGGGGTCTTTCATGCTATCGTGCCTGTTGAGGGACCCTCGTATAAAAAGGCTGAAGGAGAACGACCTGTACTGGGTGTACACGCTACTAGACCCCCGGTAAAAGCAGAAAGTGGCAGAAATGTTACCGAATTACAACAAGTCAGAAAGGATGCAGCATTTGCAAAATAAATTAAAAAGTATGCTTTACACAGCGTATAAGGGTGATGTCACAGCACAACGGGAATCTAACAGGGGAAGAGGTGAAAGTCATCCTCCTCCCACGACCACGCCGGCAAGGACAGGACGCTTTAAAGACGTGTTGTTGATGGAGGACATGCGGAGCTTTTTAAGTCCTACACATCGCCACAGCCCTTCGGGATCCACCCTCAGAGAACGACTCGACTGACAGTTAGCAGACTACCTCGCCTTAACTGCAGATATCGACACTCTGAGGAGCGATTAACCCCTTGACTACTGGGTGTGCAGGCTTGACCTGTGGCCTGAGCTATCCCAATTTGCGATAGAACTTCTGGCCTGCCCCGCTTCAAGTGTCCTGTCAGAAAGGACCTTCAGTGCAGCAGGAGGTATTGTCACTGAGAAGAGAAGTCGCCTAGGTCAAAAAAGTCTAGATTACCTCACCTTTATTAAGATGAATGAGGGATGGATCCCGAAGGGACTGACACTGGGCGATACATTCGACTAAAAAAGGCCTGATGAGATGAGCTGCCTTGGGCTAAAAATGGTCCACACGCTGCTGTATTTTAGCTCTGAATGCCGGTGGACTTGCGTGACTTATCCGCCACCAACTAGGGTTCAAGTTTTAGGGCACTTTCTGCCTGGGAAGCAAACATCTATTTTTTTGGGCCGCTATTACAGCAGCGGCTGCAACAATACCTAATTTTTCAGGCATGTGTACATGCCTAATTTTTCGGCCCTCTGGTGCTGCACTGTGGCTTCAAAAACCAAACCAAAAAAAAAGGCACATAACAGGGATTAAACTGATAGGAATAGTAATACTTAACACACCACTCCTATCTGGTGGCACATTGGATTGCACACGCAGTGCCCCAAATTTGAAGTAGGAGGACCGACCAAGCATCTTTTTCCATCTCCCAGTTCCTAAAATCGATGCCATATACACGTCCCCTCATAGGGTGCCAGCTCGTTATTCTCTTGGGTGCCAGCTCGTTATTCTCTTTTTCACTTCATTAGGGACACTTTACTGCACTATGGGCACTTAGACCAACTCTTTGTCTTGCACACTTTTATTCCTAGCCAGCATCTGTGATGGGAAATCAGGCAGTCATCTAAACGTTTAGATTGAGCTTTAGCTTAGAACACCCTTGAAGGTGTTTAAGGAGATTACGGCTAGTTTAGAGGATTCTTCTTAGACCTCTCTGGGTCTTTATAGCCCTTCTACCTATCCAGCATTTCTGGAAACTAGCTAAGAGAAAGGGTGGCTGTGTGTCTGTGATACATTTAACTTTATATCACCTTATTGACACTTTATCACTCCGGTCTCCATACTCTCTGCCTATACCCATCTATTTAGAGGGAATTTCCTTACCCCTGCCAATATTATATAAGAGGTAATAGTATTACCATTATTACCAAATTAGGTTTCTGAGGACAGGTGTCAATCCATATCTGCCAAGTGACCCTGTGTAGGGGGAACAGTCCCTATTCTGCTCTGTGTCAGTGTGTATCAGGGTCTCTGAGGACAGGTGTCAATCCATATCTGCCAAGTGACCCTATGTAGGGGGAACAGGCTCTATTCTGCTCTGTGTCAGTGTGTATCAGGGGCTCTGAGAACAGGTGTCAATCCATATCTGCCAAGTGACCCTATGTAGGGGGAACAGTCTCTATTCTGCTCTGTGTCAGTCATGGTCTCTGAGGACAGGTGTCAATCCATATCTGCCAAGTGACCCTATGTAGGGGGAACAGTCTCTATTCTGCTCTGTGTCAGTGTGTATCATGGTCTCTGAGGACAGGTGTCAATCCATATATGCCGAGTGACACTATGTATGGGGGAACAGTCTCTATTCTGCTCTGTGTCAGTGTGTATCATGGTCTCTGAGGACAGGTGTCAATCCATATCTGCCAAGTGACCCTATGTAGGGAGAACAGTCCCTATTCTGCTCTGTGTCAGTATGTATCAGGGTCTCTGAGGACAAGTGTCAATCCATATCTGCCAAGTGACCCTATGTAGGGGGGAACAGTCTCTATTCTGCTCTGTGTCAATGTGTATCAGGGATCCTTAGGATAGGTGTCAATCCATATCTGCCAAGTGACCCTATGTAGGGGGAACAGTCCCTATTCTGCTCTGTGTCAGTGTTTATCAGGGTCTCTGAGGACAGGTGTCAATCCATATCTGCCTAGTGACCCTATGTAGGGGGAACAGTCCCTATTCTGCTCTGTGTCAGTGTGTATCAGGGATCCTTAGGATAGGTGTCGATCCATATCTGCCAATTGAAACTATGTAGGGGGAACAGTCCCTATTCTGCTCTGTGTCAGTGTGTATCAGGGTCTCTGAGGACAGGTGTCAATCCATATGTCAAGGTGTCAATATGTCATATGTCAGGTGTCAATGCATATCCATTGTGATTTAGGAATGTTAGGTGATTTCTGCCCTTTATGGATTAAAACCAGACTCTGCATCAACTGTGTAATTTTCCATGGGAGTTTTGCCATGGATCCCCCTCCGCATGCCACAGTCCAGGTGTTAAACAACTTTTCCATCACTTTTGTGGCCAGAAAGAGTCCCTGTGGGTTTTAAAATTCGCCTGCCCATTGAAGTCAACGGCGGTTCACCCGGTTCGCTGGTTCGCGAACCGAAAATTTCGTGTTCGCAACATCACTACAACTAACTGCTATTCAATCTATAACAGTGAAAAAAGTTTTTGGTTTTTAAATGCACGCTATTGTGACACCAGATATGAGTGGCAAAGTGGACTGGCAGAGGTTGGCAGAGCACACGCTGAAGGTCTGACACCCGCTTTAAGGACACTGACTGCTATTAGCTTACAGTGAAAAAGTTTTTTCTTTTTAAAGGCACACTATAGTCACACCAGATATGAGTGGCAAAGTGCACTTGCAGAGGTTGGCAGAGTACACGCTGAAGGCCTGACACCCAGACGCTTGCAGACAACTAACTGCTAATCAATCTATTACAGTTAAAAAAAAAATTCTTTTTAAATGCAAGCTTAAGCTATTGTGACACCAGATATGAGTGGTGGCACTGGGCAAGTGGGCACAGTATCCACTGTGAGCCTGACACAGAAGCTGGCAGACAACTAACTGCTATTCAATCTATTACAGTGAAAAAAAATAATTTGTTTTTAAATGTCAAGCTTAAACTATTGTGACACCAGATATGAGTGGTGGCACTGGGCAATTGGGCACAGTATCCACTGTGAGCATGACACAGAAGCTGGCAGACAACTAACTGCTATTCAATCTATTACAGTGAAAAAAACATTTATTTTTAAATGTCAAGCTTAAGCTATTGTGACACCAGATATGAGTGGTGGCACTGGGCAAGTGGGCACAGTATCCACTGTGAGCCTGGCACAGAAGCTGGCAGACAACTAACTGCTATCCAATCTATTAAAGTGAGAAAAAAATGTTTTTAAATGTCAAGCTTAAGCTATTGTGACACCAGATATGAGTGGTGGCACTGGGCAAGTGGGCACAGTATCCACTGTGAGCCTGACACAGAAGCTGGCAGACAACTAACTGCTATTCAATCTATTATAGTGAAAAAAAAACATTTGTTTTTAAATGTCAAGCTTAAGCTATTGTGACACCAGATATGAGTGGTGTCACTGGGCAAGCGGGCACAGTATCCACTGTGAGCCTGACACAGAAGCTGGCAGGCAGGCAACTGCAATTACATTACACAATAAAAAAAAAAAAAAAAAGCAGACTGATGTTCTAGCCCTAAAAAGGGCTTTTTGAGGTGCTGTTCTTACAGCAGAGATCAGATGAGTCCTTCAGGACTGTAGTGGACACTGAATACCCTAGCCTAGCTATCAATTTCCCTATCAAATGAGCAGCAGCTACACTTTCCCTCCTCTATCTAAGAATGCAGCTTCAGAATGAATCTAAAATTGATGCTGTACAGGAGGTGGGAGGGTCTGGAAGGGAGGGTCTGCTGCTAATTTGCTGGAATGTGTCTGCTGACCGTGAGGCACAGGGTCAAAGTTTGCTGAATGATGACAAACAGGGGGCAGATCGAACCGCGCATGTGTTCGCCCGCCGTGGCGAATGCGAACACGCTTTGTTCGCCAGGAACTATTCGCCAGCGAACAGGGCCGGACTGGCCCACCGGGATACCGGGAAATTTCCCGGTGGGCCATCGGCAACTGGGGCCGGGGTGACCTGCGGCCGCAGGGAGAACTTGAAAGGCGGCCGCAGGGGAAGCTTTTCATGAGGCCGGGAGCAGGCTCTTCTGGGGGAGGGGGGTGTATTAATTAAGGGGGTGTATTAATTAAGGGGGGAGTGAGTATTAATTAAGGGGGGTGTATTAATTAAGGGGGATGTGAGTATTAATTAAGGGGGGTGTATTAATTAAGGGGGGGTGTTAATTAAGGGGGGTGTATTAATTAAGGGGTGTGTGGATTAATTAAGGGGGATGTATTAATTAAAGGGGTGTGGATTAATTAAGGGGGGTGTGGATTAATTAAGGGGGTGTATTAAGGGGGAGTGAGGATTAATTAAGGGGGTGTAATAATTAAGGGGTGTGTGGATTAATTAAGGGGGTGTATTAATTAAGGGGTGTGTTGATTAATTAAGGGGGTGTATTCATTAAGTGGGTGTATTAATTAAGGGGGAGTGAGTATTAATTAAGGGGGGTGTATTAATTAAGGGGGTGTATTAATTAAGGGGGGAGTGAGTATTAATTAAGGGGGGTGTATTAATTAAGGGGGTGTATTAATTAAGGGGGGTGTGTTAATTAAGGGGGGTGTATTAATTAAGGGGGGTGTGGATTAATTAAGGGGGGTGTATTAATTAAGGGGGAGTGAGTATTAATTAAGGGGGGTGTATTAATTAAGGGGGGTGTGGATTAATTAAGGGGGGAGTGAGTATTAATTAAGGGGGTGTATTAACTAAGGGTGTGTTAATTAAGGGGGGTGTATTCATTAAGTGGGTGTATTAATTAAGGGGGAGTGAGTATTAATTAAGGGGGGTGTATTAATTAAGGGGGTGTATTAATTAAGGGGGGAGTGAGTATTAATTAAGGGGGTGTATTAATCAAGGGGGGTGTATTGATTAAGGGGGTGTATTAATTAAGGGGGGTGTATTGATTAATTAAGGCGGGAGTGAGTATTAATTAAGGGGGGGGTGGATTAATTAAGGGGGTTGTATTAAGGGGGTGTATTAATTAAGGGGGGAGTGAGTATTAATTAAGTGTGGTGTATTAAGGGTGAGTGGATTAATTAAGGGGGATGTATTAATTAAGGGGGGTGTATAAATGGGGGTGTGGGTTAATTAAGGGGGGTCTATTAATTAAGGGGGGTGTATTAAGGGGGAGTGAGGATTAATTAAGGGGTGAGTGGATTAATTAAGGGGTGAGTGGATTAATTAAGGGGGATGTATTAATTAAGGGGGTGTGGATTAATTAAGGGGGGTGTGGATTAATTAAGGGGGGTGTATTAAGGGGGAGTGAGGATTAATTAAGGGGGTGTAATAATTAAGGGGTATGTGGATTAATTAAGGGGGTGTATTAATTAAGGGGTGTGTTGATTAATTAAGGGGGTGTATTAATTAAGGGGGAGTGAGGATTAATTAAGGGGGGTGTATTAATTAAGGGGGGGTGAGGATTTATTAAGGGGGTGTATTAATTAAGGGGTGTGTGGATTAATTAAAGGGGGCTGTGGATTAAAGAATTAAAGGGGGAGGTTTACATAATGGGGGTGCAGGGTTTTTTTGATTAAGGGGGTTGCAGTATTCTATTTATTAAGGGAGGATGTGCACTGCAGATTTTTTGTTAAGGGGGTGTGCAGGGTTTTTATAAGGGGGTGTGCAGGTTTTTTGTTATTAAGAGGGGTTGTGCACGTTTTTGTTTTTTATTAAGGGGGTGTGCAGGGTTTTTTATTAAGGGGGTGTGCAGGATTTTTATGTGTAGGGAGTGAATGAAATTTATGCGATCGGGGTGCAGGGTTTTTATGTGTAGGGAGTGTCTGAAATTTATGTGATCGGGGTGCAGGGTTTTTATATGAAGGGCGAGACAAGGGGCTTTGTAGAAAGGGGCAGGGCAGGAGTTTTCTAGAAGGTTCTCACCAGCCCCTTTCTACAAAAGCACTGGTCTTCCCCCTTCTACAAAACTGGCGCATTTTACAAATTTTACAAGCAGTTTACAAATTTGTGCAATAAATATTATTGAAAACATTGAAAAAATATGTGGGTGTTTTCTTACATTTTTATTATGGGGGGGGTTGCCACACTCAGGGTCCGCCCCGGGTGCCAAATGCTCTAGGTACGCCCCTGCCCACAGGTACTAAAAAATATGTATGTCAGTGGAAGTGTGTGTGTGTGTCATGCTGTGTGTGTTTGTGTCTGTCTGTCATGGTGTGTGTGTATGTGTCTGTGTCATGCTGTGTGTGTGTGTCTGTATCATGCTGTGTGTGTGTGTGTGTCTGTCTGTGTCATGCTGTGTGTGTCTGCGTCATGCTGTGTGTGTGTGTCTGTATCATGCTGTGTGTGTGTGTCTGTGTCATGCTGTGTGTGTGTGTCTGTGTCATGCTGTGTGTGTCTGCGCCATGCTGTGTGTGTGTGTGTGTCTGCGTCATGCTGTGTGTGTGTGTCTGTGTCATGCTGTGTGTGTCTGTATCATGCTGTGTTTATGTCTGTGTCATGCTGTGTGTCTGTCTGTGTCATGCTGTGTCTGTATCATGGTGTGTGTCTGTCATGGTGTGTGTGTATGTCTGTCATGGTGTGTGTGTGTCTGTCTGTGTCATGCTGTGTGTCTGTCTGTGTCATGCTGTGTGTCTGTCTGTGTCACGGTGTGTCTGTATCATGGTGTGTGTCTGTCATGGTGTGTGTGTGTGTCTTTGTCTGTCATGGTGTGTGTGTGTGTGTGTCAGTCGTGGTGTGTGTGTGTGTGTCAGTCGTGGTGTCTGTGTGTGTTTTTAAAAATAGTGTTTTACTCACCTTTTTTTTTTTTCCAACGTCGTGCTGGTCTCTGCCTCTATGACTGAGATCATCAAGCTTGATGATCTCAGCCAATCCGCACTGACACAGGAAGCGCCTCTAGTGACCGTCTGAGTGTCTGTCACTAGAGGTGTCACTAGGAAGCAATGTAAACACTGCCTTTTCTCTGCAAAGTCAGTGTTTACATTCAAAAGCCTGCAGGGACAGGCTATAGACACCAGAACCACTACATTAAGCTGTGTGTGTGTGCGCCTGCTAGTGAGCTTGCTTGCATGTGTATGTGTGTGTGTGTGTGTGTGTGCCTGCTAGTGAGTGAGCTTGTGTTTTTATGTCAATGAGCTTATGTATATTAGTGAAATTGTTTGTCTATGAGGCTGTGTATCAATGAGCTTGTGTGTGTCAGTGAGATTGTCTGTGTCTGCATGTGAGTATGCTTACTGTATAATTAAATGTTTTACTCTGAAAGGACCAATATATTATATTAGAAAAAGCAATATATATATATATATATATATATATATATTGCGACAATATATGGCGCAATGACTTATGGGGCTGGCATAGATTTTTTTTTCCAGGGCTGCTTTGTATCCCCAGTCCGGCCCTGCCAGCGAACAGTTCGGTACATCACTAATGGTGAACCATAAACATGATTAAAAAAACAGTTTAAGAATATAGAGACTAAAAATAAGTGTATAAAGTCATATATTTTATATTAATTATACTTGCTCAAAAATAAATGGTAATTTTGGGTCTGTTAAAAAGAAACATACAAAACCACCTTGTGTTATATTGCCATAGCTCATATGTTAGAGCAATAAAATAGATTTTGAAATGCACACTCATAAATGAAGAGTGGATTAAGCACCATTCAGGACTATTTAGCCTTGGGGTGGTGAGCCCCTAGTGATCGTAGGATCCGTTCTGTGTTAAGCCGTGTAAAGACTCACCACAGCAGATTCGGTATACAAGACACAAGTAAAATTCAAAAAGGTGGACAAGTTCAGCGTTCTTCTTGCTCAATCCCAGCTTTAGGATGACTTGTATGATAATCCAAGGTCTATTAAGCACCAACTATTTCCAGCTTCAAACTCCGATACTTTCAGGTCCAGCTGTGATGCAACGCATTTCACCTCGCCTCTCAGGTTTCTCAAGCTTGAAGGTACATTTCTTTACGAGACAGTTTTGTGAATAGTGATTCACTGATTGGCTAAGAGGGCCAGCTGACCACTCTTAGTCAATCAGTGGCACTCCTGCCCGAAATGTCAGAAGCCGGATGCTGCCTGGGAAGAGTTGAGATCAGCACTGGATGGAACTTTGGTCTTAAACCATTCGCAAACTGGTTTATCTCCTTGAGTGCACTCGGGGGTCTCCTGGAACTTTAAGGCACCATAACAAATTAATTTATATGAGGTTGTTATGGTGCCTAAACTGTCCCTTTAATGAAAGATATATGACTGTACACACATATTTTTAGTCACTATATTCTTAAACTTTTGTTTTAACAATTAAGGTTCAGCATTACCATATATGGTAACACTGCTTTTTGTATGATACAGTATATACTGCATGCACAATTTTGATGTATAATTTTTATGCACCATTTTTATGTTTGTTCTGAATGGGATTTTGTTTGCCAAGGGTCTTGGAATTGTTGCAGCACTATTGAAATGTGTATAGTGACAAGTTATTTTATTAACTAGTCCTGGGTCCACAAAACATTGCATTGATATATTAGGGTACAATAAAATACAAAAACAATATTAATACACAATATATCCAAAATTTAACATAGAATAGGTAGGAAATATATAATCTACCATAACACATGCATTCTGTTTTGAGGTATGTAGAGAGGTACCTCTTAAAGGACTTTAGGCTTAGGGAAGATGTTAAAGTGTGCGGGAGGTCATTCCATAGTTGTGGTGCTCTGTAGGAAAAGGAGGACCGGGCCGCTTTTTTTTGTATTGAGGTAGACTAAATAAATTGCTGGTACTGGATCGGAGGTTATAGTAAGTGGGAACAGCTGAGGAGAGCATTCTGCTCAGGTAGGGTGGGAGCTCCCAGAAAAGCTCTTAAACACAAGGCTGGAAAAATGAAGGGTGCGTCTGGATTCCAGCGACAGCCAGTTTAGTTCTTTTAGCATGTCACAATGGTGGGTCCTATAATTACATTGTAGCGCAAATCGGCAGAACGAGTTATACAATGTATTAAGTTTATTAATGTGGGATTGCGGTGTAGGTGCATATACCACATCCCCATAATCAATGATTGGCATCAGCATTTGCTGTACAATCTTTACCTTCACTGTAGGGCTTAGGCAGGATTTGTTTCTGTACATGGCACCTAGCTTTGGATAAAGTTTAGATGCAAGTTTTTTCTATGTGGAGGCCAAAAGATAGATTGGGGTCTAACAACATACCCAAGTATTTGAAAGAGTGGACTGCGGTCAGTGTGCTATTTGAATTTGTTTTGATGGATAGGTTAGCGGACATTCACCAATACCTGAGTTTTTGCAGTAGAATGTTGTGGTCTACTGTGTCAAAGGCCTTTGAGAAATCAAGCAAAGTAGCTCCAGTTAGGTCTCCTTGTTCCATGCCAGTTTGGATGTCATTGCAAACTTTTAAGAGGGCAGTTGTAGTGGAGTGATTCGGGCGAAAACCCGATTGATCAGGGGTCAGATAGTTTGATTGTTGGTAATACTCACATATGGACGCATTTTTCTAAGATTTTTGACAATACTGGGACTAATGATATTGGGCGAAACCAAAGTAGTGTCACCACTTTTATGGATAGGCACTACTCTTGCATGGAGCATTCTCAGTAAGGGACTGATGTTACTTTATAGCATGGATCTCTCCCAATAAGTGGCTGCTGTCACTTTATAGCATGGAGTTCTTCCAATAAGTGGCTGATGTCACTTCAGAGCATGGGGCTCTCCCAATAAGTGGCTGCTGTCACTTCAGAGCACAGAGCTCTCCCAATAAGTGGCTGCTGTCCCTTTATATCATGAAGTTCTCCCAATAAGTGGCTGCTGTCACTTTATAGCATGTAGATCTCCTAATAAGTTGCTGCTGTCACTTTAAGCTCCCAGCTCTCATCCATTTGTTCAGCCCCCAGTGCAGCTATCAATCAGCAGGCGGCATTTCTCTTTGATCTACTTCTGCCTTCCCCCTTGTCCTCAAACGATCACAGGCTGACTCCTCCAGTGTTTGTGTGTGCCATCGGCTCTCTCTTTTTTTACTTTCACTCACGCCTGTCTTACCTTACCCTGAAAACTTTCCTCCTCCTCAGTGACCCGGTTACCCCTTCCTCCCTCCCTCGCTCCCCGGGCTCTGCTTCCAATGCAGTGGGAGTAAGCGCTGTACGACCAGCCTGTCTGATACTTTGCTGTGCCGGCTGCTCGCACTGAGAGCCAGCCCTCTGTTTGCCAGTGGAGAGATCATTCAAAGAAACAACATAAAAGGCAGAACCTAACATACATATAATGCCCCAGCTGAACAGCGGCGGAGAGGATGATCTGGGGGCCAACGATGAGATGATCTCTTTCAAAGATGAGGGGGATCAGGAGGAGAAGATCCAGGAGAATGCCTTCACCGAAAGAGACCTGGCAGACCTCAAGTCCTCGCTGGTTAATGAGTCTGAGACCAGACCAGCTACAAGTGGCCCTGACAGCCACACTGAGGTAAGAAAGTCCCCCGGGGGAGGCAGCTGGCCGGGGTCTAAGCTGTGCCTCTCCCTCTCTCCATGTGGATGAGCTGAGGGTGAGGAGTTCTATCACAAAGTTCTGATTTCGAATTCCTGTTGTTTCCACAGGCTCTCAGGCGTGCACAAGATGCTCAGAGGGCTTATCAAGAGAAACTCTCAGATCACATGGAAGATGGTAAGCTCCAGCAAATATCTATCTCCTCCTCTCCTATTCATGCATGAACCAAGAAACTCCAGGGGCTAAAGAAAGGGGTTGATTTTTTTTTTTTTTTACTGTGCTCTGCGAGATAATATGTTTTACAAGTTCACTTCTTAATTCATAGTTTCAGCACATGTAAAATATATATCTACTCCCCTATTATGTATGCATGTACCAAGAAACTCCTAGGGCTGAATGAACAAGTCAAACGGGGGAGGGGGGGTATGATTTATAGTGTCTCCTGCAAAGTAATATTCCTAACAAGTATATTTCCTAATTCATATATTGACTATAGTGCGTTGTAGTGTATATGTTGCATAAATGTTGTTTTGTTTGTCTTTGTTTTCTGGCCAAATACTGTAACACAAATATCTCTTCTTAAAATTGCAATGAATGGGAGAGAGCTCTGTTTTGTTTGCTAATGGCATTTTTTTTTAACTCTGGTATAACATAATAATGAAGCCTACACCAAATACAGCTTTTAGGCTTCTATATTCAGAAATCTGTGTATTTGTTTTGATTTGTAATTTCATTTGAATGCAGATATCTTACAGATAAGACAAAACTATCTACTGTTCCTGCTTAAATATGGTTGTACACATTAACATACAACTATTTTAATATAAACAGCAAAATCCCAGCACTGTACTTATTACAAAGTACTGCAGAAATTAAGGATTGAAGTGTAAGACAAGCATTTTTCCATAGAGATTGCAGTATAATACAATATCTGCAACTTTCATTAAGAATACTAAAATTTAGATGACAGCTGACCTGCAAAATTAGTGCCAAACTATGGATTCATATATCATCAGTTTACCCCAACCCTCAGGTTAGTGGGTATTCCACATGTTTAAAGAATGTATATATCCCTTTTTATAGAAAGTAATATTTCCTATATTTTTGAGATAAAATTAAAAAAGTAATTCTTGCAGCAACATTACTGTTTTATAGCCTTAAAAATGTTTAGCGTTTTAGATTTACTTTTAGCCTTTGTTAATTTTAGGTATTTCCTTTTTTTTCAAATTATTTTATTTATTTTTTTAGCTGTCAGTATCAATTCTAATTCACTGTTAATGAATTTTTATAGAGCTGTCAAAATCCAGATATATCCTCCTTCGATATCAATATTTAATCACATCAACCAGGTCTGCTTTAATTTCCATATCTTTAATTTCAGTGTAGTTTATTGCAACCATAAATAAAATCTATCACTGATGCATAGAAATATACCCTTGTATTGCAATTACATTTTGACATTTCCCTTGTGATCTTTTTTTTTGTTCTTGTGTTGGGGGAGTGTTATTAAAATACCACAGGGAAAATGGTTTGTCAGAAAACTTTCACCACATCAGTCTAGCCAATAGGGCAAGCATTTTCCACGGTTACCTGTGTTTTGATTTGTCAACTGCAAGACCCATTGTTTTTACCTTGAAGTGTGACACCTTGTGGAATTAGTCATTCCTTCGCTTGTGATCAGAGGGTAAACAGAGGTCCCTACTCAAACAAATAATGTTTGAAGTGTGCAGATAAGTCTAATTTATCAAGAACAAAGCCTGGTGTCTAGACAGCAGCTGATAAAAAAAAAAAGAGGAATAGCATCAATATTTTATTGGTGAGAATTTATTTAAATGCTGCCACTCTTCCTTACAATAAAGAATTTGAATCTTAAAGATACAAATAACATCAAAGTGTTTGTGTCATGTTCAAACCTTCCTACACATCATTTATGAAAAACAGCATTATTTGATACGGATACAAGGCCTTTTTTTTATAAATACATTAACATTTGTACAAATATCATATTCTATGTTTTAATTAAGACTAACAGATATTCAAATGCATTTTTTGAGTTACCAGCATATTCAAAAATGTTTTATATATATATATATATATATATATGTATATATATATATATAAATGTGTCTTATTGTTAACATTCATGTTTGTTTGTTTATTTTATTAGGTATTAAACATCAAGAAGAAATAATGTACAAAGGGTCTGGCTATTCTAGTTACCCATTCCTCATGCTGTCTGATCCCTATCTTCCCAATGGACCTATGTCTTCACTGGTGAGTTTTCTCTAAATATTATCATTTTATGTATAAAGTATTAACATATTCCACATGCTGCTTACAATAGTGCATCAGCCCTAACGACTGCTGTTGTACAGACCTACCAAAAGAATAAAATCGGGCAATTTTGCAAGTGTATTTAAGGGGTTACCTAAATATGCACTGTAAAATTCAAACACCTTAGAAATATGGTATGGAGAATAAACAACAAAACTTGCGTAATGTCTTATTGTGAGAGAGGAACCATTGAAGTATAGAGGCTTCAATATCCCACGCGTGCACACAACACAACAGAAGATTGATAATATTTGTTCTCTGTAGCCATGCAGACCTATTCTTGTCTTACCGTTGAAGTTTGTGAAGACGTATTTTTAATTGTTTATATATATATTATTTATTTAATTACATTGTTTACATTTTTTTTTTTACCTAGAGATTTAATTTGTAAATTTATCTAGTAGATTGTGGAAACAGATGTATTTTAATGGAAGTGTAGTTTCATAACATGACATAACAACCCAGGGCCTAATTATTTAGTTGTTTATCTTTTTGTGCAGCAAAATATGATGCGGATGGGTTTTGGCAAAGAGTAGTTGTTGTTTTGGGTGTGTAACAAACAATGCAAAATTCTTAAAATTAAAACCATAGTGAGACTAAGAAAACAGGGCGTGGATATTTTGATTGCAATACGACCTCTATTCTGAAGTTTAGGCTATGTAATTAACCAACATCATAACACTATTCATGTTTGTATTACTGACATTTTTAAAAACATTTCAAAACTGTAACTACAATATGCTTTGTGAATTTGAACAGTCTGCCTTTCTTATGATTTGGCTGTAACTTAAACCATTTTGCTTGATTAACAATACATTTCATTTAATGTGCTATATGCACAATTTAAGTACTGTAATATATAAAAGTGGTACTTTACCAACCTTTAAAACATTAATCTCTGTATTGAAAAGCTAGCAATTTCTATAACTAACTTTATTCATAATGTGATCTGTTTTTCTGCACATACAACAGACATGTTTTTATTATCTGGGCTATTTGTATGAATTAACAATTCTATACTGTTTAACTGCTTTTGTAACAATCATGCCTCTGCGGAAATTGACATATATATTAATTTATATATTTGCTTAGGTTAATATATACATATATTTTCAAACACGTTACTTTTCTGTGGTGTTTATAATAGATATAATGGATTTAAGGTTTTATAGTATAATGTATTTGAAGGTGTTTTTCTGTAATGAGATAATGAAACGTACAGGCAATTCCGTTACAAAAGTCTGTATTAGTTTGTCACGTTAACTCTTATAATTCTAATTATACCATGTTTAGAACTTCTAAATTTGTTTGCTCTAAATAAAGATCAAAACATATTAAACCTATTGTTTACAATGGATGCATCATTGATAATGTAATAGTAAAGTTTTTCTCAGATGTGATATAACTTTGGTATTTTCTTTCTACTTGGTTTCCTGTTCTAGTATAACTAGATGTTTTTAATCTAGGGGGTCTATTCAGAAAAGGTCAAATTGTGCAGTTTTTTTTTTCTTTAACTTAATGACAGGTGAAAAGTACAATTTAAGAGCTGGCTATTCACTAATGATCTTTTGGATTTGTAAAAGTCAGGCTGGGCTATAAAAATCTGCAACTTGCTATACAAGTGCAGCAAGTCAGCTATTCACCAAACAACGCCTTATGACTAAGTTCTGAATATATACTGGGGATGGCTGGAGTTTTGTATTTACTCAAATTGTCAAGTCCTTTGGTGCTAGCCAGTCCTAAAAGTTTCTTTATGCTGCAAGCTTGGAGAGACCATGGCCCAGGGTTAAATTTTCATTCACCACTGACTAGTTGTCAAGTAAAAATTCTAAGCCCTGTTTATATGTAACCCAGTGACAAAAAACATTGACATAGCCAATATGAGGAGCTCCGGTTGTTATGGTACATGGACTGTGCATTGTGGGTAGGGGGGGAGAGGGAGGGGCAGGTTTATATCGGGTACTTCTGATGTTTTATTTTAAAAAGCAACTAGTTGAAATATTAAGCTGCCACGTCCTAAAACAAAAATAATGTATTAAATGTAGAAAAGAAAAGAACATTAAATTGTAAATGAGGAAAGAATTTGCAACTCCCCCCTCTTCCACGACATATGTTTGAAAGGCATCAAAACTCCCCTGGACAGCCCATTTTTGGCAATCTGAGGTTTAAAACATTCATCCACAATCTGTAATATTTTAATCAGTGCCAATGGATTATAATAAGACTATGAGCCATGGTATATACAGAGTATACTGCCCTGTCATCTAATACTTTTTGGCTAAGTAAGCAGGACTTTCACAATAACCAAGAAAGTGATTGCCACCCTTGTCATTCTCTAATCCCATGCAATTTAGGGCAAGTAGCTGCTCCCTGCTCTCTCCGTTGTTGCCTCTGATCTGAGGCTTTAATGTTAAGAATGAATGAATGTGTTCATTTCTTTTGTTATAAGTTATTTATATGCCAGGAAGGAACATTTACAGTCTCTATGCCAACTGTTGTCCTGATCCAAAGAGCAGAGAAAATTATGTGCATTACATGTTGCTTATAATGACCTTACTCCCCCCATATGGCACTACGGAGTAGCCTTTCTGTGATCAGGATAGAATCAAGTTGTCTTGTTTTGATGCTGGCTCAAAACTATCAATGTTTCTTCATGCTCTGCTATTGACCACTTTATGCTTAGTGATGGTCCTGGCATGGCATTCCTTATAGATCTCTGTGTAAACACGATTGCTGATGACTCTATGACCTAGAGCAAAGTGCATGTCAGGGAATGATGCACAGCCATAAGAAAGCATTGATACTATATGTCTGAAATTGCTGCCAAACATCAAAATTTGACATTTTAAAACTGAAAAGTCACAACTTTGGCCCAACAAAAAACCCATTAAATGTAAACCTGAGGAGTGAATCTGAACATGGGACATCTAACAGAACACAAATTCAGAAATATTGCTACCGTGGTAATAAATCCAATTATAAAATAACAAAAATGCAATTGTGTGACTGTATACGTCGAAAACAAATATATCACCTAACTTATTTATATTACCTAAAGTATTGAGTTAAAACACACCAGAACAAGGTTTTGTGATCTCAAGTTGGAGGGGAACAGGTTTAGAGGCCTTGTGCCTAGAAAGGGGTGCTTGATCCTTGAAATAGATTTGCTATCAAACTGGTGAAGAAAAAGATTGTAAGGGAATTAAAAATACCTGGGTGAGAATAGGCCATTAAGAACTAATTTAAGTTAAATATTCATGTGTAATATGGGTAGAGTTATTTCTTCCTTACCAAATAAGGAGTGATATATTTATATAGGTAAAATTGAACCCTAAGTCCTTTAAAATACATGTTTTCAATGATTTCCATCTTCAAGTACACCAATACATTTTATAAAGGCATATCAAAATGTAAAAAAACAACAACCTCGTCATTAAGGGTTAAAGAATAGTTTAATTAAAATTCAACATCTAACAAACATGAATTGACTGATAAAAACACGTCATTGAGTTCTTAGTTTGATATTTCACAAGTTGTATTTAGTGGATATAATATTAGATTAATTTTGTTTCTCAGCATAATTATATTGTTTATTGTATATCATTGTATTTTATTTTCATGTGGGTGCTATTTTTACATTAAATTCCTTGTGTGCACAAATTGTGCATGCAACTCCTAGTACTGCATCAGAATAAAATGATGCGTGTTTTGACGTATTTATCTGTTCCATGTTGTAGCAAATTATTTACTCTATAGAAAAAAGAATATCTTCATATGTCAAATAATTTTTAACATCAAACTATCTAGTTTTATTGTAAGGTTGTTGATATAAAACAATGTGCCTGTCTAATGTTATTAACTTGATTTATCATGCAGTTAATGTTTGACATTTACATGCCTACCAAAAATAAATCAATGTAAATTGAGCATCTAGCATTGTGAATGAGCATGTAATCTAAAACATTTACAACTTGTTCTTTGGGAGGTTGTCCAGCATGATCTGAATATATGTAATGTACAAAATTTACCAGAGTTTTACAGCTACATTTCCCGGCTGCTTCCCGATTTCAACGCTCAACACCATAAACTAACTTAGCTTTGGCATTTGGTGATATCCATAGCCATTCAGTGTCTGCTTTAGTTTGCTGAACATGTTTCTCCTGCATTTTCACAAACTTCGAATAGTCCTAAAATCCAACCCACCACCCTACATTTTTCTCTTGGATCCCAAGAACAGTTCTCAAAAATTGCAGTGCAAGCGTATAGACTGACATGCTCACACTATACAGGGCATTTCTGCCTATGCAGTATTGCTTACACAAATGGTAGCAGAGGTAATTATAAGTCTGTTGCACATGTGTACCAGACAGATATGCCCACTGTTAAGGAACAAATACATCACTTGCCAAGTATGATTTGGCTATCTTCTTTTTCTAAATTCTAGGACACGTTGTAGCAACAAAAGTTATTTATTAGTATATCAAAATTATACATACATATTAAAAAAATTCTGATATCTTATTTAATTGCCATATAAAAAAAAAAACATACAGGGACTGACTGTACTCACCAGGACCACTACATTAAGCTGTAGGTATTTTGGTGCCTATAGTGTCCCTTTAAAGCCAAATTGCAGAATCTGAAAAATGCTCCAAGTCAGCTATGCTTCCAGTTCAGATAGTCTAAAATTTTAAATGCTGTTTGGATACCTGACAATTCCCACTTTGGTAAATAACCCTGATAATATTGATTGCATTTTTGAATAATATTGTTCCAATCTGTGCATATTTATTGTGCTTGCTCCTTTAATCTGTCAAAAGGTGTTTTGTAAATATAAAAACGTGTTTTGTCTTTTTTTGGGCAGTTTTTAGAAACAATTACTGTCTTGACTTTCTAGTGTTTGTTTTCCTAGTTCTTGTTCTGACTTGTATATTCCCTTAAAATAGTACTTGAATTGACTTTTCAAGTCGAAGTTACCCCAAGTGTTGATACTTTTTCTAGAAATGTAATGGAAGTTCACCTTTTCTACAAAATATGCATTTTTCCCATACTACCACTGACAGTTACCTCAGTTTTTCATTGTCTAACCATAAATTGTATGGCTTGTGAGCTGGCCTCTTTCCTAGACACTATGGGCACTGTATGACCTCATAGTGTCTGCCAACCAGGACAGCCTGTACACTATTACCTGGCTGCTATGTGGACTTAGGATAAGAAACATCATCATCGCATTACCATGCTGTATGTTTTCCATGCTTAAATCTGTTCCTGAACAAAGTAATTTTGTGCAGACTGCTGAACCATAAGCCTGCCTCCTTAGGCCACACCCCTCATGAACAGAAATACTTCCTTATCAAATATAATCACACAGTCCCAGCACCAAAAACACTGAATGTTCTGCCACAACCTGGCTGCTGACAGTCAGATAATCTACAAACAGCTAGTGATATCCTTATTATACTTCTCCCTTGATCTTCTCTCCTTTTTAAAGGACCACTCTAGGCACCCAGACCACTTCAGCTTAATGAAGTGGTCTGGGTGCCAGGTCCAGCTAGCTTTTACCCTTTTTTTTATAAACATAGCAGTTTCAGAGAAACTGCTATGTTTATACTGAGGGTTAAGCCAGCCTCCAGAGCCTCTAGTGGCTGTCTCATTGACAGCCGCTAGAGGCGCTTGCGTGCTTCTCACTGTGAAAATCACAGTGAGAGCACGCAAGCGTCCATAGGAAAGCAATATGAATGCTTTCCTATGCGACCGGCTGAATGCGAGCGCGGCTCCTGCCGCGCATGAGCATTCAGCCGATGACATCGCGAGGAAGAAGAGGAGGAAGAGGAAAGCTCCCCGCCCGGCGCTGGAGAAAGAGGTAAGTTTAACCCCTTCCTCCCCCCAGAGCCCGGCGGGAGTGGGTCCCTGAGGGTGGGGGCACCCTCAGGGCACTCTAGTGCCAGGAAAACGAGTATGTTTTCCTGGCACTAGAGTGGTCCTTTAATGCAGGTTGCTTTGCTGTTCAGATCATTCAGTACTGTCCATAGCTGAGCTGCGTGCATACATTTTAATAATTACCTCTTTTTCTGGAGAAGTGGGTGTGGATAAAGAGAGGCTTGTGTTCAGCATTCTGCAAAACATAAAAAAAATGATCTTGATGCAAAAACAATTAAAGGGCACTATAGTCACCAAAACAACTTTAACTTAATGAAGCAGTTTTAGTGTATAGATCATGTCTATTAAGTTTCACTGCTCAAACTCTTAAATGAAAGAGAATTGAGCAGTGAAACCACAGATTATTATTATTATTATTATTATTATTATTATGATATGCATGACTTATACCCAAAACTGCTTCATGCAGCTAAGTTGCTTCATCATCAAGTTGTATTGGTGACTATAGTGTCTCTTTAAAGGGACACTGTAGGCACCCAGACCACTTCAGTTAATTGAAGTGGTCTGGGTGCTGTGACCTTTTTGCACCTAGTGCTGCAATGTAAAGCCCCTTTAACCCTTTCAACCCCGCAGGAGAGGGGGTGGGGTGTGAGGGAGTAGGGACCTATTAACCCTTTAGTGCCAGTAAACAGCTTTGTTTTCCTGTCACTATAGGATCCCTTTAAGATTGAGCATGCAAAAATACATCTATTAACGAGGCCAAATCATTATATTAAGTTGTGTCACTTCAATTCAACCTGTTGGGGAGAAGATATAGCGGGGAGCTGAGCTCTCTCCCACTTTTTTTTTTTTTTTAATGATCCAATTACAAGGAGGGAACTGGTAATTAGACAAATCTCAAATAAACAAATTCATTGGAAACCACAGAGACGGGACCAACTATTGAGAGTGCAGTAAGTGGACTCATTTTTCTTGCGCTTGCGGGGTGGGTAAGTTACCTAAACGGCTAAAGGTCACTGTAGTGTTAAGATTACACATTTGTATTCCTAACACTATTGTGTTCCTTTAGGCAAATAATTTCTCAGGAATGCTCAGTCTGGATCTCTCCAGTCATTAGCCTTGCTGCTTCTCCCATTATATTCTAACATTTTGCCAATAGCTGTTTCTAGTATTCCATCTGTTTGTCTGTTGATCTTCTGCATTACTGTTTTTAGGAAATCTAGTTTGTGTTTGTTTGGGGATATAAAATATCTTTCTGATAAATATATGCACTTAAAGAGAACTTGCCTTCAGCTGTTGTGTGTAGGCAGCTAGAATTAGTTTTATAATCCTATGTTAAAGGCAGATATCCATACAAGCACCCTTCAAACTGTTAAAGGGTCCTGTCACTTCAGATCCTCTTTTGTAGAAAATCAGATGATTAATTGCTTTTATATTTCATGTGTTCCACCTTTGAGGTGGTTTCATACTTTGGAGTTAAAACCTGTTTAAACATTAGTCTGTGTTAGTTATGTATGATTGAGTTTAGGCCTCAGGGAATTTTTGTCTTGTTGTAACCTATGCTTTCTTTGATAAATTTAAAAAGAGGAAAAGAAGGTTATAGAAGGAAACACATTTTCACATTCACCTGGGATTACATGTGGTTGATGATCTACAGTGCAATATTGAAAATATGTAATAAATGAATATTCTAGGCACCATATCATATCAATGAACTTGTAAATGGTGCCTGAAGACCTGGAGTCATCCCACGATATTAATAGTATCATTCTGGGTTGAACAGTGCACAAGAGTCCTATCATTCATTGTCAAGAAATGCTCAATAGCAAGACATGTTAGGGCACTGAAGTGGTTATGGTGCTTGAGTGACCCTTTAGGAAACAATAAGTTACAGATATGTAGTTGAATGGTAGTGAGTCTATCCTGAGCTTAGGGGTTCAGACCTAACCTGTTACAGCATTTGTCTCTTCTCCAAAGAGCACCCAAGGGAGCTAATAATCACCTGAATAGTAGTTCTTGAAATAAGTAATTCCATCAAGTAAAACACTTGATGGAATGTAAAGGAATCTTTCTAACTGTGGGGAGAACATTGTTTTACATACACCTGGAATGGAGTGATTGACTTAAAGGACCACTATAGAGAAACTGCTACTTAGTAACCAAACAAGTGTGTGGTCCTTTAAGTACATTAATACACTAAACTAATTATGTTAACTTAGAAAAAAAGGGTGCGTTGTGCCTTTAACCCCTTAAGGACCAAACTTCTGGAATAAAAGGGAATCATGACATGTCACACACGTCATGTGTCCTTAAAGGGTTAAGACAAAAATTGTGTAATATTTTTAAAGATCAAATGTAAAATATTTGTGCTTGTAGTAATTCACAATGTTAGTATTGTGGGTGTGGTATTTTCTAATACACACGTGAAATACACAAAAGTGCAAATGTGCTGATATCACTGATATCACAGTGCTTTAGTGCAACACAAAATACAAATAAAAAACCTAAATACAATACCCAGCTGTATATACCCTCGCTTGGGTTACTTCAGATCACTTGTGCATATGTATAAAAAGTAAACAGAAAAAATACATAGCGTGATACAGTAAAATACATTAGCATATGGAGACAATCTCTCTATGTGTACACTCACAAGTGATGAGCAGATAAGCCTGCTCCAACTGTATCCGCTTTGTATATCAAAAGATACGCAGGACGGCAGCAGCTTGAAAACGAAATAGACTTTAATATCTGCAAAATTCACAGTATAAAACGGTGTCACTTAGCTCCCTTGATCCTTCTTTGGACAAATGTTCGGTTTGGTTGCCGGCAAACACAATACCGCAGACACTTCCTGGAGGCGGGGCTTTAGTGACGTAACCACGGGACGTGCGTGATGACGCGTTTCGCCTCGGATTCGGCTTCCTCAGATCTCAGACATTGTTGCAATCGGTTAATTAGTGCCACACGACTCTGAGTGTGTGGTCTACCTGGGGAGCCCATATTCGTTTGGCGAACGGCCCGGATAGCCGCGTTTCGTCAAACGAAAGGTTTGCATGCTGGTAGCTTACGGCTGCCAGCATGCGAACGGCCATAATATAATACATACCCAACCAAGATACATAGTAACACATTCAGCCTACGGACAACCTTTATTTAATATAGTCCAGAAGTGGCTAGGTTTGCCACATACAGCATGTAATAAATTAATCACTAGACCTACTAAAGAACTTTGAAAATTATGTCTAAACTTATCTTAAGTAGGTAAGCTTTAATAATTGGCTTACTATAATCTTTTTATAGTGAATTGTATTGTGTCAGAAAACATGCTTTTCGGTAACTTACTGTCCTATGTTCTTTTTGTTTAGTTGTTTTTTTTTTTTTAATCTGATTGGGAATTATCTTCTGTAAACAATAACAAAATATGTGCACTAAGAATAACCCAAGAGAGTAATTTTAAGATGTTACAGAATTTTCATTTTTTTTTTTTTTTTATATATTGGGGTGCTACAAAGTAACAAACTATACAATTTGTCCCCTTACTTTATTCATACACGTCCCATAAACTTAATTCCTAGAGGTTCCGAAATAATCAGACACAGAATCAAAAATACAGGTTTTACAAAAAATATTGTGGGGAACCTGATGTATATCCTCAAAATGGCAGCAGAATGCAAACATGATTGTATGTGTTAATAATGCTCACAGGGTCTCCTCGTATCTTGGCTTCAATGCACTTACTCATGTCCTTGTTTCTTCCTTGGGCTACAAAACATTTAGACGGTAGGAGGAGGTTAATTTGTATTAAGCCAAAAGTACTGATTAGAGCCTTAGCATGTAGATTTGTGCTTGGGTTGTGTGAAATTTTTGTGGCCTCTTTTTCTCTACTTTAATTGCTTAGCAATGCAAAATATAGCAAACAGTGTGGGGGTGAAAGGGTTAATCTTACTCTTGGCATATAATGTTTGAGGATAAATAAAGATCTGGAGATGTGGCACACACAAAAGGAAAATTTGAGTGTTGAAAACCACAAAGTATATTTGAGTCATTTGAAAACAAAAACTTTCTAAATCCTGTTAACCAAGTATTTTTCCTTAACAAGGTTTACTACATTTATTTTAGGATTTTACTGAATAGATAAAGTAACACTAATTGAAGCAGATCTGTCACCTCAGAATTTGTTGTAGGCAGATTATATGTTTAAAAAAAATGTTTAAATATTTAATTGGAATTTCACAAAAATGCTATACTGACCACCTTGACCCATTTTTATACCTGCTTTCTGTCTTGTCAAACTGGATATAGCAACACAACAGGGACTCAGAGTCAATTGTGAAACTAAAGGCCACATGAAATGGTTTTATTTCAATCTGTGAAGCAAGATGAAGGCATGCATTAAACAAATGACATATTTCAGTGTAAATGTCCAGATTGTAAAGTGGTATTGGTTACACAGTTTTCATTAATCACATGTTACTATGTTAGTTTACTTACTTTGTGTGCCTATTTTAAAACCTCCATCGAAGTCTCTGAAATTGCTAACTCAAATGAGAGCAAAATGGGCTCCTCAAATATCTCTGGACCTGGGCCCTAAAATGCTAAGATATGCTGTGCAGTCTGTGTTCAGATATTCATAATGGACACAAATTTTGCTATGGATTCCTTTTTAGAACACATAACCCCAATTTAAATTATACTTTCTCTTTTAGGTTTGAAGTGTGTGTGTTTTTCTTAACAGTTTCTCTGTCAGATTTTGTTCTCATAGAAATGAGTTGTTCTTTGACTCTGAACCATATGAAACCCATTAACATCACTCTTGTAAAATCCACATCAGTTTACCACATAAAAGGGTGGATCCTAAAAATAGCCTTGCTCAGAGGATGCTGGGGTAGTCTCAATTTTACTGTTCGTGAAAAGAGTTTAGTCCTAGTCTTTGCCTATAATGAGACAACTCTTTGAACTCCATAAACCAAGTCTGAATTTGATATCTTCCTATCATTTATATCTGTGTTATCCATTGAGAAACAGTGCCTAATTACAAATTGACACAATTATTCATAGCTCATATAATCATCTCATGGTTTGTATGTGTCATTGGACTGTGTGCTGAAAAATGAAATGGCTTTTCACTTTTTTCCAGATAATGAGAATTCAATGAGCTTGGTTTTAATAGTGTACAGTCAAATTTGTGCTTTGCTTAGGTTATGGTAGAATAAGCTCCTTTGACCCTGCCACCCAATTTGTTTCCTATAGTTGTAGCAATTTGCAAAAACTATCTGAAAAAAAGTCAAGCTGGGTTTATAGGTGAGCCAGGATTAGCTGAGAATCTGAAAAGATTTCAGAATTGCAGCAAGGTACAGCACAGCATTGCGCGGGAGGACAGGGGAGCTGTTTCACTGATCCCTCCCCCGGCCTCCGGACACGGAAGCAGAGTAGGCGCCTGCCGTTTTGGGCAGGCAGGTGCCTACTCTGCATTGATGGCGAACCTGTGGCCGCGTGCCCACAGAGAGGGCCCGGCGTGCCACCTGTGGCACGCGAGCCATAGGTTCCCCATCACTGCTATAGGGTCAGGAATACATGTTTGTGTTCCTGACCCTATAGTGATCCTTTAAAAAACAGGGATTAACTAGAGGTTAAACCATAGTTTTGTCCATATAAAGCGGCAAGTTAATAGTACCTTCATTAGTTCTGGTAGGTAAATAGTGCACTGGAAAAGAATACCAGTGTACCCAGGTAGACAAGGGGTTAAACCATGGTCTAAGTGTTAAGTAACAGAGATTGACTAAAGGTTAAACCATAGTACTATCCAAGTCAAGCATGAATTAACATTGATTGTATAATAGAATACTATAATAATAGAATACTATAGTATATTCAGCTGCAACCTAAAATATAAAAAAGTATATATATATTTTTTTACAATGTACAGGAAAGTAGGTTGAGCATCAGACAGTAAAGTTTAGTAAAGCCTCTCTCCATGTTAAACTGACTGGATAGGTAGAGGGGTAAAAGAATAAAGTAGTGAAAAATAAAATAAAACTAGTGAGAGTGAAGCATGTCTATAAATCAGATAGATATCCTACAGTGCATAGTGATAAGTGCCCTAAACACACTCACAACAAAACGCCCGACGCGCATTTCGGTGCAGTACAATGTGCACCTTTGTCAGGGGGATGTCTGTAGGATGTCTATCTGATTTATAGTCATGTCTAAAAATAGTGTTTTAAAAACCACTGTTTTTTGGTTAAAGTAACCATTTAAAGGAACACTA
Source organism: Pelobates fuscus (assembly GCF_036172605.1). NCBI lineage: Eukaryota > Metazoa > Chordata > Amphibia > Anura > Pelobatidae > Pelobates > Pelobates fuscus. The sequence goes on along the minus strand of NC_086319.1, from coordinate 132,830,786 downwards.
TAGGGTCAGGAACATAAACATGTAGTCCTGACCCTATAGTGTTAAAACCACCATATAGGCCCCTGCCCATCTTGCCTCCCTAAATATAGTAAAATCTTACTTGTATTCAAGTCTGGAGCTGCTAGCTATGGCTCTGACCTGCCTCTGTCTGCTGACAACATCACAAGTGGTGGCCTGAGCCAATCACAATGCTTCCCCATAGGATTGGCTGACACTGTGAAGGAGGGCAGAGCCATCACAATTCAAACACAGCCCTGGCCAATCAGCATCTGCTCATATAGATTAATTGAATCAATGCATCTCTATGAGGAAAGTTCAGTGTCTGCATGCAGAGGGTGGAGACACTGAATGTTGTGATGCATTTTAGGCAGCAATGACCCAGGAAGGATCTCTAACAGCCATCTGAGGAGTGGCCAGTGAAGTTATCACTAGGCTGTAATGGAAACACTGCATGTTCTCTGAAAAGACAGTGTATACAGCAAAAAGCCTGAAGGGAATGATTCTACTCACCAGAACACATGCAATAAACTGTAGTTGTTCTGATAACTATAGTGTCCCTTTACGTTTAATGCAATGCTTTGTTTTCTTTTAAAAGTATATTAAGGAAACACAACATTTAAAAAAAATTAAAATTAAAAAATATATTCTTATATGCCTCCAAAGAAGATAACACGTGCATGACTTTCTGTTTGGCTGTTCAATCAGACTTTTCAATTAACTTTTTACAAGTCTTTAATAATAGTTACCTGCCTCTTGAGTTTAGTTCCACAGAGCTAAAGTACCAGGAAGTAATTGAGCAAGCTGTCTAATTGACAGTCACAGAGGTGTGACTTCATTTATAAAAGCACTGAAATTCAGTTCAGGCTCAGGCAAGTGGCACATTGAATTGCAGTAAAAGAAACAAACATTGTTACATTAGTACTGATTTACAGATGCAAAAGGAAGAGCTTACAACAGTGATTGACAAGGAGCCAAGAGAGAGATGCTTGGTTCCAACATTGAGTTAGATTCAGTAGTATTCATTTCTACAATTCATTTTCTTAACACCTGTGTGTTTCTCCAGTGTTTCTTATATTTTTGGTTGATTTGAATATGTTCTACTATAGGCTATTAACTGAAATTATCATTGCCACATTTTACAGTTTTAGAGATAATCCACAGGGTTGCTGATAGCATATGCCAAAAAAATATCATTCATAAATTGATGACACTTATTTCATATGATGTAGAGATCTAACCAACTTTTGCAATATGAAACCGCACATGTGTGTGGGTGTGCCCCTCTTTCCCTCCCGCTATCGGTTTTCACAGTGTACCTTTCTAATTGTTTTCTTTGTGCGATGATGAGTGCTGGCATCATACAACTATTTGTTGCTCTTTGATATACCTGCCTATGAAACATTTGTATGGTTTCTTTACCTACGGTGCCTGTTGAGTCCTTATTTCTGTGTTATTGTTTATAATACTTATCAATAAAACCTTTTTGTAGACCCTAATTCCATAATTATTGCACTCGCCAACCTGAAATTCTATTTATGTAGATCAATAAATGGATTACAGCATAAAACCCCATTCTATTGCTTTACCTGTGCAGTCAGATTGTTTGTTTTATAATAAACCAACATGAGGTTTGAATGTTGCAATCTTAATGATACATAATATAAATAAACACAAACAACTTATTTTATCAAATTGTTTATTTAATAACTTCAATAATACACTTTGGATTTCACAATTCCAATTAAACATCAACAACCATAATACTAGTAATAAAACCATAACTTTAAACCAAACCAATATATCAACCATAACCACTTTCCAAGGCTCCACCCCCAAAGCCAGGAGGCCATAAATATATCTTAAACAAAATACACCAAATCCACCCTCCTGTGATGACCAGGAGGACGACTTGTATCCCAGCGACCCTGAGGTTTTGGGCTACCAAACTCGGTGGCCCCCCAACGCCACGGCCATCTCCAACATAGATTGAATATCCATATTAAATATATCTGACAAATGAACTGCATCACTTCTGTAAATTCCAGCGAAACTGCCCTCAATCTCCCTATGTCTATATGAAATCATACACAAAGTTGGCAAAAAAAATTATAAAGCTCTATTCAATTTTCTCCGTACCCTTTCCAACGATTTTTAAAAAACGTACTTTCACCCAACATCTGGAAATATTTGCGTTATGAAAACCAAATCTTTTTTTTTAATCTCTTGCAGCAAATTAACAGATTTTATTGAACCAATATCGTTACCTTTCAAATGAACTATTACCATATATTGCTGTATTATCTCAAATAATTGAGACCACTTGGCCCCACAAATTCCTTTCCAAAAAACTTTAACAGCAGTCCTTTCCAATCCAAGATTTTCACCATATGTCCGCTCCTTTGTCCTCTTCTGGGCCTAAACTATAAATGAGTGACCAATTACCAAGTAGTAGCTGGCTTCTTATTTCCTAACAAAAGAAAATTATTAATATATATATACTGATATTCATAGTCCTCAATAAACTTTAATAACATTAAACAGATAAAACAAAAAGTTGTTTGTTCTTTTTAAAGTGAGGCCTATCGTATTATTGAAATCTATTAGACTCCCATCTTCCCAACCTTTGAATTATTCCATCACTTAAACCACACCTTGCTGCTTCTGTTGCAGCTCCAATTCTAAACGAATGAGATGAATATTGCTCATCTCCTAAATTTAACCTATCCATACATATCTTGAAGATCTTTGTAAATTGAAACTTAGTCAAAGGAATGGCGTCAAAATGCATAAAGAATGGACCTTCCACCCTCGATCTTACTGACAAATATTCTTCAGTCATTTTCACCGGACACAAAAGGGATCCTTGAATCTCCAGCAATGATAACCATCTGCCTTTGCCTTCTTCATCTGTTTTGGATTTGCTAATAAATACCATCACTTTCTTATCGCTAACTATAATATGCTCCCATTGCTAACCTGATAAACAAAATTTACTCCTAGCAACCAACTCACTAATTATTTAAACTGTGAAAAATGCTATTATAAACGAACATCTAAATAAAACTAACTCGTACGAAGAATAGCATACTTCTTCCAAAACTTCAAATAACTGTGAAAGAACTGGAAACGACATAGGTTTCCTTTTATCCCTAACTCTACTAGCTCTTCTATAGCCTCAAACTAACTGATTTACTATGAAATACTGTTTAATTTGCTTACAATCGCACAGTTTTCGAAAGAAATCCACCCCAGCTAAACTACAGGCTAACTTAGACTTAGAAAAACCTTTCTGCATTGAAACCAATGTAAATTGTATTGCACTTTCTTTATCCTCTCCAAACGGATCTTATCCATTTACATTATTAAAATTGAACCACTCATTCCATGCCCTAACATATGCACTCCAAATAGAGGCTGCTGCCAAATTCATCAGCATGACACTTAACTTTCCCTAATCAATTCCCAAAGGTCTCACGGAAAATGGATTCCTTCCGAAGCTGCTCTGTGCCATTTCCCGAAATTCCTGCAATTGTAATCGTGAAAGAGCATCAGCCAGCCTATTCATCCTGCCTGGTAAATGCCTCGCGTTCACTCAAATATTCAATTGTAAGCACCTTAACACCAAATGTCTAAGTAAATTGATAACCCTCTTACACCTAGACTGTAAATAATTAATTACCATCGCATGTGACAATCAGCCGCCTATTTTTCCATGCATCTCCCCATAAATATATTGCTGCTATAATTGGAAATAATTCCAACAAAGTTAGATTTTTGGTTAAGCGGTCCTATGCCCAAAGATCCGGCCATTCTTGTGCACAACATGTCCCACCCCAATATATGCCAAAACCAATAGCACCTAATGCATCTGTAAACAGCTCCAAACTATCAGATTCTATGAACTCCTTTCGCCACATTGATCTTCCATTACAAATGTTTGGAAAAACTTTCCATACTTTTATGTCATGCTTTAATTCCTTTGTTACTCTAATGTGTGCAAATGGGGACTTATCGTTAGGCATTGCCATACCCAACTTCATAGAGAAAGCTCTCCCCATTAGGATAACCCTTGATGCGAATGTCAACAGACCTAATAACGATTGTAGTATCTTTAAGGTCACCTTACACAAAAGGATCCCTTTTGTGTCCTTACAGCCCATTACCTGCTGGATCAGCGTCTTCATTTTCAGTATCTTATCCTCTGGCAACCTAAATTCCATTTTTGATGAATCAATAATTATACCAAGGAATTGAAAACAAAAAGTGGGTAAAACAGTTTTATCCTCTGCTAACAGAATACATAACCTGCAAGTCACTTTTTGGAATGTTTCTAACAAGTTCTTACAATTGTCACTATCCTCAGAGCCCACAAATAAAAAATCACCGAAATAATGCATTATTTGACTCCGACACAATTCATACTGAACAATCCATTCAATAAAAGTCGCAAATGACTCACAATAAGAACATGATAGAGCACAAACCATAGGCAAGCACTTATCAAAAAAATACTTTCCTTCAAATTGAAAACCTAGCGAATTTAAATATTCAGGATGAATCGTTAAGAGTCAAAAGGTAGCTTCTATATCTCCTTTTGCCATCAATGCACCCCTTCCACATTTTCTGACGAAGTTTAAAGCTTTATCAAAGGTTGATTAGGACACTGAACTTTTTTCTTTAAAAATCATTTCATTTAAAGATCCTCCCTTAGGGTATGATATATGAGTATTAACCTATATGACCCTGGTTCTTTCTTTAGCACAAAACCCAGAGGGGATAACCAAAGACTCTTAAACGGTGGAACATTGAAAGGGCCTTCAATCCTACCTAATTCTAACTATTTACAAATCTTTTTCAAAGCTAAACTTGGTAATTCTAAAACTGATTTTAAATTTTCAACCCAACAAAATTCAACAGAACTATATACTGGTAACCCGGAAACCATTTTCAAAGCCTTCTTTAATTAACTTGACCTTCTCCAGATTTGGATAAATTTATCTTTCCAGTTTCACTGGGGTATGAGCTTTTTTGAAAATGTACTACTTTGCTGATCTTTTGTAACAACGAATATTAGGGTGTCTACCTGAACAGTTAGTGCATTCGTTACGGAATCTGCAATTATGTAGCTACTTACATTGAAATTCATTATAAGCCCAGCAAAAAACATTTTTTCTGTGTAGCACTTGTACTGACCTGCTTATTAACATAAGTTGGCTGTCTCTGAAGCATCATGCTCACCCAAAGTCCAACATCTTTCATACCTCATTTAAGGTTGCTATAAACCGCTAATTTTTGTCAGAATTGTTCGTCGTAAAAAAAAACATGAAAACCCCCCAACATTTTTATATGCTTCCAATATAGCAATTCAGAATATTTGCTGTGGGCAACAATGACAAGATATCAATATAATCCCCTTTCCATATCCTATCTTTTATTGTTTTGCTTAAATGAAAACCCAAAGATGAGCTTTCACAGCCCAACTCTTCTTTCATGCATGTCTCTTCTTTCCTCAAAGAATGTGTCACTTTTGGATTAACTGCGACCACTTCTGTACCCTGCTCCCATACACTCGCTAATTTAGGTGTCTGCAATAATTTAGTGAGTTTTTCAAGTGAAGACACCACTTCACCTAAAACAGCATTATTCACAGTTGTTTGTAACTTACCCAGCTCATGACTGTGATCCATGATATCCTGAGCAGATTCGCCTTTTTTTCCAATAGCCTAGGTCAGGGATAGGCAACCTTCGGCTCTCCAGATGTTGTGGACTACATCCCCTATAATGCTCTTACACACATAATGCTGACAAAGCATCATGGGAAGTGTAGTCCAAAACATCTGCAGAGCCGAAGGTTGCCTACGCCTGGCCTAGGTCTATCCTCAGCGTCTTTATACTTCTTCTTTTGTTCGCATTTTCTGCTTTGTTTCCACATCCTCTTCTTGCTCTTTATTGGAGACGGTGAGAAAGTTTCCCTGGATCTTTATTCTCGCCTCACGAATCCTGCAGTGGTCGATCTCACCAGATTTTTCCGTTTGGACAGGACCTTTAATTGTCAAAAGGATAATATCCTGCTTCCTCCCCCATTACTAATAACACGGTATTTGAATAAATATTATTCCAGTTTCATGAAAAATGACTAAAATAGTCGCTCTGTAATGTTATTAGCTATGCCTCTTTTACCTCTTCATGCCACAAAGTTTTGCTACAGAGAAAAAAATAGAAAATTGCAACTTGGGTTATAGCGTGGTGTATTTCTTTTCCTGCTTTTTTCGTTTTTTTCCTCTCTCATTTTTTCTCTCCTTCACTTTATAAAAAATATTTCCTTCATTCTGTATACACTTTTCCTGAACTGCTCTTCTTTATGTCCGTTGATTTTGTACACTCTGCTTTGACTTTTTTTCACTTTCCATCTTCCTGTGTCACTTTCCCCTTAGTTACGATCTTAATGGTCATTGGCTCATGTGCTTTGCTTTCCTATACCATAAAAGGCAGATATTGTTACAGACCTCAGTTTTGACATCAACATTGCTTTCATAAGCAGTCTTTGATAAGTTAGACACATATTTGTTTTTTTTCTGCTATTGAACATAAATATTAAACTCCACATATTTCTTAAATATATTATTGCACAGTATGACAGAGCTCCTGTACTCCCACTGAGCACCTCCACCAGGTCAGCTTCCTGGTGACCTGCCGCAACCAGGGAATCTGGAAGCTTGACTGGGGTCGTGAGGACCTTTTTCACTGGACCAGGCTGCAGAACTTATTGCTCAGGAGACCTTCTTCCTCCCTCCCCCCCCCCCCCCCCCACACACACAAGTCTTAATGTAGGGGGTAAAATGGCCTTTACAGCACAGCACACTGCTCTTTATATGTAGCATCGTTGACTCTGTATGGACTCTGAGGGTTATCCATACAACACAATGTACTGTACAAATGTCCCTCCCTGGCACCACTCTGTTTTAATGAATTTAATTACATTATCCAAGTTAGCACAATCGGCTCCCTGCTGTGCCCTTACATTCCTACAGGCACCGAACACAAGATGTCTGCCATAACCCCTTTTCCTGGACTCGTTACTGAGTGCCCTCGCTGTTCTAATAGTGCTCTCATCTGAGAACCCGCACCAGAGTAACAGTGCGTTAACATTTACCAGGTCATAGCTGGTGAGGAGTTCCAGACGTGCAACCGCTTAGTCCTGGTCTCACAAAAGGTGTTCATTGATCCCTGGGGAAGGGGGCACATTCAAGTCTCAGGTATCCCCCAATTCCTCTTTACTTGCTCAACTTCCCCTCCAAATAGTTCTCTATTAGGAGGTCGGGGGGATCAAGCGATACCCACTTAAAGATTTACCAGACATTGGCGCAATCCCAATCCAATGAATGTTTCAGGGTATCTCCCAGTCAGGTGTTTGAGGTGTAAAACAAGCCCAGTCGAACCCCAGGGGACATCAAGACCAGCTGGGAAGCAAAGTAAGCGTCCAGGGTCCCCATACATATTCGCACAGTGACAATAGCCCGTTTTAGGCCTCTCCAAAAGTCTTTGCCACAGGAGCTTCTGACATACACAGTTACTGTTTAAAGGAACACTAAGGCATAATACAAACCTGTATTCCTGATAATTTAGTGTCCCTGTCCCTAAAATAAAAATGAAGAAAATAAAGGTTTTACTTGTCTTTTTTTGCAGCGCCAAGGCTCCTTTGGCGCTGCTTACATCTCTGCCTCCCACAATGTCACGAAAAGGCATGACCTCCTCCTTAGCTGGTCCATTCCAATGCTCCTCATAGAGCAGCACTGGGGACCTGATGCGCATGTGCAGGGAGCACTGTGCACGCGTCCAAACCTCTCCATGAGAAAGCATTGACTCAATGTTTTCCTAGCGAGTTCGCATCATATCGTCAGTGCCATGAAAGTGCCTCTAGTGGCAGCCACTACAGGTGGACTTCACCCTGCAATATAATCATTGCAGATTATAAAACACTGCAATGTTTTACATTGGAGAGTTAAAAGTAATGGACTACTTAATTGAGATGAAGTGGCCTGGGTGACTTTGTGAATTAACTTTGTGATTAACGTTGTATCACAATTTCAGAAATATACTGGAATACATTTGTAAAGAAAATGTTCTTTTGTTGTTTGTTTGTTTTGTTTTTACAAATCAACAAACTGTTATTTGGTCAGGGGTAGCAATAAAACCTTTTAAAACTTGATATTTGCAGTTAGTGTGTTTTTTGTGTGCATTTGGTGTGTGTGCTTTATACATATTTATGTGAAAAAAGAGGTTGAATGTGTTTTTCACGGCAGGTTTCCATTAGCTGGTTTGCCACAGAAATGTCCCACTAAATTGCTGTTCAGATTTGGGACCATTTTGAGATACATTATTCTTTAAATAAATCTCAGCTGTGCACTGTGTGATTTTGTATAAGCAATAAAGTACCCTGTGGTATAATTTCCATTGGGTTCTCAGTGGGGAACCTGAATTTAGAAAGGAAAGGAACATATTATGTTTGATGCTACTTTTGTGCTTATGTTCCCATTCAAGTCTTGTGTGTTAAGCTAGTTCTGCCTGAGAAATATTCTGGCGTTACATAGTTACATAGTTACATAGTTAGATAGCTGAAAAGAGACTTGCGTCCATCAAGTTCAGCCTTCCTCACACCTGTTTTTTGCTGTTGATCCAAAAGGCAAAAAAAAACAAAAAACTAAAAAAAACCCAGTTTGAAGCACAATTTTGCAACAGCGTTCTTTATACACTATGAGAAGCTGGTCACCAAGTAACATGAACCAAGATGGATTCTGAGCTGTAAATGAGGAGGAAGTAGACCATTTCTGACCATGTAATTTAATTGCATTTATAAACACATGAATGTTGTCCTCCTTACAATGTTACAAATGGTTCAAGCTAACTCAAACCAAGCAAAAATATCATAGTTGTGATAATTGTAACTTCCATGAGTTAGTGGTAATAAGGATCATGATCAAACATATATAGAATCAAAAGTATATACTTAATCAAATGTTTCAGAAGCCTGTCAGATGCACTTCCCTGTCTTCAGGACACAATCCAAATAAATACTGTCACTCAACACTTAAATATCTTACTGTAATAATTACTGCTGAACCAAATTCAGTTAAAGGGACTCTCTCCATAGCCCAAATACAAAATGAGTCACTGTTTAGTAAATATATCCCCAATGAAAACATCCATGTGTTTAATTTATGTATATATATATTTTTAATGGCGGTATACAGATGGTATAGACAGAGGTATAGACAGTTATCTTGCCTGAAGCCTTTGCAATCCCTCCCTGTTTAACCCAGCTCAGACTTTCTGTGGCTGCTTAAGTACAAATGTCCTCGTGCAACTCAATTAGAAGTCTTTGGAAGGCAGGCGCTACGGGCAAGTTACTCCCTCTTGAATTTAGCTCCACCAAGCTAAGCAAACAGGAAGTAACAGGACCGGTTGTTTGATTGACTGCCAATTTCTATTGAAGTTTGCACTTTTGCCAAATAAAAAAGTATACACTCTTTACACATAAAACACTTTAGCACTTTAGCAAGACCAAGATTCTTTATAATTTCCCTCAAAATTCTTTGCATTTTTATTTGAATGGTAATAAAAACAGTTTAATACAAAATAATGCTGCAATACCGATTAATTATAGACTGGATTTTCCACTAAAGGTTAAATTCATAGTATTTATACTGATACTTTATTGATCTTGATACTTTTAGAGAGAGATATTGATACTTTAGAGAGAGTTCAGAGAAGGGCTATGCAGGATAAAACTTACAAGGAAAGGTTAAAAGATCTTAACATTATAGCTTGGAGGAAAGTCAAGACATGGGGGATATGATAGAAACATTTAAATACATAAAGGGAATCAACACAGTAAAGGAGGAGACTATATTTAAAAAAAGAAAAACGACCACAACAAGAGGACATAGTCTTAACTTAGAGGGGCAAAGGTTTAAAAATATCAGGAAGTATTACTTTACTGAGCGGGTATGCATGGAATTGCCTTTCAGCTGAAGTGGTAGAGAATAACACAGTGAAGGAGTTTAACCCCTTAAGGACACATGACATGTGTGACATGTCATGATTCCCTTTTATTCCAGATGCTTGGTCCTTAAAGGGTTAAGCATGCGTGCAGGGCGCCATCAGGGGGTGACAACCATGACGGTTGTCACGGGCCCGGCGGCCCTGGGGGGCCCGGACTGCTCTGGCAGTCCTGGGCCCCACTTTCCCTCCCTGCACACATAGATAGCGAATATCGCGATCTATGTGTGCAGCCGCGGGCCCCCCGGCTTCCCTGTTACCGCAGAGGGGGCCCAGGCAGCACACAGACTCTTCTCCTCTCGTTTCTGCTAATAACTCTCGCGAGACCCGGTTGCCATGGCAACGCTCCGCGGGTCTCGCGAGAGTTATTGGAGGAGAGAGAAGAGGAGAAGCTGTGTGCTGCCTGGGCCCCCTCTGCGGTAACAGGGAAGCTGGGGGGCCCCACCATGCCACCGGACCACCAGGGATGGAAACTCCCCCCTCCCTAGACACAGGTAAGCAGGGAGGGGGGAGAAACAATTTAAATAAATGTAATTTTTTTTTTTTATTATGTTAAAATGCCCCTCCTCCCCCTCACCCCAGATTGCAAATTTACACACATACACTGACACAACACACACACTGCATACACTGACACAACACACATACACTGACACAACACACACACACTGCATACACTGACACAACACATACACTGACACAACACACACACTGCATACACTGACACAACACACACACTGCATACACTGACACAACACACACACACACTGCATACACTGACACAACACATACACTGACACAACACACACACTGCATACACTGACACAACACACACACACTGCATACACTGACACAACACATACACTGACACAACACACACACTGCATACACTGACACAACACACACACACACACTACATACACTGACACAACACACACACTGCATACACTGACACAACACACACACACACTACATACACTGACACAACACACACACACTGCATACACTGACACAACACACACTGCATACACTGACACAACACACACACTGCATACACTGACACAACACACACACTGCATACACTGACACTGCATACACTGACACAACACACTCTGCATACACTGACACAACACACACACACACTACATACACTGACACAACACACACACTGCATACATTGACACAACACACACACTGCATACACTGACACAACACATACAAAAAATAGGGGGAAGGGCTGCGCCACAAAACGTCAGTTTATAAAATAGTCCAAATAAAAAAAGAGAAAGAAAGTCTTATCTGGAACAAGTCCAATAGGGGATGTAGGATCTATGGATGTTGGTCCGGAGCGGATATCCTCTTTCTCCTCTTTCTCCTCCTTCTTAAGGATTCACTCAGATATAGGAAAAAATAGAGAGAAAAAATAGTGCAATATGTCTGATAAAAAGATACAACAGTCTAAAAGCTGGTATAAAACTCACATGTGGAGGAGCTATAACTTGCTCTAGTATGAAAGGCGTGCAGCGGTATAATCCCCGCTTATGGGATATATGGAAGGTTCCTCCGTCAGTGGTCAAATATATAGAAAAGAAAGGAGACAACAAATAGTGCTCACTGGGTAAAATTCACGGTTAAAAGGGAAATAAAAATAATACTCACAAGGATGGAGCAGACCAACTGCTCCTTGATGATAGCGTTGGTGGTATTATCCCCACCTAGGGATTGCTTGTGGTCCAAAATGATGCCAGGTAGTAAACAGGTATAAAAACAGTGCTCAGTGTATTAAATAGATAGATGGTACTAGTAAAAAAAAGTGACCAAATAATCTTTAATATAATAAAATACACAGTAAAAGTCCACATACGCGTTTCGCCAATACGGCTTTATCAATATGGAAAAAGCATTTTCCATATTGATAAAGCCGTATTGGCGAAACGCGTATGTGGACTTTTACTGTGTAAAACTGTAACTGACTTTCTAATTTTTTTGAATAGTTTCTTTTTTCTCACATTTGAATGCGGTGATTATAGTTAATTACATAAGTACTTGAAAATGTTGCACTCCTCTAAACACCCACTAATTAACTTTGGGAAAATGACAAGACAATTTAAAATGGAAGAACACATGGGTTTATTTGTAAATGAATGGGCATTTATTCAAGTATCCTGCAATTTTCCAATTGATTTCTGGGTTGACATACTATAATTGTATCATTTATTGTGGCTACAGTACTTTGAAGATTTCAGTTTAGAAGATAATTGATGCCAGCCACTTTGGGATACACCCGTAAATGAGACATGGTCATACTGAGGATGTCATCCAACTTTTTCATAACCATAGTGTTCTAGTTATGGTTACCAAGTTGGCAAAATCTACGAAGCAAAATAAAAAAATACTTCTAACTGTCATCTTTTAATGACACAACAGAATTGTCAGCAAATAAAATAGAAAAACAAATAGTAATGTGATGATGCCTCAATATATATATATGGCTTTATAAAGCAGGTGTGTGTGATGTCTGCCTCTCTCTATGTCACTCACCTATATATATTGCTCTTCATGTCATCCTTCTTGTTTCTCCCTTTCTCCATTAACATTAACCCTCAGTACTAGTGTTACTCCTCTTGGCATGCGGCTTTCAACATCTCCTATCCGTGACCATTTACCTTACCAGTCTTCCTCTCTTTATCCACATTCAACACTTTTATATGTTCTTTGTTTGTTTGTTTGTTTGTTGTTGTTGTTTTTGTGGTTGTGGGGGGGTTCCTCACTTTAATTGCCACCTGCTTCTCTCCATCTTCCTATAGCCCATCACACATAATCCCCGCCCACATGTGCAACTCACATTCAATTACAGTAAAGGTGGTTAAGAATAAGAGATGATATATTGAAAGGGAACTAAAGTAATCAAGAGAAAGAAAAATAGATGGCAAAGGGACTGGTAGCATAGTTACACTAAGAGATTGTGAGACTAAAATCTAGGAAAGAAATTGAGGATCAAGAGAGGTTTCAAAAAGGTGGGAAAGAGGAACAAAAGAGTGAAATTGGGTTAGGAGTACGCAAAAAAAAACAACAACAGAGGAGCAAGCGAGTGGGCTTTTATTTAAGATGGTACAAATCTTAGAACCAACCTTGGTTATGGATAACTGATTTAAAAGTCCAAAAACCAAGGCAGGCTAATTTGTTCTGACTTTGGGTTCCTCTGAACAGTCAGGATAAAGACTGCCAGAATGAAATATGAGATGTAATCTTATCGTATATAATCTGTTTAAAACAATTAAGTATTCCTCATCTGAAAGGAAGAATAGAGTGCCATAGGCTTCTGCATTAACTTAGAATAAACTTTGCGAACTGAAAAAAAGCTTTTTGAAAAGGCATACTTAAAGTTCTGAAAATATAATTCAAATAATCTGGCAAATGAGATTGCTCTGTTTATCTTGGAACATTTACTTACACAAAAGTCTTCAGGAAATAATTTATTACTTGCTGTTAACAACCAGCGTGGCACTTAATTGCTGCCTGAAGTAAAGCTTATATCAAATCCAATGAAGATTTAAAGCGGAAAGACTGTAATCCCTTTTTTTTTTTTTTTTAAACATACTAAATGATTTGCATGTAAATCATCCTAACAGTTGTACTTTTACCACTGCTTCCTTTCTGGTTGAGGCAGAAGGTTTTGATAAATCAAGAGTTTGGCCTTCCTGTATAATTAAGGAGCTTGCTAAATGGCACCAAACAACCCCCCCCCCCCCCCCAATGCTTGGTTTTTGTAGGAACATAACGCCACAACTGGGTTCTGGGGGCCATAAAACCAAAGGTTGAATGGTTTATGAATCTCTCCAGGAAATAAGATTGTTTACCCAAATACATGCTTCTGCGCTCGGTGTATTTTACGTTATAGTAATTTTTAGAATTTGGGTTAAAGTTAGGGTTTATATATATATATATATATTTTTTAAACATGGTAGCACTAGCACATAAATACATACACTGTCGGGTGCAGCTGCTATTTGTGGCTAAAGATCCTAATTGAGTACCTCTCAGCCGGGAGAGCTGATATGTGTTTTATCCTCTCCTACACTTGCAGCCTATCATGAATACAGTCTTCATGTGGCTGTTGGAAAGTTGGTGATACCAATAGACATAGTTGCTATGGAGGTAAGAGGTTTGTTTTGTTTCTTTTTACACAATAAATGCTGTAATAGGTTTTATGTGTTACTTTAAAGTTTTTAGTTTACTTTAAAATCCATATATTGTTCTTGTATATTCCTGAACTATATATATTGCAAACCATACTTCATAATTTGCAAGTAAATTCACTGAACTGAAAAGTGTGGTGAATTCATCAGGGATTTAAAAAAAAAAAATAGACTGAAATATGCAGATTGGAGAGGCTTCCATTTTGGCTATTATGGCTTAAAATCAAGAGTAACCAAAGACTTTCTAAGAAATAATCCCATCGCTGTCATCCTAAAAAAAAAGCCTTTAAAATATATCCTGAAGACCAATCTGTAGCTTTTAAAATCTAGACAGTGTACCCCCTGATTAAAAAGTTTTGGAAGACATGGGTCCTCTAGAAGAATGAGTTTTAAATGTATAATGTAACTGCTAATTATGTAGTGATCCGATCCCAATATGATATAAGTAATTGAGAATAATTCGGGGGGGGGGCCTTACCGCTGAGCCGAGAGGTCGCAAAAAATAGGTGCTCCAGCTCCTACGGGCAAATCTCTGGTGCTATGTGCCCACACAGTACATTAATCTCCTCAAACAAACACTTTACAGAATGGCGACAACGAGGGCTACCCGTGGAAACCAAGCATGTAGCACAATAAGCCGGACCCACCGAACTGCTCCTCAAGGCCTACCAGCATGATCGGCGCAAGGGAGGTGGCCGTTCCCCTGTCGCCTTCAATGGCTTTAAACCTGATAGAGGGCCCTCGTCCCCCCCCCTATGGACCGGTGGGGGTCACCCCGGTTCCAGGTGGGCCCCCTGGAGCCTGGGGCGGCAGCCTTAACACAGGCAAGCTGACTCCAGTATGGCGGAGAACCCAAGCGGGCTACTTAAGACCACACAGGAAACAGACATCCTGGTGCGGCTAGAGGCCATATTTGCAGCATTCAGGGAGAAACTAAATGATCGACTGAGCACTACACACGCTCCGGTCGCAAAATCGCCTATGGCACCACCTTACCGCTCCTGCCCGGCCGGCTTGCCCACCCAGATTAAGCGCACCAAAACATGGCGCCGAAAACAACATTGTCTCCCGCCAGCAAAGACACACAAGCAGCGACGGCCACCAGCAGTTACTACTCTGCACAAGACGAAGCCAGCCTCACCCACACATGCAACCAAAGAGCAGCTAACTATGAGAACCAGCACACACCTACTCCACTACCCGAGAAGGGGCCGCACAGCTTTGGCAAGCATCCAGGAGAGACCCGAAAGCTGCCAACACCCAAGCAGATGGAGGAGCATGCCTAAGGGACACTCGGGCCACACAGCTGAGAAGGGTGAGCCCTTTTTTGGGACATATAGCTGGACAGACACTCCTGAAGGCATAGGTTAAAGGGGACTCCTTGGGACATGAGGCCTGGGACACGCAACCTCCCGAAACGCCACATTAGCCTTCCCTCCTACCCGGGACTTACACAGCCTTATGGTGGCCGAACAATCTCTCTCACACACAGAGTTAACCCCTTGCTTCCCCAAATGGCTCCATCTGGCTGACCCCCACACAAGACCAAGCTTAGGCCACCGAGGGGACTGTGGCAACCGACGGGGAAAAGGCACTTGAATTATCAAAGTTGATGGTTATATGAATGTTATTTCTCACTAATCTTCCACTTGTATATAGGTGAATGTGACATGCCAGTATGCTAAACATGTAACTACTCACCAACTCTCTCTATGTACATATAGCCTGGTTTTCCGCCCCAAACACGATTAATCCGTGACATCGCACATATACTCTGACCGCCTGTCAAAACCTCCTCGAGACAGATTACCCTAATCACGCTATTACAGCATATTAACACACCTGGTCAGATCAGACACCCTACTCCTTTTACTAATCCCGACCACAATTGTCCTAACACGGAGGCCACACATGTTTTATTAAGGGGTGAATCTCACTCCTCAGGCACCCTGGGTTCCTAATATTTCTCTGTAACCCACACAGCCTAGCTTGTCTCATAGCAATACAGCTAATTAGTCTTGGTTAACATACAGCCTACACAACACATGATAGATGGCCGAAAGAGACTAGCCACGTCCCCACTCTTATCACACCACAAGCCAAGCTACTGTTCCTAAAATGTTTATCTTGTTGTACTGAAGCTTAATTATTCTCGTTTACTAATATACTCAAAAAAAGTTTTATCAATGCCATGTGATTGTCAATGAATTTAAACCTGGTGGCACCAGCTGTTGTGGCAGTGCACATCCCCTTGTTACTTATCTGCACAAATAAAATAAAGAATTCCAAAGATCTATTAGAGGGTTTTAAATTCTTTAGATTACACAAAGATTGGGTGGCATTAAAAAAGAATACAAAATTGACTTGGTATTAGTTTTAGTACATCTATGAATATTAAAAAGCAGACATTGAGGGGCATATATTCTGTGGGCTAAACGTAAAGCCTTATCATCAGATCTTTGTTTAAAAGAAGTCAAACCAAGCAGAGTTGTTAATTTAAGCAATAATATTTTTTAATTTTACAACCGTATTATCACTCCATTAAAGGAACACTATAGTCACCTAAATTACTTCAGCTAAATAAAGCAGTTTTAGTGTATTGATCATTCCCCATGCAATTTCACTGTTCAAATCACTGCTTCAATGTCATTTAGGAGTTAAATCACTTTTTCTGTTTATGCAGCCCTAGCCACACCTCCCCTGGCTATGATTAATCACATACAGGAGGCTCTTGCAGGGTCTAGAAAGCTATTAACATAGCAGGGGATAAGACAATCTTAATTAAACAGAACTTGCAATAAAGAAAGCCTAAATAGGGCTCTCTTTACAGGAGGTGTTTATGGAAGGCTGTGCAAGTCACATGCAGGGAGGTGTGACTAGGGTTCACAAACAAAGGGATTTAACGCCTAAATGGCAGAGGATTGAGCAGTGAGGCTGCAGGGGCATGTTCTATACACCAAAACTGCTTCATTAAGCTAAAGTTGTTCAGGTGACTATAGTGTCCCTTTAAGTGAATAATTGTGAGTACCAAATTAAAGGGACACTAAAGTCACCCAGAATACTTCATGTTAATGTGGGCGAGTTTGACACTCAGTTTTCTTTGCAAGGAAGGGGAAAAAAATGAATGCTTATCTGTATGGTACTTCAATGCATGTTGGGCTTGTTGCCCTCTAGCTCTCCATGGACGATCTTTTGGTGGGAAGAATGGAGTCTCTGGTTGCTGGAAAGATCAATTGTCCTTCACCAGAGGGAATTAACGTTTGGGTTGGTGCTGATGGTGGTATAATCAGCCGGGAAGATGGCCTCTACCTTTCACAGCCTTCCCACTTTAAAGGGATTCTATAGTGCCAGTAAAACAAAGCCATTTTCCTGGCACGATAGGGTTTATAGGTCCACCCCTCCCTCAGGGTTAAAACCCCTTCAGCCACTTATCTGTTTTCACCGACGATGTCCCTCGTTGCTGGCCAGGCTCAGCCCATGCTCCTTCCCCGCCGACGTCCTAATGCGCGTCAATGGCCGCGTGTCCGCATTAGACCGTATCCAGCATTTCTTGAAGCCCTCTAGTGGCTGTCTGTTACACAGCCACAGAGGGCAGACTTGGAGCTGCAACGTAAACATTGCAGTTTCTCTGGAGCTGCAATGTTTAACATTGGAGCACTAAGTGCAAAAGGGTCACATCACCCAGACTACTTCAATTAGCTGAAGTGGTCTGGGTGCCTACAGTGTCCCTTTAAGTGATGATTAATCGTTGTCTAAGGATAAAAAAAAAAAAAAAAACACTTACATATAATCTCTTATTTACCTCTTTATTAAAATCATTATCATACAAAAGTTAAGGTCAGATTCAGAAGTGGATAAGCAAGCTTATTGAGGATCTATTCTCATATTCTCATAAGAATGACCCAATGTCTTTCACTTGCTAATGCATAATAAGCATTTCTGAGTAGCCGTATCACTCTCCATCTCCAACTGGAACTGGAGTATTGGATTTATTAAAGGACTACTATAGTGCCAGGAAAACATACTCGTTTTCCTGGCACTATAGTGCCCTGAGGGTGCCCCCATTCTTCCCGTGGCGCTGAAGGGGGAGGAAGGGGTTAATCCCTTACCTTTTTTCCAGCGCCGGGCTCCCTTGGCGCTGGGACTCTCCTCCCTCTTCTGATGTCATCTGCTGAATGCGCATGCGCGGCAAGAGCTGCGCGCGCATTCAGCCAGTCCAAAGGAAAGCATTCTCAATGAAAATCACAGTGAGAAGCGCGGAAGCGCCTCTAGCGGCTGTCAGTGAGACAGCCACTAGAGGCTGGATTAACCCATATGTAAACAGCAGTTTCTCTGAAACTGCTATGTTTACAGCAGAAAGGGTTAATCCTAGATGGATCTGTCACCCAGACCACTTCATTAAGCTGAAGTGGTCTGGGTGCCTATAGTGGTCCTTTAACATAATTCAAACATTTTTGTTAAAAGGCCAGTCATATGAAGGAGTTTATCCTTTTCCAATTTTAAAGATCTCCCTAGACCCTTATGTGGATCATTTACAGATTTAGAAAGAAATTGAACCAATCTGGAATCCACTGAGCGTGTCATTATATTTTATGGGAAATATGGGTCTGGGACATTCAGTCCTTATCTCATCTCATTTCTTGCTAGTTTATCTCATGGCTTTCTTAACCAATTTGCAATGTACTTGGCCACATGTAGTATAGGGGCCTACTTGCCTGAGGTAAGGTGTCTTATATGGTCAGGATCAAAGAAGGGTTTTCATATATGATTTAGAATATTCATGTATTTTTCTTCTGCCTGAATCTTACTATTGGAATTTTCAGAGGATGAAAGAAATTCATCACTAAAAATGGAACCTGACTCTTCCTTATCCAAGAAAGCATCACAAGAAGACGTTTTGAAGGAATCAAGGTTTACTCTTCTTACGGCTTGCCGATCCTGTTGTTTTTTTTTCTTCTTGTGCTGAGGATCATTGATGTGACTGAATGGCACACTTGTCAGAATTGAGGATACTATGCTTAGAATCACAAGGTTCTTGGTCCTTGTGGTTATGGATGTAACACTTGTTCTGCTGAAGTGTCAGAAGGACCAAAACAATGATTAATTTTCTGGTTGACCTTCCCAGAATGTTTCAGTTTTCTAGCAAATGATGCTCTGACTCTCCTGCAAGCCAGAATTGATCAGATGGAGTAAAGGAGGCACGGGTTTGAAAACTGACAGAAGTAGACTAATAGCTATGGCTCGGTATCCAAGGTGTCCAATATATTTTGGAGATGGTCTTATAATAAAATCACAGCCAGGATTAACTTCATTCGGGCATTATCAGTCTTCTTGGAAAAAATAGTGTCAGAAAATGTAAAAGTGTAAAAATTAAATAATAAACTGTATGAGGAAAATTAACAAATAAAAAGGGTGTACTGTTACTTAAAAAGTGACAGAAGAAAATAACAGGATCCTGGTAAGAATTTAAATAAAGATCATATAACATTGCATATCATGACACAGGAGGGGCCCTACTTACCTTTTTGCAATTTTTTTGTATTTATTTGTTTAGCTATTTTTCTGTTTTTGAGTAGGAAAGATAAGTTAAATGCATAATAGAAACTTCTGCCTGACATAAAATTTGCAGTTGCCTTCATAAAGTATCCGTAATTCTTAGTTTAGTTAGTAGGCACCAGTCTACTTTGAGCCACGTGAAATTTTGTTTGTATGCAGAATATCGCTTTTCAAGTTTTGCTTAGTACTTTGTACAAACTTTATTTCGAGAGTATCTATAGTTAATTCTTGCCAAAATTACTGCTTTTAGATTAAGAAATTCCAAAGCCTCCCAACTGCAGTCAATTTCCTTAACTAGCATTTAGATATTTTTATAATGAAATGAAAACCTATAATTGTATGCATTCCTGGTGCTTCTCAGAAACAAAAAAATCTTTCACATTCTGTGCACTCTGAAATGATGAACCCTTTATTGGTCTGTTTACAATTTAAATTGGGAATTGTGGAAAATGGGACAAGTTTAAAGAAAATCTAGCTGAGCTTGAAAAATAGATGAACGGGGTGAAGATTTTTTTTTTTTTTTTTGCTTTCAGATAACAGCGCTGCTGAAATTGTCTGGTTTTGTTTAATTAATAAATTACATATCTAGCAGCCTAAGAACCAGGTGTATCTGTTCAGTCAGAACAGGTCACCTAAAATGGCCACCAACCATTCAGAGTCAGAGAGGGTTGGTTAACCTTGGATGACTCTTGACATAAAGTCCTGGGCTTGTTAAACTGCTTGCTCTACATGCATCAAGCTGGGGTCTGTGATGGCGGTCATTGTCTCTGCATTCCTTATATCAGCACCTCATGAATGGGTGTAGTTTGAGGAGGTACTTTCCAGGAGGGTGTTCATCTGTGCCTCCTATTTTATGTTTTCTTATGTGCCTTGGTGGAGATTTTTCTAGCATTTTGTTTTGTGCCTCCTTTGCAGGCTAAATGTGCAGTCTACTATATGTATGCTATTATGACAGATATTTATTTTTCTAGTTTTCGATGCTACACCTATTTGATATCATGATTGATATTGTTTATGTTTCTGTTAATTTGTCAGTATTTATTAAAACAGATATTTAAACATATAAATTGGGGCGGGGCCTGACTCTCAAGCAGGCCAGACGTGTTTGCTTGGAGCTCCTGCAAAGAAAAGCGTGAAATAACTATAAAACCCTGCAAAAAGCTTGAAACCAAGCACAGACTACTGGCAACCAAGAGGAGACATTAAGCAGCCCAAATATCTCCGCAGGAACCAGCATAGTCGCTAATCTGACTTACCTAACAGGGCAGCAGGCCTCCGGCCTAGGAGAGGCGGCCGATCTCCAGCCGGGTACCGAACACCCTGAATAGACCTCCTTGGCGCCCTGTCACCCCCCCCTTTGGACCGGTGGGGGACATCCCGGTCCCCGCTGGGATCACTACTGCAACACCAGTGGTCCCTGGACATTATACAGGGGCTCAGCTACCCGATAAGCGGCTCACACGGATGCACCAAGCCACTGTAAAGCAGCCTAAGATGGCCGCCCAGCAAGGGCCTAAGAAGCGGAGCACACACGCCCAATCACCCACGGACCCCTTGAGGGACTTCGACAGGCTCTGTGCGGGCCTATGGACTATACTGCAAGACCGCGGAATAGCCTTCTACCATGCGGTGAAAATAGTGGCCACGTGGATTCGCCCAGCAAGCAGACGCCGCTACTACAGGCACCCACCACAGACGTCTAGAAAAGTAACTAGGCCGCACACACATCAGCGATCCCACAAGCGGGCTAGGAAGCCCTGTAGCCCGGACACCGGTGCTTGCCCCCACAATCCTGAGAACGGGACCGCTAACCTAACCACACGTGAAATAGCCTCACCTGGACTGGGAGCTGGCGCTCGATACGCAGCATCCAAGCCTCGACACACTCCAGCCACAGTCCAGGGAGGTGTGCAGCAGAGCACCGGGACCCCTCTTCAAGCGGCACTCACCAGCTCCAGAACCCCCACTCGGGGTGACAAGACCGACCGGAGCGGTGCTGACCACACACGAGCCCCCGACGGGATCCGGCGGAACAAGCTACCGCAGATCTTCACCTCTGCAGCACCAGCAATGGAGGACAAGTGGCACCTGCACCTCTACGGCCTCCCTATGCAAGGCATCGGCTGAGCAACCCACTGGACGGCTCACACCACGCAAGGGACAATGGCGATTACCACACCATACGACAGACAGTCAGAGGCAAATTAGAGAAGAATCAACCGTGCAAGCGATCTGCATCCTCTGACTGTAATTAATGTTTTTGCATTATCCTTTGTTCCGATATCACTGGTACACCTACCATTACCCTAAATCATATGCTGAGCCTTTATAACTTGTGGTTCAGACGTATGTTTGCTTACTTATTCGACTGACGTGTTATTTCTCTTATTTAAAAATGTGTGCATAAGTTCTAGCATGTTCCTTTAAAGCGATAACCTACTTATATGTTTATTAAGCCTGATAACTGAAAATTGTGCCAGTAAGCAATTAGAATCTGTAACTTTTGCACGCAGCTAATCGCATACTGATTTAGCGTGTTCTTACTCTTTAAGTTAAATCCATATAACAGGGAAATATTGAACTTGCACATTTATCTTACGCGTAGCTTAAAGCGGCACTGTCATGCCGAATCCCGTTTTTTTTTTAACCCCCCTCCCGCCTCCACTACATCCAATTGACCCCCTAGTCACCCCCAAATGCCCCTAAGCCCCCCACATTACCTCTTTTTAATTCTTTATCTTCTGCCCCGATCTTTATTCAGGGCGCCGCCATCTTTGTGTGGGTAGGTGAAGTCCCTGTGGGACACGTCATCTACCCACACTACACAGACTGTGAGATTCCCGCACATGCCCAGTGAAACACCTGGACATGCGAACGGGAATTTCACCTATTCATTCAGTCATCAGACAGACGAATGAATGAATAGAAAAAATCAGATGAACAAACTAACACTGTGTATCAGTGTTAGTTTGTTCGTTCAGTTTATTACAAGGAGGGAGCTACCGGCGTGCAGCTCCCTCCTTGTAATATGTAACTATAGAAGCGGCAGGGAGCAGTGCTCCTCGCCACTTCCTAAGCCCCCCATGTCCCCCCCTCACTCTATGGGGGTCAATATGACCCCCATAATAGCACAAGGGAGATTAAAATCTCCCCAATACCCCTACTCGCTATACCGCGAGTAGGGGCATGTCCACTAAACAGTGAGCAGCCTGTGGCTGCTCACTGTAAAAAAAAATAAATGGTAATAAGGGGGGGACCTACTGTCCCCCCCCCGGCCCCCACCCCTGCGCGGTGGGTGGGGGCCCTAATAAAACAATAAGGGGGGGGGGACCTATTGTCCTCCCCCCCGGCCCCCACCCCTGCGCGGTGGGTGGGGGCCCTAATAAAACAATAAGGGGGGGGACCTACTGTCCTCCCCCCCTGGCCCCCACCCCTGCGCGGTGGGTGGGGGCCCACAAAAACAATAAGGGGGGGGACCTACTGTCCTCCCCCCTGGCCCCCACCCCTGCGCGGTGGGTGGGGGCCCTAATAAAACAATAAGGGGGGGGACCTACTGTCCCCCCCCCCTGAGCGGTGGGTGGGGGCCCTAATAAAACAATAAGGGGGGGGACCTACTGTCCTCCCCCCCTGGCCCCCACCCCTGCGCGGTGGGTGGGGGCCCTAATAAAACAATAAGGGGGGGGGGGGACCTACTGTCCTCCCCCCCTGGCCCCCACCCTTGCGCGGTGGGTGGGGGCCCTAAATGACCCCCCCCATCAAGGTGACTAGGGGTCCCAAGCCCCTAGTCACCCCCCACCCAAAACATTCTATCCCCTACCTACCCCCCTCACCCTAAAAATAGTGAGGGGGGAATAAAATAACTAACCTGTAAAAAAAAAAAAAAAAAAAAACTTACCATTTGACGTCTTCTTTTTTCTAAATTCTTCTTACTTCAGCCCCCCAAAAGGCCAAATAAAAATCCATAAACCCGTCGCACTTTAAAAAAAACAAAAAAAAAAACGAGCGCAAACAAAAATTAATCCATCTTCACCCATGGAGGGCACGCCGCGTACTGAGCTCTGCAGGGCGGGTCAAGGCTTATAAAGCCTTGCCCCGCCCTGCAATTAGGCTTAGAACACAATGATTGGTTGGTTTAAGCCAATCAGAGTGCTCTGTGTCATTTTACACAGCGTGGGAAAATTCTAAAGAACTTTCCCACGCTGTGTAAAATGACAGATCACTGTGATTGGATGGTTTTCAAGCCATCCAATCACAGTGCTCTGTGTCATTTTACAAGCGTGGGAAAATTCCAAAGAACTTTCCCACGCTTGTAAAATGACACAGAGCAGTGTGATTGGATGGATTTCAAGCCATCCAATCACAGTGCTCTGTGTCATTTTACACAGCGTGGGAAAGTTCTTTGGAATTTTCCCACGCTGTGTAAAATGACACAGAGCACTATGATTGGATGGTTTGAAATCCATCCAATCACAGTGCTCTGTGTCATTTTACAAGCGTGGGAAAGTTCTTTGGAATTTTCCCACGCTTGTAAAATGACACAGAGCACTGTGATTGGATGGTTTGAAAACCATCCAATCACAGTGATCTGTCATTTTACACAGCGTGGGAAAGTTCTTTTGAATTTTCCCACGCTGTGTAAAATGACACAGAGCACTCTGATTGGATGGTTTGAAAACCATCCAATCACAGTGATCTGTCATTTTACACAGCGTGGGAAAGTTCTTTTGAATTTTCCCACGCTGTGTAAAATGACACAGAGCACTCTGATTGGCTTAAACCAACCAATCATTGTGTTCTAAGCCTAATTGCAGGGCGGGGCAAGGCTTTATAAGCCGTGACCCGCCCTGCGGAGCTCAGTACGCGGCGTGCCCTCCATGGGTGAAGATGGATTAATTTTTGTTTGCGCTCGTTTTTTTTTTTTTTTTTTTTTTTTAAAGTGCGACGGGTTTATGGATTTTTATTTGGCCTTTTGGGGGGCTGAAGTAAGAAGAATTTAGAAAAAAGAAGACATCAAATGGCAAGTTTAATTTTTTTTTTTTTTACAGGTTAGTTATTTTATTCCCCCCTCACTATTTTTAGGGTGAGGGGGGTAGGTAGGGGATAGAATGTTTTGGGTGGGGGGTGACTAGGGGCTTGGGACCCCTAGTCACCTTGATGGGGGGGGGGGGGTTCATTTAGGGCCCCCACCCACCGCTCAGGGGTGGGGGCCGGGGGGGAGGACAGTAGGTCCCCCCCCCTTATTGTTTTTATTAGGGCCCCCACCCACCGCGCAGGGGTGGGGGCCAGGGGGGGAAGGACAATAGGTCCCCCCCTTATTGTTTTATTAGGGTCCCCACCCACTGCTCAGGGGTGGGGGCCGGAGGGGGAGGACAGTAGGTCCCCCCCCTTATTGTTTTATTAGGGCCCCCACCCACCGCGCATGGGTGGGGGCCAGGGGGGAGGACAATAGGTCCCCCCCCTTATTGTTTTATTAGGGCCCCCACCCACCGCTCAGGGGTGGGGGCCGGGGGGGAGGACAGTAGGTCCCCCCCCCCTTATTGTTTTATTAGGGCCCCCACCCACCGCGCAGGGGTGGGGGCCGGGGGGGAGGACAGTAGGTCCCCCCCCCTTATTGTTTTATTAGGGCACCCACCCACCGCGCAAGGGTGGGGGCCAGGGGGGGGAGGACAGTAGGTCCCCCCCCTTATTGTTTTATTAGGGCCCCCACCCACCGCGCAGGGGTGGGTGCCAGGAGGGAAGACAGTAGCCTCCCCCCCCCCCCCCAATCTTTAACCCCCGCGCAGGGGAGGGGGGGTGTTTATTAGTTTTTTTTTTTTGTTTTTTTTTACAGTGAGCAGCCACAGGCTGCTCACTGCTTACTAGACATGCCCCTACTCGCGGTATATCGAGTAGGGGCATATTATTTACTAATACTAAGTAATCTTTACTTAGTATTAGTAAAGTTGGCTGAAAGACCAATTCAGGTATTTCAGCCTTTTAGTAGATAGCTCCCTGATACCGTGGGAATTAGGGAGTTATCTACTAAGCGGCTGCAAGATGCAGCCGCGGCAATGAATAGGATCGGAGCTTCATTCATTAGAATGAAATTCCGATACAAACAAAGTACCGAATTGCATCCTAACACCAATGGAGAAACAGTGCTCATTCTGTTAGGATGCAATTCGGCAGTTTTGCCGGCGTTCTGTCTAAGTGACAGGACGTTCGGCAATACTGACAGGAAGCATTGTGGGAACAGGGAGGAAAGCTAGGGATCATGGGAAAATTGCTCTGACCAGCGGAAATGAAGCACACTTTGCTCCTCCGCTGGTCAGAGCTGATTAAGCGGAGGAATCCCATAAGACAAAGAGTCCCTACTTTGTCTTATGGTTTTAAAGAAAACTAAAGAAGACAGGAAGAAAAGAAGAACAGATCCTGAGAGAGGGGGAGAAGAGGAAGAGATTGAGGAAAGGTAAGTTCGGCATGACAGTGCCGCTTTAAGCACTTAATCCCATACAACTAGTCTATGTTAAACGACTGACACTACATATTGACCAAATCTGATTGCATGAACAACGTTAAACCATAATATAAAAATAAAAAAGAGGTACGAGTACCATGGAAATGTTAGATACCATTGTTATTGAACCCCTTACTGTACACTAAATGCGCATTTCCCTCTTTCTATTCTGTATCCCATCTACTATGCCTCAATAAAATACAGATTGACAAAAAAAAAACATATAAATTAAATTAAAAACATATTCCAAAATGTTGATAAGATATATGTGGCGAAACCAACCTCGCCACTATGAACTGGAGAAGCCTGGTTGCCCGCCTGCTGCCTTTGGACTATGGCCCTGGGAGATTGGGCCCTTTAAATAAACGCATTCGGCCCTAACAGAGTGCATGTCACTCATTCTGGCCCTTTAAATACAGTGGGGTCATTCGGTACTTGCCCCGTGTGAGCGGTGATACCCCAGATAGCTATGCCATGGAGCCTCTTCATATAATGAAAGACTATGGGAAAGACTTTAGCTCCATGGCAATTGAACTGTGTGAATAGGATCTGAGCGCTATTCGGTAGTTTTGTGCGCTCAGATCCCAGTTATCTGGGGATATGTGAAATGTCTGTGTGTTATGTGTAAAAGGTGACTTTATGTATTTTAAAGTGTTTTACTGTCTTTGTGTCCCCATGTGCATAATGGAGTCTTGTCTATGTCCTGGGAGGTAATTGGATTACTTCTCCATTGTCTCCAGGAGAGAGGGCTCTGTAAAACCTGTCTGAGCTGGACAGCCATGCTGGCAGGGGTTTTTAAAAGATACATTACTAACTTTTGAACCCCTGGTCTGATTCATGCCATTTTTTAATATGTTGTTCCCCTGAATGGATTGATTGTGGATATGTATTTTTATGTGAATGTGATGTATGGTTTTAGAGTTATGAAAGTTGGGTAGAAAGTATGTTTTAACTGTATGTGTAATTGAGTTTCCTCTCAGGATAAGGGGAGGGAATATGTGGGATGTAACTGTGATGTGATTGGTTGTTTTATACCTCCCTGTTGGCGGACCTGTATTTGCAACAACTGTAATAAAAACCAGGCTGGGTGGGCCAGCACCTGAGTTCCTGTTTAACCCTCAAAGTGAAGTGTCGTCTCATTATTGGGGGATGATTTATTGTATGCTGTTCCAGTTTAACTGCTAGGAGTGCAAACCTATTCGTATGGTTCCTATTCAACTGTCTACAGCATTCAGAGGCTTGAGAGGATTCATATGCTTCTCCGATACGGTGATTGTGGTGTCTGCCAGAGTGCTTGGAGTCCTCAGGAAACGCTAGGAGCATCCTTTAACGGAGGTACCCAGTCGGGGTGCCAGGCGATCCGTTACAATATATCCTTTACCTAGGGAGCTATTACACAAGTTGACTTTACATATATGGTTACATAGCTACATAGCTGAAAAGAGACTTGCGTCCATCAAGTTCAGCCTTCCTCACATTTGTTTTTTGCTGTTGATCCAAAAGAAAGCAAAAAAAAAAAAAAAACAGTTTGAAGCACTTCCAATTTTGCAACAAACTAGGGAAAAAAATCCTTCTTGACCCCAGAATGGCAGTCAAGATTTATCCTTGGATCAA
Source organism: Pelobates fuscus (assembly GCF_036172605.1). Taxonomy (NCBI): domain Eukaryota; kingdom Metazoa; phylum Chordata; class Amphibia; order Anura; family Pelobatidae; genus Pelobates; species Pelobates fuscus. Next base: position 132,802,862 of record NC_086319.1, on the reverse strand, counting down.
GAAGCTATTACCCTACATAAATTATATCCTTGAATATTCTGTTTTTGCAAATATGCATCTAGTTTCTGTTTGAACATCTGTATGGACTCTGATAAAACCACTTCTTCACACAGAGAATTGCACATCCTTATTGTTCTTTCAGTAAAAAAAACCTTTTCATTGCCCTAGACGAAATCTTCTTTCTTCCAGTCTAAACACATGACCTTGTGTCCTATGTAAAGTCCGGTTTGTGGATTTCCACACAATGGTTTGTATTGGCCCCCGACTATATTTGCATAATGTTATCATATCCCCTCTCAGGCAACGTTTTTCTTAACTAAAGAGGATTACATTTGTTAACCTTTCTTCAAAGCTGATATGTTCCATTCCTTTTATTAATTTTGTAGCCAGCCTCTGCACTTGTTCTATCCTTCTTTAGAACAGGTGCCCAAAATTGCACAGCATATTTAATATGTGGTCTTACCAGTGATTTATAAAGAGGCAAAATGATATTCTCATCCCGAGAATGAATGCCCTTTTTCATGCATGACTATACCTTACTGGCCTTAGCCACTGCTGATTGACATTGCACATTGTTGCATAGTTTGTTGTCTATAACAATTCCCAAGTCCATTTCGTGTGTTGTTATGCCTAATTCGCTTCCATTAAGGGTATACTAGTGCATACCTTTGCATTTTTCAACATTAATATTCATCTGCCATTTGAGTCCCCAGGCTATCTAAATCCCTCTGCAGCAAAGCAATATCTTGCTCACATTGTATTACGGTACAGAGTTTTGTGTCATCTGCAAACACTGAAACATGACTTTCAATGCTTTTTTCAAGATCATTTAGAAACATGTTAAATAGAAGGTGTCCCTCAGGGTTCTGTTCTGGGATCCCACTTGCCACCTCTGTCCAGCTTGAAGATTTCCCATTAATGACAACTCAAAGTTCTACCCAAGAACAAGCATTTTCAACTAGACCGATTTCTTTGAGTTTGCATACATAAAAGCCCAATGCCTACTGCTATTTGGGTGTTTAAACCCTCAGATAACTACTCACAATCCAGAAATAAATATTTTATTATAAATATTAATTCAAATTTAACTGCAATATAATCCCAAATTCAGAGAATATTATATGTGAATACAAGGCTGCAACATTTATTTTAAATATCAATTGGTAGATTATGAGGTCAGTTTAAATGAATACTGTCGACCAGGGGAGGATTTTCGATTATGCAGAGTAGGGCCCCCCATCAGGCATGCACCTGTAGGGTGCGGGTGCCTGTTAAAAGTCTTCTCCCCAGCTCCTGTCTGGTGTCTGCTGTTCCAGGACTCATCGTATTCAGTTTGAGGGAGCCACTCTGTAATTGGCTCCACCCCCTAACAATGAAGACAGTGATCCCCTGGAACGAGAGAACTGGGACAACTCGAAAATTACACACACTACTATACACACTGCTCTATGCACTGCTAGTAATCAGTCAAAAATCAAACATAAAGGAAAATTACAAAACGTTATTATCATATACTGATATATTTAAATGGTGTATAAAGATGTGAATAGAGTACATAATTAAGAACACTTTAATGTCATTGATCATTATGGCAGACACAGTCCATTTCAGTACATTCAAGGAATTGTCACAATTAATAACACTTAACACTCAATATATAAAAATTGGGTTTATATTATCTAACTCCTCTCCTCATTTTCCTTTTTGTGAGTTATACACAGCTTTAGGGATGAATAAGGGAGCTCCTTTCATTTCTTTTATTTGTCAAGTTGTATTAATACATACTACCCACAGTGTTACCCACACATGCATACACTGCCACACATAGGGCCGGATTAACATAGGGGCTGATGGACCTGCAGCTCCAGGCTCATGCCCATGGAATAGGCCCATTGATTTAAAAAAAAAAAAGTAACTTTTTTTTTTTTTTAAACACACTACCCTTAGGGTTGCCACCTGCCCAGTATTTATTTGAAGCTGCCTGGACGGTGATGATACTTCAGTAATACCGACAATACAAATTCCGGTATTTTTCTCAGTATAAACAGAGATTACTCTGCAATACCATCACTGGCCAGTAGGGGTCGCTGTGTGTGTGGAGAGAGGCAGGGATAGGAAGTTAAAGCATATACCAGCATTTCTTTACTCATTGATCCGCGGGGGAGCAGCTACACAGCACCGAGAGTCCAGACAGCAGTTCCCAGCCTCCAGAGACAGCCTACAGCTCAGGGAAGTGTAGAGTTCAAGCTAGAGTTCACTCTCCACTGTGTAAGGTCGACACAAAAATACAGATACACAGACATGCATTTAAACATATAAACACTGCTAGACATGCACATACTGCACACACACTCTCACACAATCACGTTTGTGCGTGCGTTTGTGTATATACAACATTTTTATCATATTTAAACTGCCAAGTAATTTTTATTTTTTTAATTTGTATGAAAGTGGAGATTGTTATGCACACAACAATTCTGTGTCTGCAGACGCTTGTGATGTAAATCTGACCCTGCTGACAGCATCATCATCATTTATTATTATTATGTGTGATAACATCTTGCATATACTACTCTCTACATATATTATACAGCAGCCCTATATAGCTAACATATAGTTAAATGTGTAATGTTTTTTTTGGGGGGGGGGGGGCGAGGTGGTGAGGGACTCTCAGATTAGACTACAAAATCAGCTGTAATGAAAAATGACAGTTATAGGGTACATTTTTTTATTAGATTTTTAATCTTCTTTCATGGTTTGAGATTTATCATTCTATTACCACATATTGTTTGTGATTTAAAGTGAACCTGTCACAACTGTTATCCATATATCATGTAGTTGACATGTTCTCTTCTCAGAGCCGGTATAGCTCTTTTAAATGTGAGTGAATTACCTATCTTTATTAAATTTTATCCCTGGATTTTGGCATATTGCACTATTAGTCATTGTAGCTCCCCTTTTGTCTCTCCACATATACGGATATTTTAACCATCCGGACGGATCAACTCCTGAGGATCTCACCCCCACCCTATCCTGATATTTTAGTGAGACTTTTATTCACGACTACCTATTTCAGTGGATTATACCCTTATTATTGGAACATTGTTTCTCCTATATTTATATTTTATGATTTTATTGGCGCAGCCTTTCCTGTCTTTTTACTATTCTGAGACCAAATTGTCTGTTGCTCAGAGTCTTGCGCATGTATTGTCTGTTGTGCTGTCTCATTTTCTTTGTCATCCCCAGAACTCTTAGATGGCATTCAACATCATCACAATTTTTTGTTACATTATATGTTTAGTCTAGGATTAGAATTAGGGGATGTCACGAACTCCGGAACCAGACACGCTGACAGAACACAGAGACAGGAAGTGCAGTATCGGTCCTTAGAGTGGCCAGGTCAGAGAGGGTCAGAGAAAGCAGGATAAATGGTGAGACAAGCCAAAATTTCGATAACCAGACAAACGGACAGAGTAGACGCGCTATTGGGCTATCAAAAGACCACAGCCGGGCAAGGAGACATGAGAAATGTAAGTACAAAAACACTTAGGTTAACTCCTGGCTAATTTCCAATAAGAGTTCATTATCACAAGTGGGAGGTACTTGTACTTCCCACTTTGATTAGTGATGTCATTTTTGCTCACCGAGTCAGGTGACTGACTCAGGTGCCTATTTACACACGCTGCACGCAAGCATGCAGCGTCCGACTTGCCACCAGAAGAATAACCATAGGTGGCGCGCGGGCACCGGAAGCTGAGTGTGAAGAAGTCGCAAGCAGTGTGCGAGCATTATAAGCAACTGCTCGCGGTGTCCTGACAGGGGAAAAGTTAGAACTTGTGAATTATTATGTGTAAATGATGAGTAATATTGCCCTGGGAGAGAGCTAAATTGTAACCACCACTAATCTCGGCCAAAGTTACCGTCGCCATTATTGAAATCAATTTAGTTATGTAATCATTATGCCATTAAAACATGAAATATACCAGACAGGTACAAAATAAATAGAGAATAAATATGTCCAAACATATATTTAAATTTAGTATTTATTTATAAATATTTTACCAGGAACGATACATTGAGATTTCTCTCGTTTTCAAGTATGTCCTATATGTTTTGAAACTAAAGCAGATATTGTTTTCGTAGGTTTTTATATGCTTGTTCTTAACACTTAATTGAGGCATTAATCTAAAGATTATGTAACACTCCTTTCAAGCAGAAGACATTTCATTGACGCTGCTTCAAACTACAAAAATCTATTAATAATGGAGATCTACACAATAATTTTAAATGTTCTTAATGCATCCATATGGAAATGATTAGCATAACTGTGCACAACTTTAGGGAACACTCCGAGCACCTTAACAACTTAACTTAACTCTTACCTGGGGTCCACCAATTGCCATTCCACACCTACTCTCTGCCAGAAGGAGTTTCAAGATCCTGCTTATGAGCATCCATTTGCTCTCATCCAGCAATGCCCCGCAGTGCAGGGCTAACTCATTGGCTAAGAGTGTCAGCTGATGGCACTCAACCAATGAGCTAAGTCCTGCACTGCCAGGTTTATCTCAATTAAGAGAGCTTCTTGTCGAGCATGCCTGCACAACCTGTGGCCCACCAGATGTTTTGAACTCCAAGGATTCCCTGGCTTTCAGTTTCATTAAAAAACAACATGGGTGTTGGCTATCTGTTTCATTAAATGGATCATGGGGGTTAGCTATTTGTTTTATTCAAAGAATCAGGGGGGTTGTAGTTCAAAAACATCTGGGGGGCCGCAGGTTGTGCCGGCCTGTTGTAGAGGGAAGGGGAGTTCTGGAATGTCTCCTGGAGGTCCCCAGATTAGTCAACAAACCATTAAAAAATTGTTTGACTACTTACAATGGCTAGACACCCCGGCACTCTTGGCAACATAACCACTATAGCAAGCTGTAGTTGTAATTCTTTTTTTTTAAACACTGCTTTTTATTTTAAATTCACATTAAGTAAAAAAAACAAGACTGAATAAAGCAGTTTTTATGTAAAATGTATCTTCTCATACTGGTTTTAACAGCGATATAGAAAAGGTGTGCTGTTACTACAGAAATAGTATGTTTTACAGCAGTGAAGGTTCCTGGGAAGTGTACATCTGTCAAAACAAACATCAAAGCACCTTTTGGTTTCACTGTACTTTCATCAATAATTGCTCACGCTTCTGAATACTGTTTCTGGTATACCTTTATATAAAAATGTATTCTTATTTGGCTTTAGCTTTGAAGCAGATTTTTACTGGTAAAAATAAATCTATATACAAATTTCAAGTGACAGAATATTCTACCAATATTGCATACTTTTAGAATTTGGTATCTTTGTCTGTTGAATTCAATAGCTATCACAGAAACAAAATTGCCCCAGGCTATTTATCTAAGGGCATTTTGACACTTTTTTACATAAATATTGTAAAGATTGTGTTTCTTTGTTTTTTCAGTTTTTTTTTAAATTTTATTAAAACATTTTTATATTGTTGTAATGTGTATTTTGTAAACCTCATGTGTGCTACTCCTGTACAAAAATCCACTTTGTGTTCAGCTTCACCAATGCACGCCTTTGGCACTATCTTGTGAAGTTACAGTGCCATATAAGAGACATGACTATTTCACTTTTTACAGCTAGAATTTTGATAGATGAATTTGATGGGCCTATTCCACATATTGTGGCATCGTAGCTGTTTTACAGTTCAAATTAACAAGTGAATGCATACAATTTGTTAAAGTGGACACCATGGGGTATGTTCTATGGTATATTTTAAGCATTATTATACAGCCATTTTAGCACCATTTTTTTTCCCTTCAAAATTCATGGTATTTTATTTTTGTGTGTTGCTGTTTTTTTTTTTGCTTTCTTTTAGATGCACATTGCAATTTAGCAGGTTATTTTATGTGTGCTTTTGTAATAATATTCACTAAATTGTGCTTAGCTATGTCCCTTGTCAAGTGTGAAAATACAGTGCTGAAGTTATAACCTGCCCAGTGCCGGTTTTAGAAAGAACAACAAAAATGCAAATTGAAGATTCTAGGTCTATGATGCAGTTCTATGATGCATTTTGTTGCATTTTCACATGTTTTAAATTATGCAATAAATGTGTACCATTTGCAATTGTGGACACCATGCGGACTCTCACAAGATACATGTTGACCTTTGAGGTGCTATTTTATTCACCATTTTTGTGCTATTATTTTTATATTTTCAATTTTTACATACCCATTGTATTTTAGCTGCTTATTGTGTTTTATCTCACATGTTTCACTGTAAAAAAATCTCAACTGTATTCATCTCCAGAGTACAACAATACCCCAAATGTGTACGTCTGCAAAGTATTTATCTTAATCCTCACCCTAATCACCCTAATTCTATGCCTAACCCTAATCCTAGCCTTAGTCCTATTCTTCATCCTAACCCAGAAATAGTGTTAGGATTCCCTCTGCTGATGTCAACAGAGGAATTTCCTTGCTGAGTTTTAATCCAAGCTCAGTTGTGGTGATTTCAATTAATTTAAATTACTGTAAGCAGTGCAAACTTTAAGCATTGAATGTAGGTCAGTGTGGGGCCACTATTTGCATCAAACAAAATGACACCTGGGTCTCCTCCCTGGTGTGAGCAGGGATTTAACCAAGATGTACAACCAGGGGATTTACATAACCATTTAAAAAGCTGAGTGCAGCACTTATTTTCAACATTAAAGGGACACTATAGTCACCTGGACAACTTTAGCTTAATGAAGCAGTTTTGGTGTATAGAACATGCCCCTGCAGCCTCACTGCTCAATCCTCTGCCATTTAGGAGTTAAATCCTTCTGTTTATGAACCCTTGTCACACCTCCCTGCATGTGACTTGCACAGCCTTCCATAAACACTTCCTGTAAAGAGAGCCCTATTCAGGCTTTCTTTATTGCAAGTTCTGTTTAATTAAGATTTTCTTATCCCCTGCTATGTTAATAGCTTGCTAGACCCTGCAAGAGCCTCCTGTATGTGATTAAAGTTCAATTTAGAGATTGAGATACAATTATTTAAGGTAAATTACATCTGTTTGAAAGTGAAACCAGTTTTGTTTTTTCATGCAGGCTCTGTCAATCATAGCCATGGGAGGTGTGGCTAGGGCTGCATAAACAGAAACAAAGTGATTTAACTCCTAAATGACAGTGAATTGAGCAGTGAAATTGCAGGGGAATGATCTATACACTAAAACTGCGTTATTTAGGTGACTATAGTGTTCCTTTAAAGCGGCACTGTCATGCCGAATCCCGTTTTTTTTTAACCCCCCTCCCGCCTCCACTACATCCAATTGACCCCCTAGTCACCCCCAAATGCCCCTAAGCCCCCCAGATTACCTATTTATTAATCTGTATTTTCTGCCCCGATCTTTATTCAGGGCGCAGCCATCTTTGTGTGGGTAGGTGAAGTCCCTGTGGGACACGTCATCTGCCAACACTAGATAGCACTGAGATTCCCGCACATGCCCAGTGAAAGACCTGGACATGCGAACGGGAATTTCATCTATTCATTCATTCATCCATCAGACAGACGAATGAATAGAAAAATCAGACGAACAAACTAACACTGAGTATCAGTGTTCGTTTGTTCGTTCAGTTTATTACAAGGAGGGAGCTACCGGCGTGCAGCTCCCTCCTTGTAATATGTATAGATAGAAGCGGCAGCGAGCAGTGCTCCCCGCCACTTCATAAGCCCCCCAGGTCCCACCCTCACTCTATGGGGGTCAATATGACCCCCATAATAGCATAAGGGAGATTAAAATCTCCCGAATGCCCCTACTCGCTATACCGCGAGTAGGGGCATGTCCACTAAACAGTAAGCAGCCTGTGGCTGCTCACTGTAGAAAAAAAAAATACATAAATTACAATAAGGGGGGGCGGACCTATTGTCCTCCCCCCCACCCTGAGCGGCGGGTGGGGGCCATGAAGATAATGAGGGGGGGGACCCATTGTCCTCCCCCAGGCCCCCACCCCTGAGCGGCGGGTGGGGGCCATGAAGATAATGAGGGGGGGGGCTACTGTCCTCCCCCCAGGCCCCCACCCCTGGGCGGCGGGTGGGGGCCATAATGATAATGAGGGGGGGGGCTACTGTCCTCACCCCCCCAGGCCCGCACCCCTGGGTGGCGGGTGGGGACCATAAAGATAATAAAGGGGGGGACCTACTGTCCTCCCCCCCCCCGGCCCCCACCCCTGTGCGGCGGGTGGGGGCCATAATGATAATGAGGGGGGGACCTACTGTCCTCCCCCCGGCCCCCACCCCTGAGCGGTGGGTGGGGGCCCTAAGTAAGAATGGTGGGGGGGGCCTACCGTCCTCCCCCCCGGCTCCCACCCCTGAGCGGTGGGTGGGGGACCTAGAAAAACAATAAGGGTGGGACCTACTGTCCCCCCCCCGGCCCCCACCCCTGAGCGGTGGGTGGGGGCCCTAAGAAAACAATAAGGGGGGACCTACTTTCCTCCCCCCCTGGCCCCAACCCCTGAGCGGTGGGTGGGGGCCCTAAAAACACAATAAGGGGCGGGACCTACTGTCGTCCCCCCCTGGCCTCCACCCCTGAGCGGTGGGTGGGGGCCCTAAATGAAAATCCCCCCCATCAAGGAGACTAGGGGTCCCAAGCCCCTAGTCACCCCCCCCACCCAAATCAAACTATCCCCTACCTACCCCCCTCACCCTAAAAATAGTGAGGGGGGAATAAAATAACTAACCTGCAAAAATAAATTAAACTTGCCATTTGACGTCTTCTTTTTTCTAAAATCTTCATTTTTCAGCCCCAAAAAAAGCCAAAATAAAAAGCCATCATACCCGTCGAACTTAAAATAAAATAAAAAACCCAGACGAAAACGAAAAAACCAGAGTGCAAAAAAATAATCCAGCTCCGCACAGACTGAGCTACGCAGGGCGGGGGAAGGCTTATAAAGCCTTGCCCCGCCCTGCAATTAGGCTAAGAACACTCTGATTGGTGGGTTTAAGCCAATCAGAGTGCTCTTTGTCATTTTACACAGCGTGGGAAATTTCTTTGGAATTTCCCCACGCTGTGTAAAATGACACAGAGCACTGTGATTGGATGGATTTCAAGTCATCCAATCACAGTGCTCTGTGTCATTTTACACAGTGTGGGAAAATTCCAAAGAACTTTCCCATGCTGTGTAAAATGACACAGAGCACGGTGATTGGATGGCTTGAAATCCATCCAATCACAGTGCTCTGTGTCATTTTACACAGCATGGGAAAATTCCAAAGAACTTTCCCACGCTGTGTAAAATGACACAGAGCACTGTGATTGGATGGATTTCAAGCCATCCAATCATAGTGCTCTGTGTCATTTTACACAGCGTGGGAAAATTCCAAAGAACTTTCCCACGCTGTGTAAAATGACACAGAGCACTGTGATTGGATGGCTTGAAATTTTAGGGTGAGGGGGGTAGGTAGGGGATTGTTTGATTTGGGTGGGGGGGAGGGGTGACAAGCGGCTTGGGACCCCTAGTCACCTTGATTGGGGGGGGGGGATTTTCATTTAGGGCCCCCACCCACCGCTCAGGGGTGGGGGCCGGGGGGAGGATGGTAGGTCCCCCCCACCATTCTTATCTAGGGCCCCCACCCACTGCTCAGGGGTGGGGGCTGGGGGGTGGACAGTAGGTCCCCTCCCTCTCTTTATTTAGGGCCCCCACCCACCGCTCAGCGGTGGGGCCCAGGGGGGGAAGACAGTAGGTCTCCCCCTTATTGTTTTTTTATGGCCCCCACCCACCGCTTAGGGTTGGGGGCCGGGGGGAGGACAGTAGGTCCCCCCCTACCATTCTTATCTAGGGCCCCCACCCACTGCTAAGGGTTGGGGGTCGGGGGGAGGACAGTAGCCCCCCCCCCCTATCTTTATTTAGGGCCCCCACCCACTGCTCAGGGGTGGGGGCTGGGGGGGAGGACAGTAGGTCCCCCCCCGCTATCTTTATTTAGGGCCCCCACCCACCGCTCAGGTGAGCAGCCACAGGCATATTATTTACTAATACTAAGTAATCTTTACTTAGTATTAGTAAATTTGGCTAAAAGACCAATTTAGGTCTTTCAGCCTTTTAGTAGATAGCTCCCTGATACCGTGGGAATTAGGGAGTTATCTACTAAGCGGCTGCAAGATGCAGCCGCGGCAATGAATAGGTAGATTTGCGTTACTGGCCCTTTTTCACAGGACACTGATTATTGGGGGGTATGCATTTTGTATTGCACATAGTGAATCTGGCTGGCATTTGCATCTAACCCTGTATGCAATTGGCATTTTGCAGATATTCACATGTATATCACAGGAAACCAACTGCTCCTTTAAAAAAGTTTAATGGTGTAGCTTGTAGTATATGAATATAACTGGCATTTGCTTGCATTTTTTTCTCCCTATAATATGGAGAAACATGGGACCTTTGCCTTAATGCCACTAATGCAGAGAAGGATTTAGATCCCACAGTGCCCTTATCTGGTTACTGATTTAGGGCCTGAACTACTAGCAGAAATGTACCAGAGGTTTCATCTGGTAGCTGAGGGGGAAATATATTGGCACCCCCCTTCTCCCCCAAACTGTAGATTTATTTTATTGTCTCTCTGCGATGCTTCTCTGTTAAAAACAGCAATACAAATACACACTTACATTTATATACATACACATACTCACACACACAGTGACATTGATATACACACACAAACATTCATACAGACACATACATTCATATACATATACACACATTCTCACATTCATACACTAACACACATTTGGTTTTTATATAGACCTTTATCCCTGGTGTCAGTGGTTTGCTGCTGGGGTAAGTCTGTGCACTGATTGAACAGCCCTGTACTAATGCTAGGACTGGGGTGATCTTACTTAGCTTTGGCATTAGTACAGGATGGCAGGGGAGATGTGCAATCAGACTGTTCCCACAATGTCTTCTTATTTTAATAGACAGGCACTTGTAAGTAGGTAGGTGCTCTGGCGAAAGGGGCGTTGCTCTATGCACCCCCTGCCACTTGCCTCTGGGTAGACTGTCCCCCAGGTAACTACGCTACTGACTGCTAGGAATCACTGGCACTGAGTACAGAGGGCTTCTGAAGGCCTTTTCCATATCTCCCCCATAGTGTGGATGGCTTTGCAACTCTACTGCCCATTTAGTCTGAGTTACTGCTGTTTAATGTTACTTTTGGAGAACCATATGAATCATTTTTAAAGTCTACATTTTCAAAAAGATGTGCAAAGCAAATGTTTTGCAAGTCATCAGGAACTGAAACCTCCTAATGTTTATTGCTGTGGAGGCTGCTATTCGCTTTCTCTGACCAATTCATGGGTGTTTTCTGATGTTATCAAGACAAACAATCAGGCGGCATATATAAACAATAAAAAGCTGGAAACCACAAACACACCTGTCTGTTTTCTAGTGAGGTCTAAAAGCAGTATATATATTATTGTGGTTGCAACCAAAGTAAGTTGAAAGCCAGTAAGACTGAGGGAAACCTCAGTTCTGTATGTGTGTTTGTTTTTTTTTTCTCTTTCTTTTTCTAAATCGTTAGATTGTTGTATGATATTTCTTTTTCTTTGGACTGGATTTGTGTTCTGCCTTTTACAACACTTATTTGTACAGTAAAGTCAGTTTAGCTGTTATATACAGGTGTTCTGAAGGATGTTGTAATTTATTCACAATGTCTGGGTTGCTGCAGTGTGTGTCAACTAGAGTGCTCAATAATAAATGCAGATTTCCACTTATCTTTTAAAGCAGATTTGTTTATGAAAACTACATCTTGGTTGATTGTTTAACCCTTTAAGGACCAAGCTTTATTTTTTTTTTTGGACCTAAGCAATTTTTGCTCTGTGTTAATCCGCAATTTTCATTGTTCTCATTTACTACCCCAACACATATTATATACTGTTTTTTTATAAGACGATGGGCTTTAATTTGATGTGACGTGTACACACACTCATACATTTTGTTAATTATGTTTACATAATTAGTGCTGCTTAAGAAAATATTTGTTTATTTGTCTTGATTTATAAGTTATATGATATGTCTAGGATTTCATTAAAATTTTAGTAATTACAGATCACAAAATATAAGGAGTAAAATAAAATTTCAATGTAAAGCAATTTCAGAATTTGGTATGTTTGCTTAATATCCACCACATAAACAAAATTGACACACAAAAGTATACATATATAAAGTAGACATCATACGCTAGTCTTTCAAAGTTTATGGTAGGCTTATTTTGTAAACTTGATACTGTAATAAAAATCACAAAAATGTGCTTAACTATATCTCCTCAGTACAAATGACCCCCTTCTTATACCCAGGCCAAGTTTTTTTGTGAAAATACAGTGCTGGATTTTAACCTGTCCATTGCAGGGTTTTTTTTGGTTGTTTTTTTTTTTTAAATAAAAAATGTAAGATTGGTCTGTGATGAGTTTTGTGGAATTTTAGTAGCGCACATATTTTAATTACTCCATAAATGCATACCATTTGCAAACGTAGACACTGTGTGGACTCTCACATGATATATTTTAAGCTTTATTGTGATGTGGGTTTTTAACAATTAGTTTTTCTTTCAAAGTGTGTGGTATTCATTTTTATTTAACATTTTTTAAATATACTTTTTTTTTTAATGCTTGTTTTCAAATCTCATGTGTTCCATTATAATAAAATATGCTCAGCAACATCTCCTGAGTACAACAATACCCCATATGTATAGCATTGCAAAGTAACAATTTTAATCTAATCCCAGTCTAAAATCCTAAACTAAACTCTAATTCTAAACCGAATCCTAATCACAAATCTAACCATAAATATAATAATAAACCTAATCTTAATCCTAACCCATACCCTAATTCTATGCCTAACTCCAATTTTAATTTTAATCCTATAAATAGTTTAAGAAGGATTCCCTTGCTGATTTTAGTTGAGGGATTTCCTTGGTTGCCCTAATCACAATCCAACCCTAATCTGAAACGTAAATCTAAAATTAATTCTAAACCCATTTTAAATATAAACCGAATTCTAAACCTAATTTTTATTCTAACCCTAATTGTAATCCATAATCTTAATCTCTAATTTAATCCTAATCCCAAAGGTTTTCCTCTGCTAATATTAGTACAGCAAAGGGAATTTGATGCTAAACAGAGTGTGTTTCTGTCATCTACTGGTTATTTTCAGTATGACAGCTTTATATCTTTAACATTTAATATAGTATGCCCAATGTTTTGTGATCAGTGCTAGGCAACTGAAAAAGCAGAGCACTGATCAAAATATCATTGGAGCATGAAGGAAAATGTCTCTAGTTGAAAAAGGGAAACCCTATTGATACCTGGTTTCTAGGTGTGTGCATGGATTTAACCCTGCTCACACTACATTGCTGTCTATGAGGATTTAAATCCCCATTGAAAGAGCTGCATACCAATCTCCATTTGAGCTCTGCATGCAGCTGACTTGTTAGTTTGGGGCCACTACAAATTGCCAAAGCTAATAGAGGGGAGGCCCAGGTATGTGCATGGATTTAACCCTGCTCACACCACATTGTAACAATGGGGATTTAAATCCCTGATTGCAGTGCTCAATTGAGCTCGGCAAAGATAGTATAGGTCAGTCTGGGGCCACTAATTGGAGGAAACGAGCAGGGGTTTAACTACAATGTGTTATATTGTATCATGGTCTATGTCATCATTGGGCATTAAAGCCCCGCACTGCATGATGGAAAAGACCGTCATTCAGTCCTTAAATGATTAAAACTGTTATTTTCACATTTTGGTTTATTTATTTTCATACCTTTTTTTTCACACTGATGCATTCTGCCCAAATAATATAATTCCTTTAAAATCAACCTTGATATTTTATAGCTTTAGGTAAGTCTACATTGTCTTTAAATGTATTATTTGCCCTGATATTAGTCATTAAATGTTTTGCAAACTTTGGTAGTCACTTTCATTACCGATGTTGACTATACTACTGCATGTAATTTTAACAGGAAAATTCACCACTAAAATAAAAAAATAAACAAGATTATCTTTCAACATTATCTTTTCCCTACCATGATAAAAAATATTTTTTCCCTCTTTCTCCCAAGTATGCTTCTTTAATATGCTCTTACGTTGTCATTTTAAATAGTAGATTGTGTGATTAAACACGTTGCATTAGAAATTGGATATGATTTTGTAGAGTGAATGTATGGCTCTATTCTGTAAAGCAGAATTTTATGATAATATTCTTTCAATAATTCCAGAAGTCCCTAAATGCACTTACTGCAGCAATCTGTTTACTTTAACCCTTTCTAAAAATAATATACCAGACACAAAAAAATTCTCCTAGAGCACACCTTCAACCCACAACACGTTTCTTTCAGCACGCTCTGGCTGATCATATTATCTTAGCAGCCAAGAGTCTACTTGCAAACAGGTGGTTACTGTGTACATTTTCAATTTCAATATTATTAAAATGTGTTGTATTTGCAAAATATTGTATGTGCAAAATATTTGCACATACAACACATTTTAATAATATCGAAATTGAAAATGTCACCAATAAAATATTATTTAAATCTGATTCTTATTCGAAACGTTTAAATACAAACAATTCTTTTTTTTTTCTTCAATAAATCAGTCCATAAATTGAGCAAAGCTGACTATTTTAAATGACTATTTATTGGAGACATTGTTGATTTTAGATAGACAATCCTATATAAGGACAACTAATATCAATATACTTTGTTTCCTTTTTTTCTCCTTTTTTCCCTTATTACTTTTGTGGTGAGAATTTCACCCATAGAGTGTTGATGTAAGAGCAAAACTGCAATCATATCCCTACTGATTCCCATATCTAAAATGGAAACCGTGACCTTTAATAGGAAGTGACTGTCGAAAGCATTTCGTCACGTGACTTCCGGTTGAGATTTGTTGATATGCGCCCACAAGGAAAATGGCGGCGATGGAATCAGAAGTGACTTGAATGCGGACGTCACGTCGTTCCACCCTCTCCATTCAGACACTGGACTTTCCTCATAGAGATGCATAAATTTAATGTATTTCTGAGGAGATGCTGATTGGCCAGGTTGGTGTTTGGCTCTGACCCCTGCCCTACCTCCTTGACAATCTTAGCCAATCCAGTGCTTTCCTATGGGAAAGAATTGAGATTAGCTAAAATCATCACTTCTGATGATTTCAGCCAAGGTGACAGATTAGGTGCAGAGCCAGCACCAGAAGAGGTAATATTTTACTCTATTTAGAGGGACAAGGGCTGGGGGCTAGATAGTGATTTTAACACATACATGTAGTGTTCCTGACCCTATAGTGTACCATTAAAATTTAGCCAGTTACCCTACTGTTACAAAATGCCTTTTGTAACTGTTTCTTTAAATGACAAATTGCCCTGCTTCCCTGGATTATGGAGGATTTGCCAGCCTCCTTCCTCATGACTATGGCCCTGGTGTGTATGGCCCTTTAAGAACAGTCTGTGAGCATATTGGGGCTTATGGACTTTTATGGGACTGGTGCTGGCCCTTTAAGCACATTTTGTGGGAGATTGCCCCTTTAAGACGTTGTCCCCAGACTTGTTTGGGACATTGCCCCTTTAAGCCTGTGTCCCCAGACTTGGTTAAAATACTTTATTCATGGCTTCTTTACACTTGGTTCAGTAAATGGGGCTTACTGAACCAAGTACCACACAGGCGGACCACCCAGAAGTGGAAGTGTGCAGGCAATTTACCTCCCAGGCTGGCAGCCTGCTGTAGGTAAATTGCTGACCGCTGGGTGGCCGCAGTTCGTGCAAACGAACACGTGGCGGCGGCCATCTTTGTTCATTCGAACGAGGTCAGCGTTATGTGTAGCCAAATTCATGGAACTGAAATCGGCTATACATTTCAACGAACACTGCTGACCCTTACCTTCTCCTACACTAAGTTTGAAGCCGCAGAGACTAAGTCCCGTTCGGCAGTTTGAACTCACTGTTATACTGAGCCAAATGCACGAACGGCCTCGTTCGTGCATTCGAATGGGACTTAGTCATTTTTCTGCCTGAAATAGATCGACCACACAGCCCAAATATATGGAACTGTTTTGAGCAGGAAAATGTGCTTACGGTCAGTCATAAAGGACTTCCGTCGAACTTTTTATCCACTGGAGGGATTTGTGTGATCATTGGTTATGTTTATATTTAAAGTATGCTGATTCTGAATATGTAATTTTTATGAAGATTGGACGTATATAAAAGAAGGCCCTTTAGTGCCAGTTAAAGAGAGCTAACTTGACCCTCTAACTTGCAGCCTCGACTCATGTTTGTAGGGAACAGCTATAATCACTACAGGGATTGCTATGCTTGTCATACTCCCT